>NC_141689.1:1624438082-1624773082 GCF_964263255.1 Lissotriton vulgaris | reverse complement strand
ATATGGAATTTCAATGGTTTTATGCGAGTAAAATAAGGTTTTGTAAATGCAAATTCCTAACTATATATGTACTATAACCAATGGTTTTTTCATTGAATTTTCAAGGTTTTTTAATAGCAAATATCAAAAGCTGTCAAATGTAAAGTACGTGATAGGTAAAAACGTTTTCGTGTTTATGCACGCTGATGTGCTTTGAACGCTGCCCCCCCCCCCCCTTCTTTTCTCTTAGTAGTACTCTCTCTTTGCAGATAGTGAAGGGTAGTTAACGCAGACCTTTACCCCCGTTGTAATCTGTCGTACCTGCTTGTCTCTCCATTTGATTGATTGTTATCCAAGCATTTACTGTTTTAGAATTGGTTCTCTTTGGATCATTCTCTATTTACAAACAAGCACAAAGTTGCAATACTCTGTTTAGTCTTTGCAGATAGTGAAAAATCGTGTAAAAAAATAAAAGTAATCGAGCAAAATCAGTAGACCACTAATTGGATCTCTTTTTGACCTCGCTAAAATACAAACATTAGGAACAACCCTTCATGAGAAATACGAAAATAGTGAAATGAACTGAGCTCCACACCATGAGGGCTGCAAGACAGCTCGACTCAGCCACCCACCCCGCCCAAAATAACGACAAACCCTATGCAAATATTATAAATATAGACAACACACCAGCAAAGAAACAGGGTAAAACATTTTATTAAATAACTATTTACATAACTATTTTATACTTTTTGTTGCCCGATCCGGCTAGCTCAATCGATCGAGCATGAAACTCATGCACAGATAGCAAGCGTTGAGAGTTTGTAGAACGATGGCTTCAGATTTTCTACATACGGTGTAGTGGCGCGAACTGAGAGGGGGCGTTTGGATCCTGCCCCTTCCCCAAATAAGATTTTCATACGTGAGTGTTCGTTCATGCTTTTGGTCCCTGAGTTGCTTCGATGTCACTGCCTTACACAAATGGCATAAGTCCTGGATGTTGAGTGCCATACTTCAGAGTTCTAAGCAACGCTTGCAACACTGTCTAAACCTTATTTGCACCTGCTGCAGCTTCACTATTCAAAGTAAGTGGGGTCCGTTTGTGGACCTGACTGCATTGGAAAACAATGTGATACGGTGCCTCCCTAAACCGCTTGACGGAGGCCCCCGAGGGGCGGTGAGATGGCGCGGACTGGGAGGGGGTGCTTGGCTCCTGCCCCCTCCCCAAGTCGTGTTGCCCTGGTGTGGCCTGAGATCGCCCCCGACATAGGCGGCCGGCTCCCGGGGTCCGGCGGAATTTTTTGCCTTTTGATGACTCTTCCATTCTGGACCTTGTCCCACAATCCGTTTGACCTGAAGACACGCTGTAGTGGGGCGCCCCTTTACCGTTTTAGTTGCCATTCCGCCCGCTTTTGGTACTCTGTGCCTCTTCCGCCATTCAGCTGTTTACCGCCCGCTCTTGCGACTACAGCGTCTCGCTCACCATGTAGTTGAGCTGCTCCCGCTCTTAAGATTTAACAGAACTTTTTGGACTGCTGAAAGTGGTTGTATTCCGACCGCTGGTTGGTGGAGACATTTTGACTATATTCTGGACCTGCGTTGTCGCGTAATGCGTCATATGACGCGCCGCGTTAGCGCACCCGGAAGTGCTCCGGTGCGCAAGGCGCAGCTTCCCGGAAACGATCCAGAGCGCGCCGCGCAGCGCGTAACGTAAGCATAACAGGTCATGTGACTTGTTAATAAAACTTTTCATTGGTTCATTTTACTTTTGTTTTCCTAATGATGTAAGACTAGGTCATGTGACCTAAAAAGAACACTTTTCATTGGATTAAAACATTTTTTTTCCCAAACGATGAAAGCCCCACCTTGTTTCTGGATGTTTCAGACTGAAGCTGGCGTCACCATGAGAGCACCACCATCTCGTAGCTCCGTCGTGGCCATTCCGCAAGCAATCATGGCAGCCGCTCCCCACCGGAAGCCTGCGGGAGTAGAGGGCCCCCAAGACTTTTGTAGAATCTTCAAGGCTGAGGGGACGCTTTCGAGAATGGGACCCAAGCCCTGGCAGACAAGCGTCCGAGTTCCAAGGTGTCCCAGGGCCATTTTACTGGACCAGGCCCAAATCCGAAGAGCCGGCCGCCATTTAAGAGTCCTGTGGCAGCCGCCTATCGCTGCACCGCAAGAGTGGGAGCAACTCAACTACATGGTGAGCGAGACGCTGTAGCCGTAAGAGCGGGCGGTAAACAGCTGAATGGCGGAAAAGGCACAGTGTAGCAAAAGCGGGCGGAATGGCAACTAAAACGATAAAGGGGCGCCCCACTACAGCAGACGAGCCTCCGCCATGTGCTTCAAAACTGCATACGTATCTCGTGATATCAAAGTTGGGCAACCAGTACACAACAAGCAGTTACGAGTCCCATTTACACCGGCGCCATTTTGGGCGCGGCCGGGCAGGTCCAGGATCTAGTCAAACATAACAAATGAGGCTGACGTCTCTGAAGCAGTTGACGCACAGCAGGACATAGCAAATAAACATGAAGTCTCTAAAGCTGTTAACTCACTGCAGGACAAAACAAGTGAACCTGAAACCTCTGGAATAATTGTCGCTCAAAAGAACAACACACAAAACTCTGTAGAGCCTGAAGAAAGAAAAACAGAAGGGCACTGTAGTTTCAGACACACTTAACACTAATGACTAAACAAAGATATCGTCTGTTTATGAAGCAGTTATCATGTTCACAGAATTGACAAAGAAGTGTGCAGACACCAATGCTATTAAGAAACACAAGGAAATCCCTAACGCATCAGCATTCTCGGAAGAGGTTGACACAGATAACATCTTAAGGAACAAAGAAAGACAAAATAAGGATGAGGAACTTATCACTTTAGTTTTTTCATCAGCTAGCGACAGCAAGAAACATATTGTAATGGAGATTAGAGAGGCTACGGATGGATGAATAAATTATCCAAAGAAATGGCGACTCCCCCCTGTAGCAGATTAGCTAAATCTTTGCGTAATTTGGACATTAAAGTTATATTATTGTTGTTGTTGTTATGGTTATAGTTCTGGTTAATTTCAGCAAGAAACACATTGTAATGGAGATTAGAGAGGCTACGGATGGGTGAATAAATTATCAAAAGAAATGGCGACTCCCCCCTTTAGCAGATTAGCTAAATGTTTGCGTAATTTGAGCATAAAAGTTATATTATTGTTGTTGTTGTTGTTATCGTTATAGTTCTGGTTAATTTCCATTCAGAGTGTCCTACACAGCACCACTCTAGGTAAACACTACTTTATGTAAAACCTGGGACATAGCACTCATTGAAACTATAGTTGGTCACCATGGGGTTTAAAGAAGGGATGGTTCTTCACCTGGGTGCCTTCCACAACTCAGCACGTTGTGCTGCCTTGGGACTATTCGCACAAAAGACAGCTTCTGACCATTGTTGTTTTTTTTAATCAAAAAATGTTTAAATATATTTACAGTTTTTGTTGCGTTCGTTATATTTAAAAGTTAATAAAGTTTTATAATCCTACTTTCTTGGAGTACTATATTTTTTTTAAAAATCGGGTGAATGGGGCCTTGAATCGGGTTATTGTCATGTGTGGGCTTTGCAAGTGTACTGCTACAGGATCGGACATTTCAAACTCAAATGCACGTTCTTTTTCTTACCTTTCCGAAGCATGGAGCGCAATAGCAGGCAGACAAAGGGTGATGCACGTGTTGAACACTGCCTGGCCTGGCAAGTTGCTGGCAGTGCCCCCCCCCCCCCCCCCCCCCCCGCCCGCTCCTGAAAGAGGGCACACACACCGCTGCCCCGAGTACTTCACAAATCTTTAAAAGACCATGCGCTTGTTCATGAGGCTTAAATGGTTTATCACCCCTTCTAGAACCCCTGCATCGACCCTCTGACGTTTCCTGGAAGAATTAGCACGTAACACAATACCAAGCCCTGTCAGCTGAAACCCCCGAGGAATCGTGGGGCATATTATCAAGGGGGTTTATTTCCGCTTTTTTGGCTTTAAAAGCCAAAAAAAGGAGATAAAATTATCTCCCTATTACCAAGCTGTCGCTAACACCAGTTAGTGACAGCTAAAAGGAGATAGCGACCATCTTGGGCCCCGCTTTGCATGTCAGTGATATTTATCACTAATGACATGCAAAGTGGGCGTGCCAAGATGTTAGCGACTGGAAACAGTCCCTAACATCGCTATCTCCTATTACCAACTTTTGGAGATATTCGCGCTAAGCGCGAATATCTCCAAAAGCGAACACCTGCCCTGAGCAGTTTTTAGCCATGTTATCCAATGGAAGGTGGATAACATGGCTAAGAGCATTTGCTGGATAATGCATGAATATTGCTGACTTTTCAGCGATATTCATGCATTGCGGCCGTTTTTTATCGCATTTGCGATAAACCTTGCTAATAGCAAGGTTTATCTGCGATAAAATTCGCCGATGTGCGGCGATAATTTTTGTCTCAAGTTAGAGACAAAAATTATCGCTAGTTGTTGGTAATATGCCCCCGGGTTTTTCCTTGCAGGAATCGGGAGGCGGAAGACTAGCACTGAAATCAGTAGTCTCACGCCTGAATCGGGAGGATTGGTATGTCTGGATTCTCTACAGCTGGGGCCATAAACTACATCCGCAGGGCTAGGTGATAGCCTGGGTCCGGCCTGGACAATCGGACACAGAGGAAGAGGAGTGTCAGAGGGTGCGGTAGTGAATAGGGTGAAAGGGAGGTGTCGGGCGGGCACAGGGTGTGATTCTCAGGGAAGAGCAGCGCAGATGGGGGGGAAGTATATGGCCCATGCATGAGAGAGAGAGCGGGGGTGACCAGTGCGTGGAGGAGATGCTTGCGAGGGTGGGGAGCCGTGCTGAGAATCGACGGCGTGCAGAGAGTGGGTCTGGTCAAGGCATCTAAAATGGCTGCCGTGCACGACAAAATTGTGGCATTGGACAAAAAGGCAAGATGGCGCAGACAATGTTTATCAATAAGGATTCATTTATAACAAAATATTTACTCGCAGTGACAAAATGGTGGTCAACACTTCCTGATTTCCATCGAATCGAACGTTAACGGACGTCACGCAGCCAAAAAAAAAAGCTCACGCACAGCCGCTGGAAGACATGTATCAACATATATGAGCCTCCTCAGCCACCTTCAGAAAACCTAAGGGGTCAGGATACGTCTCCCGCACCCCCTTATACCTAGTAATTTAATTAAAACGAAACACAAAATGGCGAATTCCCGTTTCACTACCAGTTTGCGGCCCAGTTCGCGGATCGGGAAGCACTTCTACCGTGAAAAATAATTTTTTTTTTGTTTTCCCCACGGGACCCTTTAATAACCCCAACATCATTCCTAGGGGGTCAAGAGGGGTATACCTTGCCCCCTTTCATTAAATTCCCCCTTCGTTTTTCACCTCTTCTTCTCTCTCGATCCTACCGAGAGATAAGATGGCGGCCGCTCCGGACTGTTTAGAATGTTGACAGACACCGGAGAGCCAATCAGCTTTCTGCGCGCAAAGTTCAGTTTCGCGAAAAGTAAGCGGACCGGAACGCAGCCCGGAGCGCTGTTACAGATATATATCTTGTTTTGAACGTTAATTTATCAAAAACCACTGGAGCACATATATTGAGACCTAGCAAAGGCACATCGGGCTAACAGTCCCTACAATTTTGCCAAGTTTCGTGCAAATCCATTCAGCCGTTCGAGCTAAAAGTGAGGCCAAAGGCCCTATGGAAAAATGAATGGGAAAAACGTGTTTTGGGACCCCCCTTTTTTCTCGGCCCCCCCTTGATGAAACCCCCCCGAATTTTTAGGGGCTGCTCAGAAACAAAATGTGCCATTTTCCTGAAAATTTCAGCCGATTCCGTCCACAAACGCCAAAGTTATTAGACATAGAATTTTCAAAAGTTCCATAGACAAATAATCCTAACTATATATACCTACTGGCGACACGCCAGTAGGTAATATATATATATATATATATATATATATATATATATATATATATATATATATATATATATATATATCCTACTGGCGGTCGCCAGTAGGTATATATAGTTAGGATTTTTTCTCTATGGGACTTTTGAAAATTCTATGTCTAATAACTTTGGTGTTTGTGGACGGAATCGGCTGACATTTTCAGGAAAATGGCACATTTTGTTTCTGAGCAGCCCCTGAAAATTTGGGGGGGTTTCGTCAAGGGGGGGCCGGGAAAAAAGGGGGGTCCCAAAACGCGTTTTTCCCATTCATTTTTCCATTGGGCGTTTGGCCTCACTTTTAGCTCGAACGGCTGAATGGATTTGCACGAAACTTGGCAAAATTGTAGGGATTGTTAGCCCGATGTGCCTTTGCTAGGCCTCAATATATGTGCTCCAGTGGATTTTGAGAAATTAACGTTTTAAAAAACAGATATATCTGTGACAGCGTCCCGGTTAGCGCCCCGGTTCGCGTACTTTTCGCGTAACGGAACTTTGCGAAGCGAAGCTGATTGGCTCTCCGGTGTCTGTCAACATTCTAAACAGTCCGGAACGGCTGCCATCTTGTCTCTCGGTAGGAGACAAGAGGAGGAGAAAAACGAAGGGGGAATTTAATGAAAGGGGGCAAGGTAGACCCCTCTTGACCCCCTAGGAATGATGTTGAGGTTATTAAAGGGTCCCGTGGGGCAAATAAAAAAAAAATTATATTTTGCGGAAGAAGCGCTTTTCGGTTCGCGAACTGGGTAGCGAATCGGGACGCGAAACGGGAATTCGCCATTTTGTGTTTCGTTTTAATTAAATTACAAGATGGAGGAAAAACAATGTGAGAAATGGGTATAAGGGTGTACGGGACCCCCTATGTTTTCTGAGGGTGGCTGAGGATGCTCATATATGTTGATACATGTCTTCCAGCGTCTGCGCGTGAGCGGATTTTTTTTTTTTTTGCTGCGTGACGTCTGTTAACGTTCGATTCGAAGGAAATCAGGAAGTGTTGACCGCCATTTTGTCACTGCGAGTAAATATATTGTTAAAAATATTAGTTATAGATTAATCCGTATTGATAAACATTGTCTGCGCCATCTTGCCTTTTTAACAATGCCACACTTTTGTCGTGCACGGCAGCCATTTTAGATGCCTTGACCAGACCCACTCTCTGCACGCCGCCGATCCTCAGCATGGCTCCCCACCCTCGCAAGCATCTCCCCCACGCACTGGTCACCCCCGCTCTCTCTCTCTCATGCATGGGCCATAAACCTCCCCCCATCTGCGCTGCTCTTCCCTGAGAATCACACCCTGTGCCCGCCCGACACCTCCCTTTCACCCTATTCACTACCGCACCCTCTGACACTCCTCTTCCTCTGTCTGATTGTCCAGGCCGGTCCCAGGCTATCACCTAGCCCTGCGGATGTAGTTTATGGCCCCAACTGTAAAGAATCACCCCTCTTCAAAGGAGTTACAGTAGATCAAGGCCCCCACCCCATGAGATCCGTCACACCACACGCGTTCCTACTATCTGATAACGATCCTGTATTGTGATTGGGGAGGGGATTCTCACTGTAAGGGTGTGTGGGACCGAGCCTGAAGCGGAAGATTCCAGGGATGCCTTTTTGTACATCAGTCTTCACAATTGTGTCACATTAAAAATATATAGCACTCCAACAAAGTAGTAGGTTTATAACACTTTAATAACTTATAAATATATACAACGCTCCAACAAAGTAAACACGTTAAAAAAAACCATTTTAAACAACTATTTACATGGCAGCCTGCTGCAACATCCATCTCAAAGCAACAATGGGCTGCTTTGGTCTGTCTTTTAGTCGGCAAAATCCGTCGGCCTGTGAGGTGGCGTCAGTAGCGGTCCGTTGTGCGAATAGGCCGAAGATCCGGACGGCACCCAGGTGGTGTCCAGTAAGTTGCCGCACTGGTCTGGCCATCCTACAATGCTGCGCCGAAAAACGGCGTGGGGCGCCCCGGGGGGGGGGGGGGGGTGGGGGGAGGGGAGGAGGTGGCGCGAACAGGCCTCCCCCGCTCCTCCGCTGCAGTGGGGCGCCCCTTAGCGTTTCAGTCGCCATTCAGCTGAATTGCGCCCGCTCTTGCAGCACTGTGCCTCATCCGCCATTCAGCTGAGTTGCGCCCGCTCTTGCGGCTACAGCGTCTCGCCCACCATCCAGTTGAATTGCCCCCACTCTTGCGGTGCAGCGATAGGCGGCTGCCACAGGACTCTTAAAATGGCGGCCGGCTCTTCGGATTTTTGCCTGGTCCACTAAAATGGCCCTGGGACACATTTGAACTGATCGAATTGGTAGTCTACAGTGTTTCTGGATGTTTCAGACTGAAGCTGGCGTCAGCATGAGAGCACCACCATCTCGTGGCTACGTCGTCGCCATTCCGCGAGCAATCATGGCAGTCGCTCCCCACCGGAAGTCTATGGGAGTCGGGGGTCCCGGTGACTGTTGTAGAATCTTCAAGGCTGAGGGGACTCTTTTGGGAATGGGGCCCATGCCCTAGCAGTCAAGCGTCCGAGTTCCACGGTTGCCCAGAGCCATCTTTGCAGGCCAGGCCCAAGTCTGTGGAGCCGACCGCCATTTCGTGAGCTCCGTAGCAGCCGCCTGTCGCTGTACCGCAAGATTGGGTACAATTCCGTTGGATGGCGGGTGAGACGTTGTAATAGCAAGAGCAGGCGCAATTCAGCTGGCCGAGCGAGGCACTGTGTCGCAAGAGCGGGCGCAAGTCAGCTGGTCGAGTGAAGCGCTGGGGTGTAGCTGAGAAACCTCCACCTGGGGAGGTGGGGGAGGCTCGTTCGCGCCGCCTCTCCCTTCTAGTGCACCCCACGCCGTCTCCTGGCGCAGGTATATGTGATGGTCAGGCCAGGGCACTGCAGGACGTGTCTTCAGGTCAAACGGATTGTGGGACAAGGTGTGGAGCAGGCGCAATTATCTCGGGGGCCTCCGTCAAGTGGTTCAGGGAGGCACCGCATCACATTGTTTTCCAATGCAGTCAGGTCCACAAACAGCCCCCACTTAATTTGAGAATAGTGAAGCTGCAGCAGGTGCAAATAAGCTTCAGACAGTGTTACAAGCGCTGCTCAGAACCCTCAACTATGGCACCAAACATCCAGGACTTATGCCATTTGTGCAAGGCAGTGACATTGAAGCATCTCAGGGACCAAGCAACATAACATATCCAGAGTCCTTCCCACAGCCTCTGCCTTCCTCCTTACCTAGTTATTGTTCTTTCACTCCCACTCCAGGCTTTTAGTCTGTGGATGGAAAACCATCAACCTACACTCACCTATGAAAATCTTACTATTGATGGTTGATTTTGAGCCCCAAATACAAAGGCTTGTTTGGATCGATGTTGCAGCAGGCTGCCATGTAAATAGTTATTTAATAAAACGTTTTACTGTTACTTTGCTGGTGTGTTGTATATATTTATAATATTTGCATAGGGTTTGTCGTTATTTTGGGTGGGGTGGGCGGCGGAGCCGAGCTGTCTTGCAGCCATCATGGTGTCGAGCTCAGTTCCTCTCACTAGTTTCGTATTTCTCATGAGGGGTTGTTCATAATGTTTCTATTTTAGCGAGGTCAAAAAGAGATCCCATTAGTGGCCTACTGATTTTGCTTGATTCCTTTTGTTTTTTTAACGATTTTTCACTATCTGCAAAGACTAAACAGAGTATTGCGACTCTGTGCTTGTTTGTAAATAGAGAATAAACCAAAGAGAACCAATTCCAAAACAAAAAATGCTAGGATAACAATCAATCAAATGGAGAGGGAAGCAGGCACGACGGATTACAACGGGGGCAAAGGCCTGCGTTACCTACCCTTCACTATCTGCAAAGAGAGAATACTCCTAAAAGAAAAGAGGAGGGGGGGGCAGCGTTCAAAGCACATCAGCGTGCATAAACACCAAAATGTTTTTACCTACCACGTACTTGACATTTTAAAGCTTTTGATATTTGCTATTAAAAAACCATTGAAATTCACTGAAAAAACCTTAGGTTATAGACTATATATAGTTAGGAATTAGCATTTACAAAACCTTGAAAATTCACTGAAAAAACCATGGGTTATAGACCATATATAGTTAGGAATTAGCATTTACAAAACCTTATTTTACTCACACAAAACCATTGAAATTTCATATATAGTTAGTTGCACTAACTATATATCGCGCACCCGCAATCCACTACTGATCATGTCACATGTCATGACATGATCAGTGACATCACTGATGACATCACTGATGACATCTCAAATGACATCACTGATGACATCTCATTTGACATTAATAATCACATCACTGATGACATCATTCATGTGATAATACGGTGAACCTCTTCAGACTCTAATATAATCTTAGGTACACTCAGAGTAAATAGACACAGACTGTCACTCATCCATGGAGTTACTCACACACCTAGTCAGTCATGCAAAGAATCAATCACACTTCCATTTCCTCAACTATACAGTTATACACACCTTACTTATTCAAACATATACTAACACATATTTACTCTTATACAATCCCTGATACAAATTCACAATGATCCATACAGCCACTCACAAATTCACTGGCTCTTATGCACAGTTATTTATATATGTCAACTCTCACATGTACTGTGTTTTACATATGTACTTACTTTGACATGTGAAAAACAAGAGAGAGTTTTCCCGAACAAACCCAGAAAGGACTGGGAAATAGTAACAACAAAAGAGGGGGAGTTTCCTTTCTGTGGTTATTTCTGTATCATTATATTCTCATTAAGACCAATAGAGTAGGACCCCTGTTATGAGACAAGTTTTCTAGTATCCTCAGTAATACATATAACATCAAACCAGAAATTGTATAAAAAAATTGTCATATTTATTAAAAAAGAAAAAAGTATTAATATTAAAGGTTTTCATACAAATTTCACATAAGCATAATTATATCAGAAATACATGCATATACTTTTCCTTCCAAGTATTACAATAAAAACATATACAGAAAAAATGTTTAAAATAGCCAGTGTTGTCGACGCGTTTCGGTGCTTAGTTGGGTAGAACACCTTCTTCAGGACTATGTTTAAAACTTCATGAATCTAAAAAACAGTAGTATATATGGCATGACATTAGTATGGGGTACATGAGGATATTTTTTTTAAAAAACAAACACTTTTGGTCTAAATTCATACAGGGTCAAAACTACTAATGTTCAAATAATCTTACTTTGAAAGCATTTTCAATTTGCTATGCCAGTCTTGATCCTGGAGTGGAATGTCCTTAGTTTGTATTCTCTTCAGCTTGACCATATGAAGAATCTTAAAAAGGCCATAATACTCAATTTAGCTTATGGTTCTCTACGTAGTTCATATTTTTTCTTTACGTGCACCAATGCTTACTTGATAATGGTGTAGTGCTAAATGGAGACTTCTGCAAGCGCCTTCGTTTTATCTAGGTCGCCTTGAAATATACAGGAACCTTCTTACAAGTTAATTTAAATTACTTGTTTCTTTGAAGGAAATTAGGGCGAGCTTCTCACCTGTAAACGAAATTAAACCGGCAAATTTGATTACCGTGGTTGGTTATAAGTATATGTGCATACAGTCAATTTACAGCAGCTAGCACTTGATCCCTGCTACGTTTCATTATTTACAGAAGCCTAAAGGCGCTTAACTGGTGGCTACAAGATTATAGCGCGATATAAGAGTGCCTAGGTTGGCTTACTATTAGGCTACTCGTCAAATGGTGGCTATATCATTTGTGCCTCCTTGTGTTAGTGCTGGTTTTTCTTATTACAATTGTGCTAGCATTGTAGATGCAGTTGCACCTCCGTATATTAGGTTCGTGATCCATGGCCTTAGAGTGTGCAGGCATTATTCGCATAAGGCTCATGTTAAAAGGTTTTCAGAAAAGCTCTGTTTGGATCATGATAGCAGAGCAAGATAACGGAGTATTTCAGCCAATACGGGAAATATATGGCATAAAAACTGCTAATAGATGCATTATTTTTTATCTTAATTGTGGCGATCATATTATTAAGGCTAAACAAACAGAGAACTATTTAGAGCATGGTAACAGTGTATTGCAGCCAATACAAAAATTCTCTGGCACAAAAAGCGGCTACTAAATGCACTGTTTTTACTATTCCTGTAGCGGCGATATTCATAAAATAGACGGGAGTTGCATTTAAACTAGGCAGCCAGAGAATTGTATCTCTGTACATGAATGTTAGGTTCCGCGATCGAGGGCAGAGTCTTACCTGGATTCAAATCTTTTCGCGCTCTCCGCCTGGTCTCCCCGGTCTCCAGAGTCGGTATGGAGGCCGGGGCGCGGAGGTTGTATTTATACGCGTACAAGAGAGCGGTAAGCGTGCTAACTAGATGCACCTGTTAACTATCAGGTGAGATGATCGAACAGCCGCGCCATTTTAGTAGTTTTTCCATCGGCTTTAGGACTCCAAAAGTGAGGAAGGACTTAAATACGTGCCGATTAGTTGTCAAAATACCGCATATTTTGCGTTAGCGTCCGAAAATAAACACAGGCTTAGTTTACCGTCGGTGCCATTATTTTAATAAATGGCTACAAAGCGTGCATCAAAAGGAAAGGGTTCCACTGGATTTCTTTAGCATATTTAGTTCGTATTTACGACCTTTTAAAATTAAATATGTATTCGCAAGACCTTACAGTGTTCTTTCAAGCAGTTTCATTTGTGTGTAAAGTTAAATTAACAAACACATTCGGTTCACAGATATAAGGAAAAGAACGTTCCTATTATCCAGCCTGCAATTCCAAATGAGCTAGTTATACAAGGATATAATATAGGTAGTAGTGGATGTACAGAAGTTACATTACGGCACAAGAAAGTTTTAAGGAGCAGTTATACTTGTCGGGACACCTTATGTAAATCTAGGGATATATGGACAATTCCATATATATGGCTATTGATAATGGAACGTTCTTGTACATCAATGGAACCAATATCATGAACCATCTGGGCAGTTATACATCAGTATTATTTATAGAAGTTGTTGTTTTACTGCATTATGTCTACAAGTCATCTTGCAAAGTACATATTTATGGTTTACAGACATGTTTAATGCATTCATAACATGATTATGTCTGTAATTTTCATTACACATCACATCTTAACATAATCTAACATATTCAGCTATCATATGGTGGAGCAGTGTACACCTAGTGTTGTAACCATAAAGGGGCATTATTTCATGATCAATATTTGGGCAGGATAGTAACTAGATTATACTGGTGGGGTGATTCTATCTTACCAATCTCTCCCACTCTTCTCTGCTATTAAGTCCATGGTTATAGGTGCGGAACTTAGACATGAAGAACTGCTCCCTTTGTTTACGTTTGAGGTCTATGTTACCACCTCTTGCTGATATTTTGATTTTTTCTACTATGAACCACTTGAGTTCATCCTCCTTATGATTTTCCGTTGTCCAATGTTCAACCAGAGGAGCATTCTTTTTCCTATTCTTGAGCGCCGACCTATGTTCGTTCAGGCGCAATCTCATTTCACGGCTTGTTTCGCTGATGTACCCTCTCTGGCAGGGGCAAATTAAAAGGTATACCACATTGGACGTTCTGCAATTAACGTGATCATTCATCCAATGTGATGTGCCATTCAATTCCACCTTGTCGGCTTGAATGATTGATTTACAGTGGGAGCATGATCCACAGGGTTGATTACCTCTTACTGGTCTTCCTTGATCTATGCTTAATTGCCTGCCGATCTTTGGTTCTCTATAAGTATGAACCAGGCAGTTCCGTATTGTCCTATTTCTCCTAAATGAAAAAATAGGTTTTGGAAGTGGAATTCTGCCTTGTTTGTTGAGAATGGACAATTTTTATTTATAAGATTTTTAACTTTAAAGCTGAGACCATTATAGTTTGAAACCAACTTATCTATTTCCTCTTTTTCTATTATTAAGAGTCCCTGTGCTGTGTCTATAATGAGCAACATCCAGTCGCGACTGCATCTATTTGCTATTAGTGTCCAACTATCTTTGAATTTGACTCCCCAAAGTCCATAAGGACATTGAGGACCCCCCCATGCGACCAATAGTCTCAGGTATAGATTCTATTACAGAGCCACTCCGCAAATATGCTGATTGCTTTATTCGTCCCTTAGTAGAAACATTACCATCCTACATAAAAGATACCAAAGATATGATTTCAAAGGTTGAAGGTATCAGTTTCAATAATGAAACCCAATGGTTGGTGTGCTTGGAAATCGAGTCCTTGTACACCAACATACCTCAACATGATACTATTAGGATGATGAAGAAGGCTATCTCTCTGCTCAGAACACGTTTATTGTTGTTATAGACAATGTTTTCTTTGTATGGGAAGGTAGTGAAACTGATCTCACAGCCTTCATTGAGTGGCTGAACTGTGGGGATGATAACCTTAAATTTACCAGCAACAAAAGTCAAGTGGCAGTTGACTTTTTAGATATAAAAATTAAAGCAGAAATGGGGAAGCTAAGTGTTGAGCTCTTTGTCAAACCATCTGACCGTAATACCTTGCTCCACCACAACAGTTATCACCCCAAAAACCAAAAAGAAGGCATCCCCTACAGTCAGTTTATAAGGATAAGACGGAATTGTACCGACAAAAATTGCTTTGAGAAACATGCAGAGAACCTTAAGACTAAATTGCTCCAGCGAGGATACCCGAAAAGACTTATTAGAGACAGCTACAAAAGAGCAAAGTATCAGAATAGAGCGACCTTACTGGAACCAAAAAATAAAAACCAGGAACCAGATAACACTATTGTTATGGTTTCAAACTATAATGGTCTCAGCTTTAAAGTTAAAAATCTTATAAATAAAAATTGGTCCATTCTCAACAAACAAGGCAGAATTCCACTTCCAAAACCTATTTTTTCATATAGGAGAAATAGGACAATACGGAACTGCCTGGTTCATACTTATAGAGAACCAAAGATCGGCAGGCAATTAAGCATAGATCAAGGAAGAGCAGTAAGAGGTAATCAACACTGTGGATCATGCTCCCACTGTAAATCAATCATTCAAGCCGACAAGATGGAATTGAATGGCACATCACATTGGATGAATGATCACGTTATTTGCAGAACGTCCAATGTGGTATACCTTTTAATTTGCCCCTGCCAGAGAGGGTACATCGGCGAAACAAGCCGTGAAATGAGATTGCGCCTGAACGAACATAGGTCGGCGCTCAAGAATAGGAAAAAGAATGCTCCTCTGGTTGAACATTAGACAACGGAAAATCATAAGGAGGATGAACTCAAGTGGTTCATAGTAGAAAAAATCAAAATATCAGCAAGAGGTGGTAACATAGACCTCAAACGTAAACAAAGGGAGCAGTTCTTCATGTCTAAGTTCCGCACCTATAACCATGGACTTAATAGCAGAGAAGAGTGGGAGAGATTGGTAAGATAGAATCACCCCACCAGTATACTCTAGTTACTATCCTGCCCAAATATTGATCATGAAATAATGCCCCTTTATGGTTACAACACTGTGTACACTGCTCCACCATATGATAGCTGAATATGTTAGATTATGTTAAGATGTGATGTGTAATGAAAATTACAGACATAATCATGTTATGAATGCATTAAACATGTCTGTAAACCATAACTATGTACTTTGCAAGATGATTTGAAGACATAATGCAGTAAAACAACAACTTCTATAAATAATACTGATGTATAACTGCCCAGATGGTTCATGATATTGGTTCCATTGATGTACAAGAACGTTCCATTATCAATAGCCATATATATGGAATTGTCCATATATCCCTAGATTTACATAAGGTGTCCCGACAAGTATAACTGCTCCTTAAAACTTTCTTGTGCCGTAATGTAACTTCTGTACATCCACTACTACCTATATTATATCCTTGTATAACTAGCTCATTTGGAATTGCAGGCTGGATAATAGGAACGTTCTTTTCCTTATATCTGTGAACCGAATGTGTTTGTTAATTTAACTTTACACACAAATGAAACTGCTTGAAAGAACACTGTAAGGTCTTGCGAATACATATTTAATTTTAAAAGGTCGTAAATACGAACTAAATATGCTAAAGAAATCCAGTGGAACCCGTTTCCTTTTGATGCACGCTTTGTCAATCAATCAATCAATGGCATTTGTAGAGCGCGCTACATACCCGTAGGGTCTCAAGGCGCTTTGTAGCCATTTATTAAAATAATGGCACCGACGGTAAACTAAGCCTGTGTTTATTTTCGGACACTAACGCAAAATATACGGTATTTTGACAACTAATCGGCACGTATTTAAGTCCTTCCTCACTTTTGGAGTCCTAAAGCCGATGGAAAAACTACTAAAATGGCGCGGCTGTTCGATCATCTCACCTGATAGTTAACAGGTGCATCTAGTTAGCACGCTTACCGCTCTCTTGTACGCGTATAAATACAACTTCCGCGCCCCGGCCTCCATACCGACTCTGGAGACCGGGGAGACCAGGCGGAGAGCGCGAAAAGATTTGAATTCAGGTAAGACTCTGCCCTCGATCGCGGAACCTAACATTCATGTACAGAGATACAATTCTCTGGCTGCCTAGTTTAAATGCAACTCCCGTCTATTTTATGAATATCGCCGCTACAGGAATAGTAAAAACAGTGCATTTAGTAGCCGCTTTTTGTGCCAGAGAATTTTTGTATTGGCTGCAATACACTGTTACCATGCTCTAAATAGTTCTGTTTGTTTAGCCTTAATAATATGATCGCCACAATTAAGATAAAAAATAATGCATCTATTAGCAGTTTTTATGCCATATATTTCCCGTATTGGCTGAAATACTCCGTTATCTTGCTCTGCTATCATGATCCAAACAGAGCTTTTCTGAAAACCTTTTAACATGAGCCTTATGCGAATAATGCCTGCGCACTCTAAGGCCATGGATCACGAACCTAATATACGGAGGTGCAACTGCATCTACAATGCTAGCACAATTATATTAAGAAAAACCAGCACTAACACAAGGAGGCACAAATGATATAGCCACCATTTGACGAGTAGCCTAATAGTAAGCCAACCTAGGCACTCTTATTATATCGCGCTATAATCTTGTAGCCACCAGTTAAGCGCCTTTAGGCTTCTGTAAATAATGAAACGTAGCAGGGATCAAGTGCTAGCTGCTGTAAATTGACTGTATGCACATAAATATACTTATAACCAACCACGGTAATCAAATTTGCCGGTTTAATTTCGTTTACAGGTGAGAAGCTCGCCCTAATTTCCTTCAAAGAAACAAGTAATTTAAATTAACTTGTAAGAAGGTTCCTGTATATTTCAAGGCGACCTAGATAAAACGAAGGCGCTTGCAGAAGTCTCCATTTAGCACTACACCATTATCAAGTAAGCATTGGTGCACGTAAAGAAAAAATATGAACTACGTAGAGAACAATAAGCTAAATTGAGTATTATTGCCTTTTTAAGATTCTTCATATGGTCAAGCTGAAGAGAATACAAACTAAGGACATTCCACTCCAGGATCAAGACTGGCATAGCAAATTGAAAATGCTTTTAAAGTAAGATTATTTGACCATTAGTAGTTTTGACCCTGTATGAATTTAGACCAAAAGTGTTTGTTTTTTAAAAAAAATATCCTCATGTACCCCATACTAATGTCATGCCATATATACTATTGTTTTTTAGATTCATGAAGTTTTAAACATAGTCCTGAAGAAGGTGTTCTACCCAACTAAGCACCGAAACGCGTCGACAACACTGGCTATTTTAAACCTTTTTTCTGTATATGTTTTTATTGTAATACTTGGAAGGAAAAGTATATGCATGTATTTCTATGATATAATTATGCTTATGTGAAATTTGTATGAAAACCTTTAATATTAATACTTTTTTCTTCTTTTTTAATAAATATGACAATTTTTTGATACAATTTCTGGTTTGATGTTATATGTATTACTGAGGATACTAGAAAACTTGTCTCATAACAGGGGTCTTACTCTATTGGTCTTAATGAGAATATAATGATACAGAAATAACCACAGAAAGGAAACTCCCCCTCTTTTGTTCCTACTTTGACATGTAGCACTGAGATATCCATTCACTCACCAATACACTCATGCACACAGTCAACCACCCATACAGCTGTTTCCACATGCACTTTTGAACCCATACATCTAGTGAATCAACTGCTCACACATCTATGCACAGTCATACACCTCCCAGCCACCCACACACACACTCAGTCTCCCATACAAATACTTGGGCAACCAATCAATAACCCATATACTTAATCATAAAGCTACTGATCAACACATGCAGCAGTTTACAGAACAACAGACATAATGATGCACAAATTAAGACAGTTTAGTCACTAACCCATGCACTCAGTGAGACACATTTAATCACTCACTCATACAGTCAGTCATGCACCTACTAAATCCTTCATCCAGACACTTATTCATTCTTCAATATGTAAGACGTATTTTGACTTTTCAGAAACATACAGTCACTGGATGTTGTCATCAGTGATGTCATCAGTGATGTCACTGATCATGTCATGAATGATGTAATATGTGACATGATCAGCAGTGGATTGCGGGTGCGCGATATATAGTTAGTGCAACTAACTATATATGAAATTTCAATGGTTTTGTGTGAGTAAAATAAGGTTTTGTAAATGCTAATTCCTAACTATATATGGTCTATAACCCATGGTTTTTTCAGTGAATATATATAGAAATATAGTTTAATAGTTACCCCTGGTGGAAAAAGCCGTAACGGGTAGATTGTATTCCTTGTTATTCATTCATGCTGGCTGCACATCAAATAAAACAGCGAATGTCATCCAGTTTTAGATCCTTGTCAGACGCGTTTCGAATCTCTCAATTCTTCTTCAATGGCACAAGGAACCAGCAATCCCTGACCTGAAAGTGCATATATATATATATATATATATATATATATATATATATATATATATATATATATATATATATATATATATATATATATATGAGATAGATTTGATAGTAGCAGATTGGTTTGTCTCCTTTCTGATTGCTGTTGGCAAATTGCAACTCCAGAATAATTTCCATCGCCCACATGTTCAACAACCTTTATTGGGTGGTTTACATTTTGCCCAAACGTAGTAAAGCACGAGTTTAGAAAATGTATGTCTTCTTTTTATTTAAATCAGAAATGTCCACTTCATTTCTCTTCAATATGTTTTCTTCGTTCACGCCGTTCAGTCGTTGTTGCTCTAAACCTTCCATCTTTTGATTGACTGTAATTTTTTCTCTGTTTTATCTTCCTTCCAGCTTGTCTCATGGTGTCTTAAGACAATATTCCTGGGTGTAGCGAAAAGCTCCTGATATATAGAGAAGTAGCAATCCTAGTGAGGCTGTCAGAACTATGTATAAGGATCAGGGGGTGTTTTGATTTTTTTTATTGAGCCTATATAATTCTGCTTCTGTGAATCAGAGGTTATCTGGCTAAGTACACGTTTCAGAGTGGGTACAGTGGACACTAAATTAGGCCAGGTTGCAATACTTTTTGCAGATGAGATTGCCTGATGGCACATCTATAGCATTAGTTGTGGTCATCCACGAGATGAGTTGAAAGGGGAAGGATTATTGATGGGGCAGATGTGTTTAAAACTAACCAATCCAAAAAGCTTAAATTCAAAATGCCTCCGTACAGTGCATACACCCCAAATTCCTGCCAAGTGGGACAAGCTAGCGCTGTCTGGCTATCTATTTTTTAGCCAGGACAAAAGAAAAGCATGAAGCTTTGACTCGTGGCACAATTGCAAGCAGGGCACCCAAGGGGAGTGGCTTTTAGCCATTTGTTGGAGAAAGCACGTAGCGGCAAGGTCCCTAGTCTGAACTGTATATATAATTTCCTTGCCATAGTGGGTTGGAAATCATCCAGGAAGGACTCAAATACTCTGCTTTAATACTTAAATAAAACAACTGTCAGGTGACCAAATGCCGAGTTAGTTACCATATTTCTAAATGCCTAGTTTCCCTGGATGTCTGCTAGTTAGAGCGACCTTTAGGCACTTACTAGTTCTGAGTGTTAGATTACCGGGCACTCTTCCTCAGGGTTGCTCCATAAATTTGGATTACCCAGCCTACATCCTTTATATATAAAAGCCATGGTATTTTACCCAAACTTGGAAGACCAGTATCTTCTTTACCTCTGTCTGATAGACTGCCAGTACCAGCGTCACCCACAGTCTACGACAGAAAGTTAGTGGCCTAAGTCCAATCTCATCCACAGTTTCCTGATTCCTAAATCCAGGCACAGGGGGATAAGAGAGGTACTTGGTGGTAGGCCTAACGTCTGTCTCATAAAGTTATTCTCTATTTTAGTCAATTCGCCGGGGGGACGATGGACCCTTAATTCAACCCCATACATTGTGGCGCCCCTAGCTTGTACTTTATAGATCTCTGCTATAGCCCCAGCCAGATAGTGGGAAGAGTTTCTATATATTTTTTGCAATTCCCACCACACACAGTCTGTGCTAGCTTGAGACATGCTTTGGCTACTTGTAGACCCCACTCAAACATTTCAGACAACGTGCCACCTAGATAGTTGAGGACTGTCACCCTCTCGAGCAAGGTTCCATTTAGGGAGGGATTTGGGCAGGATGTGTTGGCTGGATTGAAGACCATGAATTTGGTCTTTAATATGTTCTTCTGCCCCCTGTTTTTGCAAAATGTGACGAAGCGATCAAGAACCCTCTGGATGACCATGGGTGACTTTGATAGTAACAAAGTGTTGTCTGCGAACATCATTGCTGGCATCTTACTACGTGCCAGCTTTGGGGCATCGCTATCCTTTACCTCATTTAATTGGACCACAAGAGTTGATGAAAAGGCAAAACAGAGTAGGGGCGAGCACACACCCCTGCCTAACTCCACTGTTGACTGGGAAGCAGGAGGTTAATTCCCCAAATATACCGTACCTTACTTGGGCAAAGTTGCCCTTGTGCAGTCTCATGAGCAATGGCAAAAGGTAGGGAGGTGATTCCCAGGTGTTGAAGTACCTCCCACAATTTATCGATGTGGACCAGATCGAAGTCCGTCTTCAGATCTACAAATATCAGATAGAGGCTGCCATCCTCGATTGACAGTCTTCCAGTATAGTAATTAGAGTCTAAAGATTAGGTTAATGGTAGAGATTTTCTCTGAAACCGACTTGGTATAAACTTAAGATTTCATGCTCTTCTATCCACACATGAAGGCAGTAGGAGAGGAACCTTGCAAACAGTTTGAGTGACATCGATCAGACGGATCGGCCTATAGTTGGTCGGCAGAAGAGGTGAGTGGAAAGATTTCGGCCCCCGTTTCCGGGATCACCATCCCTCTCAAAATAGCATTAAATATTGCCCATAAGTAGGGTCCCCAAATTGTTTGTTCTGCCCGGGATAGGTCCCCTGGTCGCTTACCTAGTCTCAAAGCTTTGCCGAGAGAAGCTTTCTTATTGCATTTAAAACATCTGTTAGTGATCCCATGGGCCTCTTCAAAAACAGTCCCCAAGATTATTAAGGATGTTTCGTCCTTTGGGTCGGAAACTTCCTCCAGTGGTGTATAGAGCCTGGAAATTGGTCTTCCATACAGCCGCTGCAATGATAGGCTCTAGGGCAGACTTCCCTTCACTACTATCTGTACACACTATTGACCAGAACGCCTTCATGTCTGTTAGATAGGGTGATTTTAAGGGCATCCCATCTATCCTTCTCCCAGTTCTCCTTTGCTTGTTGGATTCTATCTTGGTAAAGCACCCTCATTTGTTTTATTAGATGCGTGTCCTTAACCTCATGCGCGCTAGCAGTTTTCCCGCTGTGCGCGGAGTTTTTTTAAAAACCCGCGTTACATGACGACCTCAGCTCGTCATGAGCGTACGAGAACCGTAACTCATGACGAGCTGAGCTCGTCATGAGCGTCGAAGGGGTTAAGCTTGATATTATTTTTTTTATTTTTTTGTATTCTGTAGGGCGGAGCAGACCCAGGGTAGGGTATCCGAGCGCTTTACAAAGAGTACACAGAATGAATAAAAACAAGTAGCAAGATAAAGCAATACATAATACCAACATGTTTTGTCAAAGATTGGAGGGGCACAGGCGACAAAGATAATCTGATCAACAGGTAATAGGTGCGAGAGAGTCCTTAGAGGAGGAGGAGAGGCAAGTTTAAGGGTGTAGAGCTGGAATGGTTCCTGTGGGAGTTTACGGGAGGAATTTGCACATCAGGAATGATTTTGCTTCTCTTTTAAACAGAGGAGAGTTCGATGTTCTTGGTGCTGCTCCGGGAAAGCTCTGTCCAATGTTTTTTCTTGCTGAAACGTGAGATTTTCAGGAGTAGGTTATCAACGCTCCTAGAATGTCTGAGTACTCCAGATAGGGTATGTTTTTGGGATAGATACTTGGGCGTATTGTGTTAAAGCTCTTAGTGAGTGATGCATGCTATTTTTAGGTGGGTTCGAGCTTCATATGGTAGCCAGTTGAGTGCGTTCAGGTGTGGTGATGTGGTGATGTGGTCAAATTTTTTAGATCCTGTTAGGAGTATTGCTGCGGCGTTGAGGCAGGCTTTTAGAGGGGTGGTTGAGATTTTGGGAAGGCCTGCGAGGGTTGTGCATCTATATTCCAGCCTTGACTACTCAACTGCTGTTTTGAGGTCTGGGTTTTCGATTAACAGTGTAATTTTTTTTAAGGTAACTGAGGTGAAAGTGTGCGTTTTTAGCTAACAGGTTGATGTGTGTTTGCATGTTAAAGTTTCTATCTAGTATAATTCAGAGTGATTTGGTGGAGTCCGCCAAAGTTGGCGTGCAATTCAGAGCAGTGATCAACTTGGTCCATTTCTTTGTCTCCAGGGAGTTATTGGGGTGGGGGGAGGAGGAGGGGGTGGGGAGGATTGGAAGAAATTCTGTTTTTGCGCGAGTTTAGCTTGAGGAAGTTTGTCGTTAGCCACTGGACGGGCTTTTTGAGTGCCACGTTCATCGTTTTTATGTCTTCAATGGAGGAGATCTTGATGTAAAGTTGAGTATCTGAAATAGAGACGTTAGTGATAGATATCTTACCTTAGAATATTCCTCAGGCGTCAAGACTGGATCCGGAAAGTTTTCTGCTCAGCAGTACCCTTGCGCGTCGGTAGGTGCTGTTGTGCGGCTCCGTGCCAGTCACAGGCGACGTAAGAGCCGAGATGACGTCACAGAGACTACTTACGCGCCACCCATGCGCGCTGATGCCCGTACTTTCTTTTTCCCGCTGAAAGCGCAGATGTTAATGTTAATATTCATTTATTAAGCGCTCGTACGCCCAAGGGCTTCATGGCGCTATAGGAGGGAACACAACACAGCAGTTAAAAATAGAGATAAAGCAGCTCAGCAATAAGCCTGGGAGAATAGCCAGGTTTTGAGAGAGTGTCTAAAACTCAGAATGTTACCGCTCAATTTCAATTGAAGAGGAAGGGAATTCCAGAAGGTGGCTGCAAGGTGATCAAAGCAGCAACCGCCTAGACGCTTCCTCTTGTAAGAAGAGACACTCAAAAGGGATTTGTGAGCGGACCGAAGATTGCGAGATGGATCGTATCTGATGAACAGATCTCTAATGAACTTAGGGCCAGAGTCATGTAGGGACTTAAATAAAATGCACCCTGTTTTAAAAGCAACTCGCTGCTCAACAGGCAGCCAATGTAACTGTTTCAACCCTGATCTAATGGACTGCCTTTTAGAAAGGTTCAGAATAAGTCTGGCAGCCTGGTTTTGGACCAGCTGGAGGCGTTTTAACTCTCCAATTTGGAGCCCATGGTAGAGGCTGTTGGAGAAGTCTAGTCGCGACAGGACCAAGGCAATTACAATCTGTGTAAGGGTAGCCGGAGAAAAGAAACAAGCAATTTTCTTGATTTTCTTTAGTTGAAAAAAACTGGATGACACCACCGCGCCTACCTGTCTTTTCAGGGACAGATCCTCGCTAATAAGTACTCCCAGACTTTTAACTGAAGATGACTTGGAAGGTGGAGCCCCCATTCTTGATGGCCTAAAGCATGGGTTCCAGCTTAGTGCGCTCTGCCCAGGCAAGACCAATTTAGTCTTGCCTGGGTTGAGTTTCAAATGATTGCAACTCATCCAACCCTGGATGTGAGACATGTTTGGAAATACCTCCACTGAGTCCTTGGTGTTCAAAGGGAAGATGAGTTGCAAATCATCTGCATAGTTAAAGATGGTAACTTTCGCTTTTCTTAAGGAGTACAATAGGGGGCGTAGGTACAAATTAAAAAGTAAAGGTGGCAATGATGAGCCCTGAGGTACTCCACATGTGGTGGATATAGTGGGAGCTGTAAAAGAGCCCAATCTTACAGATTGAGTGCGACCGGAGATGAATGAACGGATCCAACTCAACGCAGGGCCCCTAAGACCAGCTTGTTCGACACGGTTGACCAAGATGGTGTAGTCAACCGTGTCGAACGCTGCCGAAAGGTCCAGTAACACCAGAGCCTGGTGGATCCCGTTATCCGCGTTCCGCCTCAGGGTATTTTGTACCGCCAGGATGACTGCCTCAGTCGAATGACATGGGCGAAAACCGGCTTGGTTAGGTTTCTTGGAATTCAGTTTCTTCGACAAATTTGGAAATATTGTCACAAACATGAGCCTCCAAGAGTTTAGCACAGTACGGAAACAGTGATATAGGCCTGTAGTTGAGCGGGTCTGCTCCGACCTTCTTTATCAGAGGGATGAGTAGAGCCTTTTTGAGGTTGTTGGGGACTTTACCCTGTAAAAGAGATCCGTTCAGCAGGGAAAGCATGCCCTCGGGAATAGCAGTTCCCACCTCTCTCAAGATGTGTGGAGGGCAAATATCATCGGGTGAGCCCGATTTGACCCTGGCAAACAGCTTAGATAGAGTATCACCATCGATGAGGGGAAGTGATTCCAAAGTCGAAGAATTATAATACGCATCATCCAAAGGGGGGGGGAGAACAGAGTAGTGGAGATGCTTTGTTTTATAGTGCAGATTTTATCAAAGAAAAACGAATTAAGTGAATTACAGAGGTCTTGAGTAGGAGCCACGGATTGAGTAGTTCTATCACTGCCACTAAGACCTTCAACGATATTAAACAATTCTTTTGATTTGTTACGGGAGTTCAGGATTTTTTCCGAAAAATAATCAGTTTTATGTTTTTGGTCAAGTTTTTGATAGTCCTTTCGAGCCTTGCAGTAGTTGGCTTTATCTAATGCCGAATAATCCGTTCGCCACTTCCGCTCTTTTTGACGAACTTCAAGTTTTAAAGCCTTCAGGTGAGGTGTGAACCACCTGTGGGCGTCATTGGGGCGGGAGCGGGGAATATTAGAACAGGGGGCATGAATGTCAGCTGCTTGACGTAGCCAATTGGTATAGGCTTCGTCAGTCCCGTCAATCCAGGTTAAGCACGTACCTTGGTCATTTTTTTACCACTTTTTTGAGACTTTTGTCTCCTGATGCACGTAGGGATGTCCGGCTTTAAGCCTTGTGGGATGTGCCGCTGTATTATGTTAGTGGCGGACCCCCATGATGTCTGCCTCTACTGCCTGGAGACCGACCATGACTCCCTGGACTTTAATGCCATGGCTTCGAAGGCCTTGCGGGTGCTGCGCCGGAAGTTGCTTGAGGTCTGGCACTCCTCTCACCGCCGAAATGGGTCTAGGGGCAGTTCGCGGGACCTAGGCTGTCGCTCCTCGGGCTTCACCTTCAAATTCCAGTAAGCAACGCCATAAGAAGTAGTCCAAAAAGCGTGTTCGCTCTCCGTCGTCTCCCTGTCGCTCTTCGGAGGTGGATGAGGGGGACAGGGGCTCCCTCTGCCCCTCTGGCTCCACCGGAGCCTGGGAGTCCTGCGGTCTACCCGCTATACCCGGGTCCGTCAGCGAATTTTGAACAGATGCAGGAGTTTCTTGCTGCCATGGACCGCCTGTTCAGGCCTTGGGCTCCTGCCGGCGCGCCTGCGAGCCCATTGTCCTGTGTCCAGATCCTGTTAGCCCGGCGGCACCGCCTCTGGCCCCAGCCCTGGAGCCACTGATCCAGCACCCTCGGCTCCAGGCCTGGCACCACAAGGTGCAGCACCGCTGGCTCCGGCCCCGCCCTTGGCTCTGGGCCCAGCATGGCCCCTGGCTCCGCCACTGGCTCTGCACTGGGTGCAGTTTATCCCGCCCATGCCCTAGTTCTCTGACCATTTTGTTCCGACCTGGGATCAACATTTGGATGCAGCTCTGGTTCGGCCGCGGCCGGCGCCGCTCCTGGTGCCACTGGCCCCTCTCAGGCTCCAGCCCTGCCGCCGTGGCTGGCTCCTTCTACTCTGGAGCCGAATGAGGACTGGGAAGGCTCCAAGGACCCCCTTGCGCGGCACTGTGACTCAAAACGTGATTGGGTGGATGACCTTCAAGATGCGGATGAACTTGACCCAGAGTGTTCCTCCCCTCCGCATACTATGGAGGAGGCCGCTTCCTACACTATGGTGCTGGTCGAGCTACGGGGGCTCTCCATCTCGACCTCCCAACTGTGACCTATAAGACCTCAGTGTTGTGAGGCGGTCCAGACTGTCCTTTCATAATTGACTGCGGAGGACAAGGATGCGGCGAAGTTCGCCATACGGTGATGTCTGGACACAGCTGATTCCTTGGGCTTGGCGATTTCTACGACACTGGCGTTGCGACGCCATGCCTGGTTGCGGTCTACCGGGTTCTCGCCCGGTGTCCAGGGCTTGCTCATGGACATGCCGTTTGATGGCTCCTGCCTCTTTGGTGACAAGGCTGACAGTGCTGTGGAGCGCTTTATAGACTTGCGGGCCACAGCTAAGTCCTTGGGTCTTTCTACGAAGAGCCCTGCCACGCCTGGGTTTTGATCCTTTCGTGGCCAGGGTAGAGGGAGCACGCTCCTCCACGAAGCCTGTGCAGAGCCAGCTTTAGCGCAGTTGTGGCTTCTGCAGGGGCGGGTCTGGTAACCAGCAAGCGGGTCAGTCCACCTCCCCCCTTGCTGCTTCCACCTCTAAGCCTTCCTAATCTGAGCTTCAGGGGGCACCCCACACCGGTGGGAAGCAGGGTCCGTGGCCACCTCCACCTCCACCACTGGCACGTACTCAAATCTGACAAATGGGTGCTGCAGATAACATTTACTCGCTCCCCTTTCTGTCCTCCCCTCCGGCCATGCAACCTCAGTTCCACCGCATTTCGGGGGATCTTTTGGCTCTTCTCTGTCAGGAAGTCACAGCCCGCCTGGCCAAGGGGGCCATCAAGTGTGTTCCAGATCAGGAAGTAGGGAGTGGTGGTTCTTACTACTTTCTGGTCCCCAAGAAGGAAAAGGGGAGCTTGCGCCCAATCTTGGACCTCCGGGATGTTAATCTCGTCCTCCGGAAGAAGTTCAAGATGCTGACTCTGGCTCAGGTCCTAACTGCCCTGGACCCTGGAGACTGGATGGTAGCGTTGGACTTGCAGGACGCTTATTTCCACATCCCCATCCTGCCTACCAGCGTTACCTGCGGTTCATGGTAGGCCAGGAACATTTTCGGTTTGCCGTGCTCCCCTTCGGCATTACCCCAGCGCCCTTTGGGTGTTGAAGAAAGTGATGGTGGTGGTCTCAGCTCATCTGCGCAGGTCAGGGGTGTCAGTCTTCCATTACCTCGACAACTGGCTGTTGAAGGCGGGCTCTCCCCAGGCAGTCGTCTCCAGACTACGGCCGACCTCCTGCATTTGCTGGGGTTTTCCATCAATGTGCTGAAGTCGCACCTGAGTCCCTCTCAGAAGCTCCCTTTCTTCGGAACGGTTCCGGATTCAAACGCTGTTTCAGGTTTATCCTCCCGAGCTGCGAGTCCGGGATATTCAGGCTATGATTCCGCTCTTTCAGCCTCTGTCCCGGGTTTGTCAGGATGATCCTCTGGCTTCTGGCCCTGATAACCTCCTGCATCCTGCTGGTGAAGCATGCCAGATGGCATATGCAAGCTCTGCAGTGGGACCGAAAGTTCCAGTGGGCACAGCATCAGGGCAACCTGTCCAATCGCGTCCAGATCTCGGAGGGCGCTGCATGACAGTTGCAGTGCTGGCTCACGAAGCGCGATTGGGTCAGTGGCAGATACCTCTCCCTTCCCCCAACTGGAGCACACAGTGGTGACGGATGCATCCCTCTTGGGATGGGGAGGCCACATGGGAGAGGCGGAGATCAAAGGCCTCTGGTGTCCGGCGGAGTCCCGGTTTGAGATCAACCTTCTGGAGCTTTGGGGGATCCGGCTTGCACTGAAGGCATTCCTTCCCTCAGTCTGGGGAAGTGTCGTGCAGGTGCTCACTGACAACACCACCGCCATGTGGTATTGCAACAAACAGTGCAGGGTGGGGTCCTCGACCCTTTGTCAGGAGGCTCTGCGTCTCTGGACATGGCTGGAGCATCAAGGCATTACCTTGGTGGTTCAACACCTGGCAGGTTCTCTGAAAGCCAGGGCGGACGAACTCAGCCGCCGGTGCATGGTGGATCACGAATGGCGTCTGAACTCGGGCGTGGCGCAAGGAATCTTGCTGCAGTGGGGAGAGCCTTGGTTATATCTATTTGCCACCGAAGAGAACGCGCTATTCATCAGTTCTGTGTGTTTGAATTTCCAAGATGGCACTCGCTCTGAGACGCTTTTTCGTCTTGAGTGGAGCTGCGGTCTTTTGTACGCCTTTCAGCCTATACCACTACTTCTCAGAATGGGTGAAGATCCGGCGTGACCGGGCACAAGTCATCCTTGTGGCCCCGGACTGGGCTCGAAGAGTTTGATATCCCGAGCTACTTAGTAGGAGCATCGATTCCCCAATCCGTCTGCCTCTTCTGGAGGATCTTCTGTCGCAGCAGGAGCTGATCCTCCACCGAACCTGTCCAGCCTCCAGCTCTCTATGCATGGAGATTGAGCGGCTGCAGTTGACACCTTTTGATCTGCCTGCCGAAGTCTGTGATGTCATTCTGGCAGCCAGGCATTCCTCCACTAAAACGGTCTATGTCTGCCTTTGGAATAGATTTGTGGCATGGTGCACAGCAAAAGCTGTAGACCCCCTTTCTGCCCCTCTTTCTGATGTTCTTCTGTTCCTTCGCTCTTTGGCCCAGCAGGGCTCTGGTCCGGGCATTATCAATGGTTATCTTTCTGCCGTTTCAGCCTGCTCTTTTTAAGTCTCCAGTTGTGAACCGTTTCCTTAAAGGCATTATACACACGTTCCCTCCCGTGCCTTTTGTAATGCCTCAATGGAACTTATACTTGGCCTTGACTTTTCTGATGTGCGCTCCCTTCGACCCTCTTCATGCCTGTCCTTTAGGTCTTCTTACTTTAAAGACAGCTTTCCTGGTAGCTATCACATCTGCCAGAAGAGTGAGTGAGCTCCATGCTCTTTCTTCTAAACCTCCTTTCTGGCCCGGAGAGACTGCTTCTTTGGCCGTTCTGTGCTCGGTGACTTTTTAGTGTAAACCTGTTTGCAGACCCACCACCGGGATTGGTATTGCTGGGGTATCTATTCTAAGGTAAGGAATCTATCACTAACGTGTCTCTTTCAGATGCATAAGTTAATACTTGTGTAACAATATATCTGTAAGAGACATTAGTTAGTGATAGATTCCTTCAGTGAGGAGGAAGAGAGATTTTTGTTCACCATGAACAATTGTGTCCTGTTTTCCAGGAAGGATTTAAACCATATAAGGAATGTGCCAGATAAACCCATCCTGTTTTCCAGTCTTAGAACTTTGTCGTGATTGACCGTGTAGAAGGCTGAGGAGAGGTCGAGCAGGACTAGTAGACCAGGTTTCGTTGCGGTCAAGAGCTAGGAGGGCGTTGTCAACTATGTGCAGAATGGCTGTTTCTGTGCTATGGCCGGGCCTGAAACCTGATTGGTGGATGCTCGGAAGGTTGAAGTCCATGATGTAGTGGTTCAGTTGTTGCTGAACACATTTTTCCAGGACCTTTGGGAATGCTGGTTATGGGGCGGAAGTTATTGAGGTTGGCAGAGTTTGCGGTCTGTTTCTTCAATATAAGGGGTAACTTGGCCTGTTTTTAGGCAGTAAGATATGTGCCCTTGTGCTAGCGATACGTTGACGATTTTGGTCCTAAGAGAGGAGATGACTTGATAAATGTGGGGAAGGCAGTTTGAGGGGACTGGGTTGTTGAAGTTTGAGTTTAGTATTTGCTAAGGTTTTGGTGATGTCATCAATATCTTAGATTTTGAAAGTTGACCAGTGAGAGTTGCTTTTTGGCAGAGGTAGCTCAGGTTGTTCAGCGTTTTCAGCTTGAATGCTTTTTGGAATGGCTTAGTTAGTTGCGGTCGTGTTAAGCTCTAGTTGGAGGGAGTTGGTTTTTGCTGTGAAGAAAGAATTCTTCACTGCTAAGCTGTTATTTCGAAGTAGATAGTGAAGTTTTAACCAATTTGTCAGATTGTTGTTTAAGAAGTTTGTTCGGTCTATTTTTGGTATTGTCTAGTTCTGATCTAAAGAAGTCTTTTTTAGATTGTAGAATAAGTTTGTTATATGACTTTCTAGCTATCTGAAGTAGGTTAAGATGTAGGGGGATGGGATGTTGTCTCCATTTCTGATGATCTAAGTTTACGCCTTTCTTCGTTCAGGTCTGAGTTAAACCATGGGTTTTTGTCTTTGTTTGGAATAAGTTTGAGTTTTGGTGGAGCAGCTTTGTCTAAGACCTTGGTCATCGTGGAGTTGTAAAGATAGGTCAGGTCATTGACGTCTGACATGTTGGGGGGGGGGGGAAATGAGAACCTTATCACAGTGGGATGCTAGGTTGTTCCAGTCAAGGTTTTTCGTGTTTCTTATCAATCGTTAAGGCTTGTTTTGCTGCGGGTAAGTTTTCTTGGAAGTGGGGGAAATATGAAAGGTGATAATGTGATGGTCTGACTAGTCACATGGGGTGATCAGGATAGATTCAATCGTATTTTGTTTAGAGATGAGCCAGTCAAAAGTAGCACCCTTAGTGAGTGGGGTTTGCAATAGCTATGATCAGAGAGGTCTGCTAGGAAGGTTTTGAGGGCGTTGACCAGCTTGTCTAGGGGGTATTCCCAGTGGAGATTGCAGTCGCCAAGGAATATGTCGTTGGAATGAGGGGAAGAGTTTGTAGTAATGATTTCCATAAGTTGGTCTTTAAATCCTGCGTTCTTACCTGGGGGATGATAGAGGATATGAAGTTTGTGGAAGTGGTTATCTGAGGATTTGAGAGATCCCAAGGTATTCACAGGAGTCCCAAGGTATTCACAGGAGTCCCAAGGTATTCACAGGAGTCCCAAGGTATTCACAGGAGTCCCAAGGTATTCACAGGAGTCCCAAGGTATTCACAGGAGTCCCAAGGTATTCACAGGAGTCCCAAGGTATTCACAGGAGTCCCAAGGTATTCACAGGAGTCCCAAGGTATTCACAGGAGTCCATGGTTTTGGAGTGAAACTTTGGAGGTCAGATCGATGTATGTAGGCTAGTCCTCCACCCTTTTTAGGAGGTCTGTGTAGTCTAATGATGTTGTAGTTAGGGGGGACTAGAAGGTCATGACATGGCAAGGACGATTTCTTGAGCCAAGTTTCTGTGGGTATGATTATGTCCGTTTTCATGTTCAGGGTGAGGTCTGCGATGTCGGAGGCGTGTTTAAAGGCTGAGTGCCAGTTTAGGAGAAGGCAGGAGATCGATTTTGAGCAACTTTTTACGTTCGGCTCTTGGGTTGCCGGGTTGTGGGTTATCAATTGGAGGGTTTTCAGGTTGATTCCTCTTTGTTTTGGTTGGGATGTTCGCTTTGTGTTGATTGGGACTGGGAGAATATAGAATTCTTCATTATTTGTGATGTGGCAGGCAAAGGATTCATGACAGTAGCAGGGTTTGGATTTCCAGGTCCGTTAGGTAGTTGAGATCTTATTCAATTGTGTTTGGGCCCGTAGGATTTTCGTAGAGTAGTACAAGGGTTTGGATTTCCGGTTCCGTTAGGCAGTTGGATGGTTTGCAGGTGCGTAAGTGTCGGTTTTTCAGAGGCAGTGGAATCGTTTTTATTATGTTGACTTCAGATAGAGACTGTTAAAGATGCGTAAGTTTGGATAGAGATTTTACAGCGAGTGGTAGGATGCTTTTGATTTCCAATATGACGTTTAGAAGTTTCCTAGATGTGAGGTAGGACTGGGTAAGGAGTGAGTCTTGTTCCGAAGGGTGATGGGGACGAGGGGACAGAATTGGCAAGCAGGGAGGGGTAGAAGTAGTATTGCTGAGGGGTCTGATATCTGTGGGGCAGTGTGGAAAGTATGTGTGGCTGGTAGTGGGGTAGTGGATAATGAGGGGGGGGTTTCAGCTGGCTGGGGGCTATAATCTGACTTGATAGAGGAGCCGTATCGTAGTGGGCGTTATCCGTGGTTGGTATAAGGGAAGGTGGTGGTAGTGGGGATAGGAGAGGTAGTGGAGAGCAGGGATGAGGAGGGTCGGAGATTGGTGGTAACAGGAGGGTGATGCAGTTGGTTCCGATGATGGATTCTAGCAGGGATCTCTTGGCCTTAGGGCAGGTGTCATTAAACCAGGGTGATTTGGCACTCTTTTTCACCTCGGAAGATATCCTAGGATTGAATATGTTGGTCAGACTGATTGTCAATTCTGCATTCAATGCCGCTATTCTGTCGATGTTTTGGGGAGAGTACATTGCCGTGACCGCCTCCCCCAATTCTGATAAGGGCAAAGTAGTTAGAGAATATAATGTGGCTAACTTGTCGGGTGACTTCTCGATTGTCCCCTTCTCATTCTTCTTTTATTGTTAGCGAGTGTTATGCTACTATCTACGGGCATTCGGCTGGCGGTGGGATTTTGAAAACCTAGAAACTCAATCTCCAAGGTCAAGGTATTGTGGTTGCTGTCCTGTCGCGGCAAAACTGCGAAATCAACAACCATTTGCCATAGCCTTGTCTCTAGTAGAATGTAGTCCAACAGGGAGGATTGGCCAATTCTTTTAAAAGTTAACTTCCCTGGTCTGTCTGAATTAGTGCGGCCATTACACGCTCTCAGGGTGTGGGTCAGTGTTACTGCATTAATCTGGAGTGCCAACGGGGTCCAAGCCTTTATGCGTTGGAATTGAGGGTTAGGAATTGACCAGTGCCGGTCCTCCTCGCTGTAAAATGTGCTGGTAGGAGCAGCAAGGCGCTCAAATTGGCAATAAAAACCTGCCCGAGAACCAGCCTTATATTAGTGGGGACTGTAGCAATAAAGTTATTCAGATGGTCGATGGTCTGAGATTCATGGCTTATGCTTACAGCACGAGAATAAAGGTTAATAAAGGCTATTTTCTAGCTAGAAGAGAAGGTGGGTACAGTACACTGAATGTCGAGCAGGGGTTTCAGCTGCTCCACTGTACAGACCAGGTGTGTAGCAACCCAAGTACATAAGCCCCCTGAGGGTCTACCTCTCACCCTGAAATGGCCGGCACATTAAAGGATGCATATACCATCCTTACAATGTCATCCCTTGTCCACATTTCCTGGAACATGCACACTTCATATTTCTCCACAAAGAGCTCCCATTCTAGCAGTGCAGTTTGCTTTTTAGGCCGGTAATGTTCCAGGATAAAACCCTCCGCTTGTGGTCAGAGTTTACGTTGTCAAAAGGGGCATTATGCATGTAGGAGTTTGGTTTCTTCCAGCTGAACCAAGAGAGGTACTTCTGCTACTTCCGAGGGAAGATCTCCCCTAGATGTACTAGAGGTTGAGGGGGCGAGAGGTGCGGCAACCATAATTCTAGACAATTCTGATTAAGTCCCATAAACACCATTGGCCACCGGTGGAGTTTCGATTTGCAGGTCCCGTGAGTCTACCCCAATCATGTAGCGTGTGATATGGCTCAGCCAACCGCCTTTGTATTCCCCTAGGTACCTTCCAGACCCCCAGCCCCTACATCCAGGGACTGGGCCATCTTTCAACGCATGTCAGTCCACCTCTTCTAGGGACCCAAATCTATTTGTTACTGGAATATTAAAAAGGAGAGGCCTAGGGGGTGAGCCCACCATTAGATGTTTTAAAGACCGTTTCCTTGGGACACTGCTGCTATGTGTCCTAGGTTGGCTTTGACTTTGGGAATAGAAATAGTCCAAAGTGTGAGCCCTGACCCCTGTAGGTGGTTCCTGGGGGCAGGAATTCTGTCCTGCTAGGGTGTGGACAGTCCGGGTATTACTGAAGTTAATAACTACGCAGTCCTCTTGCGTTGTCTTTGTCTTTTGTCTCAAACCCACCCAGCCAACTCTACAAACCATTAGGATCTCCCCTGCCCTGTCATAAGGGAATTGCCTGTGCCTAGCCAGCCAGAATAGGCATTTGTTCCTACGGTCCAACTGCGTTTCCTTCTGGCTGTTAATCTCAGGTACTCCTGTCAGTATAATGGCATACTGAAGTGAGGCTGGGGGCAGATTTATAGTGGGGAGAGTCACTATGTCATGCCTTCTATCTGCGCCCTCCACAAGGTCTACTTCTTGACTGTGCCTGGGCCCTATTCCAATGTAACTGTTATTCAAACCCATCTTATAGGAAGCTGGATCGTTATTCTCTTTGTCACTGGCCCCAGGAGCTTTATAATGAGCCCTGGGCCTGCTGGGTACCTGGCCTTTCTGAATGAGATAAAGTGGTTTCAACTGGCTGCTGTGGTCCTCTGTTCTTCTGGAACCCGATGGCAAATTGGGAAATACATTCCTTGGAGAAACTTGCTTGCCTGGGGAGGTTAGACCTGCACTATCTGTCTGGGAGCTATAGTCTTTCTCCTTCTGTAGAGCTTGGGTATTACTGACAGTAGTGTTGGTGTGGCTATTATGCCCCATTAAAAGCCCTTTGTCTAAGTGGTCGAGTAACTAAGCAAGTTCTTCCTTCACCCTGGCTCTCAGTTGGCTCTATAGGTCCACTATCAGGTTCCTCATCCAAGATGGACAATCAGTATCTGTCCGAGGGTTGGTAAGGTGGCTTACTGTTACCTCAGTGCTAGCTAGCTCGTCAACACTAGGTGTTGCCTCAATTTTCTTTCTTTTGGCTCCTGCCCTGTTTCCTAGTTTATGCTTCTCATTCTTTGGTATACGGGTAACGGTTCCACCTTTGTGAGTAACTGGCTTCTGGGGAACTTCTTGAGGTGAGGATGGAAAGGACTCTGTTGCCCTGGGTGTGGGCTACATTAACCTATATGCAGACACGGGGATACCTGCTTGGGAGGTGGATGACTCAGACACCGGACAGATGATGTCTGGAGTTAGTGACAAACGCCTCTCAGTCAACTCTATTTCAGTAGTTACCACCCCAACAGCCCTCTGAAGCATCCTATCAATTGAGGTTGTGGGCATTGGGGAGGGAATGGTCACTTGGGGACACGGTGGGTGTTTGGCTAAGCAAACGCGCGTACCCATTTTTAAAACCAGGCAGAACTAAGGTACACCATCCCACTACAGTCAACCAAATAGGACCTGGGTAAAGGTAAATCAAATAGAAACTATATAAACAAAAGCCGGGGGACCAAATACAATTGGATAGCACAACTAACAGAAACAAAGAAAAATAAAAAGGTAAATGGCTAATAGTCAAGGTGCAAAATGTCTCTAATACATCCCGGTCTGGTGCAGTGCATAAGTGGTTTACACGATTGTTCAAATGGATCACAAGGGTACACTTTCCTGCTTCCCCAGTAGAATACTGTAGTCCCTGTTTTGAATGGGGTGGTTAATAACAAATGGTTCAATGCAGAAGGGGACTTTTGGAAGTTTACGAGTCAATTGATTGACCCAAGAGATCTTACTGGTGGGGCAATGTTGAAGGATCAGCGCCACGGGTTGAGGCAGCGCTTTTGTGCGTGGTGGGAGTGCCTCCCACTCACCTGTGGCAGCAGTAGTATTGCAGGGCACCCTGGGACTTGCAGTCCCAGCAGGGATGGTGACAGCCCAGCAGGGAAGAGAGGAAGGCAGATGGTGCACCCTGGGGTTAGGATCTCAGCAGGGTGTTGACTGCAGATGGATGCCCTAAACAAAGGTACAAACAGCGTCCTGAGTCCCTTTCCTCATACTAAAGTAGCCACTACCATTTGCAGTGCAGCTGGTAATCAAAACTCACCCTGGTACTAACTTTTCCGAAATTGTCCTGAAACCTATAACACCGAGAGCAGTAAAAGGATTCACGCATCCCGCAATCCCCAAAGTAGAAAGGAAATAAACACACTTGTCGCAGACAGAAAGGCTCAAGTCACGGCATATGCCGGATACAGACCCACCTGCTAACAAGTACTGCTGGAGGGGGCTACCAAGGAAAGGAGAGCTTGATCCAACTGCAGATGGGGGATGCAGAGGGGGCTGGCAGATCACTTGAGCCTGGTGTAATTATTCTGTCCAAACGTGTTGGTCCGGTTGCGCAGCTTCCTCCAAACCTTTCTGCCTGTAACTCACCAGCACTCATGGTTCCCACGCGGGGCTCTGCTCCACTCTACTCCCGATCCCGCTCGCAGAGTCAGGTACAGTCCATGGTGGGCTCGGTACCGGTGGGGGAACCCTCTGCTCCTCTCCAGGGCTCCTATAGTCCATGCTGTGCCTCTCAGGATGGGACCTGATCCTCAGACACGCTGTCTAAAAAAAATCATTCACTGTATCCTGACTTGACGACCCATTAAACGCAAGCAAGTCTGGGACCATAGCGCATTTCTGAATATTCTAGAGAGGAAAGGAGGAATTTAAAAAAAAACTGTAAATAACCCACACACTGACTTGAAAGGATACATTGTATTTTATTGTGAGTGGTGTAAAATAAGCGCAAAAACAGAATTCCGAATTGTGTAACTGCCACCACATTAGCATCACCAAATGCTACTTTCATTGCTAGATGAAATCGAAGTATTACAGGATTATGTAAGTCACCAGTTACTATGCTTAAATTGGAAACCGTACTTGCAGGCAAACTAAAACCAACGCCTTCCATAATGAAGTAATTCCACTCTCCCAACCATGAAGAATATGCTATTTTATAAATAACACCGTTGCCTATTAGTGAGTTTAAAATTAAATCCTAGTCTGGTAAATCTGATAGACGTCTAGCCGCAGATTCCTTAACTTAGAAAATCTCCAGGCATCAAACTGGGTCCGGAAAACTTTCTGTAGCAGCAACTCTGCGCGCCGAGGGCTCCGCCCTGAAGTCCAAGGACGTGACGTCAGCGGAGTCATCTGTGCCCTTCCCGGCGCGCTGACGCTAGTTTTCTTCTCTTCCATGTACCAACACGGATCCTGGAAAACCAGCTGTTCCTTGACCTGTTTTTCGGGTCTGTTCGATGCCTTTGGCGTCCCGGAAGAGTGTGCAATGCCTTCGGCTTTAAGGCGTGTGAGACCTGTGCATGTCAGATGTCTGTAAATTGACCCGCACGCCATCTGGATGTGGTGCCTCGGGGGACACCATGACTCCGAAGAGTAAAACGATTGTCGGGGGATGAAACCAAAGTCCTTACGGGAGCGTCGGATGGTATTGCTGGCTGCACGGATGTCCGGTCCTGCACCTTCGCGTCGCCGCTCTCCCTCTCTGGATTGAGCCAACTCCCGAGGTCGGTCCCGCCAACGTCGTTCGGAGGATAAACACTAACGCAGGTCAGGGAGAACTTCCTCCCCTTCCTGGGATCCTGGCGCCTGCTCTTCTCGCTCCCTGCCAGGGATACGCTTCCGGCGGTCGTCTCCTCTGTACCCTCTTAAACAGCTCTCTTCGCAGGAGTGCACATCAAGGACATTTGCAGAGCTGTGACTTGGGAGCCGCGTGCACACCTTTACAAAGCATTACTGCTTGGATTCCTTGCAACAGGAAGATACCGCTGTGGGCCAGGCAGTCCTGAGGAACCTATTCCACTAATTGGTGAGCTTTCCTTGTCTATCCCACCTTCCTTTTATTCTGCACATTTTGGTTTTCATGTACTGATGACTATTGCAATGTTTATTTATGCCACAAAATGTGCTTATAGCTGACTGCTTGCTATTCTGATACAAAAGCATGGGAATCCATGAAAAGTTCCAATACTGGGGCAAGAAAACAAGTTACTTACCTGTAACTGTGGTTCCCCAGTATTGTTAACTTTCATAGATTCCCATGTGCCCACCCACCTCCCCGAGGAAAGCTCAGCCTTTAGCAGATATGGTGACCGTTACACAACGGCTATGAAAATCTGAGGTTCCTTCAGGAGGGTTCTATGGGGTGAGGCTCTTCTGATTGGCTGATGCCTAGTTTGGTCTTTTACAAAAAGAGGTAGATATGCTACAAAAGCGAATGAGGCCTAGGCCTGTTTATTTCTCTTTGTACCTACTGCTATGTTTTTTTGTTACCGAGACTCCTATTCCGACGACGGGGAATGAATCAAAAGCATGGGAATCTATGAAAGTTACCAATATTGGGAAACCACAGTTACAGGTAAGTAACTTGTTTTCTTACGTCTTCTTACTTTAAAGACTGCTTTTCTGGTTGCCTCACCTCTGCCAGAAAAGTGAGTGAGCTCCAGGCCCTTTTTTCCAAACCTCTTTCCTTTGTTCATCCGGACAAGGTGGTTTTAAGGACCCGTCCTTCTTTTCTGCCAAAGGTTGTCAAGCCCTTCCACATCTGGCAGACCATCACTTTGCCCACCTTCTTGCCGCCTCCGCATCTTTCAAGGGAAGAGGAGAGGCTCCACCGTCTGGACCCAAGACATGCACTAGCTTCTATCTGCAGCGTACACAGCAGTTCCGGGTTGATGATCAGCTTTTTGTTTGCTACGTGGGCGCCAAAAAAGGTCGAGCTGTGCACAAGCGGACCATCTCCCGGTGGGTCATTTTGTTCATCAAAGCATTTTACTCCTTGTCCAAGAAGGCGCCTCATGCAATGCTGTGTGCCCATTCGACCAGGGCAACAGATGCCACTACTGCCTTGGGACATGGCGTTCCCTTGCAGGACATTTGTCAGGCAGCTATGTTGGCCTCGCTGCACATGTTTACCAAGCTCTACTGCCTTGTCAGTCAGGTCCGGAGAGTCGGCGGCTTAGGCCGTTCTGTGCTTCGTGACTTTTTGGTGTAATCTTGTTCGCAGACCCACCACCGGGGTTGGAATTGCTGGGGTATCTATTCTATGGTAAGGAATCTATCACTAATGTGTCTTTCAGATGCACAAGTTACTACTTGTGTATCAATATATCTGTAAGACATTAGTGATAGATTACTTATCCAGTATTATAGGTATCTTTCATAGATTCACATGCCTGAATCATTCCCAGTCGTCGGGGTAGGAGTCCCCGGTACATAACAGTAATGTCATATAGACATATACATACTAATAGGCCAGAGGACTCACATTAGTAACCTATCCAAGTCCTTTTGTAAAAAGGACCAAACTTTGGCCAGGAGCTAATCAGCTACTAACACCCTCTAGAACCTTCATGGAAGGAGCCCTAGTCCCTCAGATTTTCTACCGCACGTCGTGCTAAGGGAGTCTCTACTGAGCTCTGCTCAGTTTTCTGGTATTTCTGGATTTATTCCATATTTTTCTCTTCAATATTACTCTTGTGGAGAAGGACTATGTCTACCACTCCTAATAAAGGGCTCTTTAGACCCTGTGCCTCGTGTAGTAAGCTGAGACTGCATGTAGATGACAAACATGAAGACTGCCTCTACTGTCTCTACCCTGAACATTCTGTCAAGGATTGTAAGGTCTGCCGCACTTTCTCTGTCAAGACTTTAAAAGACAGAGAGGGACCTTCAGAGACTAAAGGACAAGGATCAAACAGTCTCTTCAGGTGAGAGCGAGTGTTCCTTCAGGAGCCCACACTGCTCTGCCAAAAGGCCAAGACTGTCCTCTCCAGGTCCGTCTAATATGCCACCTCAAAAGAAGACGCCAAAGTCTTCAGAGGATCGTCCAAAAGCAATGGCAGTTAAGACTTCTTTTCAGGAAGCCACCTTCAAGAAGCCTGTGCTGGTGTCTTCTGCCATGCCTGTGACAACGTCGACAGTAACCATCTCTACGTCAACAGCATCAGCCTTCACCACCTTGTCGACTACTACCTCAGCATCGTCGTCGACGGGTAGGTCTATTACATCTATAATCCCTGTCAAAAAAGTGTTGACGACGCCTCCGTCGACAGCTTCCACGTCGACGAAGCCATCGTCGTCGACTAAGGTCCCATCGACGTCAACCACAACCTCGTCTACTAAGCCATCGACGTCGACCCCAGCGTCGACTAAGCCGTTGACAACTAGATCTTCGACGAAGCCATCGAGGAGCGCTCCAGCGTAGACGCCGCCGTCAACGAAAAAACCATCGTCGACGACGCTACCGTCGGCGACGCCGTCGTAGACGAAGATGACAGATGTCTGCTGTGGCTATCAGCATCCCACCGTCGACTACCACCCCGCGATGGGCCCGTCGACTGAAGACTCTCCTAAGCTGAAGTATACTTACACACTTAAGCTGTCAACGCGTGTGCTGACGCCAGAGGCTACGTCTCCTAACAGAGTCCACCCACTGCCACCGGTCCACTTACTGGAGACTGAGGATTCTGGTGATGGTGCCATGTTCCACACTGCAACAAGTCCATCACAGCTCAATGTCAAGGTCCATGAGAGTTCGGATAGCGAAGACCTGGGTCAGGCAGAAGTGCCATACCAGGAGGAATATCAACCGCCTCCTTCACGACCTATGGTGTGCCTCCCGGCCTCAATAGTCATGGACCTCCAGTTCTACAGACTACAAGCAGCGGTTTCCGCCTACTCCGCCTCCTTCAGTAGTGCCACCGCATCTTGTGACACCAGCTCCTCCTCCTCGCCCTAGACCACCACCGCCGCTGGTCATTCGTCCGGATCCTGTGACTTAGCCTCCTCTACCGTCTTCTGATAAAGAGGAAGCAGTAAAAGATGAAGAAGGTCAACAGGAGGAGGGAGAAATAGGGGATGATGAGTGGAATAAGGATGTCATTACAGATCCGACATCCCCAGACCAGGCACAGGTGGATTCAACCCTAGAAGATATCGGGTGGTTTCATAACGTTGTAGAGAGCGCAGCAGCAAGGTTCCAAATATAGATGACCAAGCAACCTCCGGATTGCTTCCTATATGACTTTAAAGAGCCATTCAAGAAGGTGATTCGGTCAATCCCTATTATTGATTACGTCTAGGACCAGGGGGTAAAAATAATGAAAAACCCTTCATCTTTACTACCAGTGCCGACCAGGCTTGATAAGAAGTATAAGGCCCCGGACACGCCTCCGGCATGCCTTACAGGCCGCGCTCTTAGGGCATTACAATCGCCAGATGTTTGTGGATGTTGCCCCTTATCTAGGCACACTGCCAGAGGAGCAGAAACAAGAGGTAAAGAAGATCCTCCTTGAGGGAGAGCGGTCTGCCTCGGAAATGATTGGCGTGGCGATGGATATCGCATCTACAGGATTTCGGCAGCTGGCGGGGGCAGCGGTCCTTAGGCGCCAGGGCTGGCTGAAAGCTACATCTTTCTGGCCGGAGGTACAGACCAAAGTACTGGACATGCCATTTGGCGGAGAGCTGCTCTTTGGGGAGCATATTGATGAGATGCTGCAGGGTATCAAGAAAGATACTGAGACCCCAAAAGCCCTGGGTACCCTCCAGTACAAAAATACTTCCTTTCGGGGCTCCAGAGGAAGAGGCCAGCAGACAAGAGGTGGCTATCAGGGATAAACATCCTCCTACGGCTCGTCCCAGCAATACAAGCCTCAATACCAACAGAGACATCAACAAGGCCAGTCCTCATACAATAAGTCTTCCTTCCGAGGAAGAGGAGGAAAGAGAGTCCGCCAGAAGGCAATGACTTCTTTCTCCAACAGGCCTCCACTTCTTCTCCACATTACGTAGTTAGAGGGAAAATTTCCAACTTCCTCCACAATTGGCAAAGAATAACGACGGACCATTGGTATCTCCAGCTAGTTTGTTCGGCCATACTCTGGAGTTCGTGGAAACTCCACCTTCGAACCCCCCATGTCCCATGCAGCACAAGAATCTGCATTTCCTTCAAACGGAACTCTCACTAATGCTCCAGAAAAGAGCCGTAGAAAGAGTTCCCAGAGGTCGGAGGGGGAAAGGATTCTATTCCCGGTTCTTCGTAATCCGAAAATAGGAGAAGAAATGGAGACCTATATTGGATCTAAGGAACCTCAACAGACACCTCAAAAAACAATTGTTCTGTATGGTATCCATTCAGGAGGTGTTACAGCTACTCAATTCCAAAGATTTCATGGTGTCCTTAGACCTCCAGGACACCTATTTTCACATACTCATTCACAAAAGTCACCGCCCATACCGAAGGTTTGCTGTGGCGGGCAAACATTACCAAATCAGAGTGTTGCCATTCGGCCTGAAGTCGGCGCCACACATTTTTACGAAATGCCTATCTCCAGTGGCAGGGTACCTTCGCCAGCACCATCACCAGGTATTCCCCTACTTGGATGACTGGCTCATCAAGTCTCCTACTCTAGAAGGCGTGAACAGATCTTCCAACGCCTGTCTTCAGCTCTTCGAGAGCCTGGGGCTTATGCTCAACCAGGAAAAGTCAGTACTGCAGCCCTCAACGCCTCACTTTCCTGGGAGCAACTCTAGACACGCATCAGGAGAAGGCCTTCCCATCACACGAGCGTCAGGTCAAACTGAGGTCTCTGGCAGCCCACATTCAGGTCAAAAAGACCATCAAGGTGCGACTCTTCAAGTCATTGCTAGGAATGATGTACTCCAATATCCTCCTAATACCACACTGCCGCCTTCATATGCGTCCCTTACAGGAGGCGTTATCATCTCAGTGGATCCAGTATTCTGGATCCTTCGACGATCTTATCAGGATCACTCCGTTCATGGTGAAGGCCCTGCACTGGTGGCTTCAAACAAAAAACCTGAAACAGGGCCTTCCATTCCTGCTTCCAATCTCCCCACACGTGATAACAGATGCATCATTGGAAGGATGGGGTGCGTTCTTGCAGGAACTTCAGATACACGGTCAGTGGTCGCTGGCAGAAAAACAGCTCCACATCAACCTGCTAGAGTTGAGGGCTGTATACCTGGCACTTCGAGCATTCCTGCCCCGGATCAGGAACTCAACAGTGCTTGTGAGGACGGACAACACCACCACAATGCACTATCTAAACAAGCAAGGGGGAACTCCATCCATGACGTTGTCTCAAGAATCACAGCGAATTTAGAAGTGGCTACTCCAACACATTTCGCTGAGGGCGGAGTATGTCCCAGGAGCAGACAAAACCCTGGCAGACTCACTAAGCAGGCAACGCTCCATTTACCACGAATGTGAGCTCGACCATCATGCTCTCGAAACAGTATTCTCCCGATGGGGCAGACCACACCTGGATCTATTTGCGACGGAGATCAACGCAAAATGCCAACATTATGCAAGCTGGCTTCCCCAGAAAGGATCTCTCGGGGATGCATTTTCGATTGGATGGTGCAACGTCTTTGCTTACGCTTTTCCTCCATTTCCCCTGATCCCCAGGGTCTTCCAGAAACTGAAAGCAGAGCATTGCACCCTGATTCTCGTAGCCCCAGCGTGGCCGCGCCAACACTGGTTTACAGAACTCCACATTCTGTCGCTGGAGCCTCCAATTCCATTCAGGCCTTACCCGCATCTCCTCACTATGAACCAGGGGCAAGTCTAGCATCCAGATCCGACATCTCTCAGATAATCGGCTTGGCTCCTAAGTTCAGAGTTCCGTGACTTAGATATTCCTCAGCACTGCAGGGTCGTCTTAGCCCGGGCCCGGGCTGACGGTACCAACAAGACGTATTCCCTTAAGTGGAAGAGATTCTGTTTGTGGTGTAAAGCTAACAAACTGCACCCGTTCTCGACCTCTCCGGCACAACTTCTACCTTACCTGCTTCACCTAGCCAACTCTGGATTGGCCCACGCCTCAATCAAGGTCCACCTGGCAGCCATATCTCGGTTCAGGCGCTCTTCGTCTAGTGTTTCCCTATGGTCTAATAGACTGGTCAAGCAGTTTCTGAAAAGCTTATTCAGGACTTATCCTCCAGTGAGACCTTTAAGACCTACATGGCAACTCAATGTTGTCTTGGCTCAGTTGATGAAACACCCCTTTGAGCCAATGCATAAAGCAGATCTCAAATACTTGTCATGGAAAAAAGCTCTTTTACTGGCTCGCACGTCTGCAAGGAGGGTGAGTGAACTGCAGGCTTTCTTTATTCAAGACCCGTTCCTTCAGTTCAAACAGGACAGTCATTCTAGGGACTAACCCCAAATTCATACCAAAGGTTCTGTCTGCTTTTCATCTAAACGAACCTATTGTCCTGAGATCTTTCTTCCCGAATCCATCTTCAGCAGCGGAGAGATCTCTACATTCCTTGGACCTGAAAAGATGTCTGAAATTCTTCATTCATAGTATTATTCATTGCCTTCAGCAGGCACAGGAAGGGCCTACCATTGACAAAGCAGAGCATTTCAAGATGGATCTCTGCGGCCATCGCCTTCTGCCACCAGCAGGCGGGACATCCTCTGCCCTCCAAGGTTCGGGCTTATTCCACTAGAGCGGTTTCTACCTCCATGGCGCTCTTTTCTGGGGTGCCCATTGTCGACATTTGCAGAGCGGCGACATGGAAGACACCACATACGTTCACCAAGCCCTACTGCCTGGATTCGGAATTTATGAAGGATGCAGCAGTGGACAGGCGGTGCTCCGTCATCTATTTCATTAGAGGTGAGCCTTCTTCCTTACATCCCACCTTTCCTATTACCTAATTGCACATTTATTATCCTGCTATTGTTTGCAGTTGATTGTGTTGCACTATTGATAAGTGATTATCGAGTGTCTTACATGCTATATTATGCGAAATGTGCTGCCTATTGCTTGCTACTCTGATTCAGGAATGTGAATCTTGAAGATACCCATAATACTGGATAAGAAATGCGTTACTTACCTGTAACTGCAGTTATCCAGTATTGGTATCTTTCATAGATTCACATGCAACCCACCCGCCTCCCCTGGAAGGGCTCACCTTTGTTCTCTCAGTTGGTACTACTTAGCACTGTGCTTACGAAAATCTGAGGGACTAGGGCTCCTTCCAGGAAGGTTCTAGAGGGTGGTAGTAGCTGATTGGCTCCTGGCCAAAGTTTGGTCCTTTTTACAAAAGGACTTGGATAGGTTACTAATGTGAGGCCTCTGGCCTATTAGTATGTGTATGTCTATATGACATTACTGTTATTATGTACTGGGGACTCCCACCCCGTCGACTGGGAATGATTCAGGCATGTGAATCTATTAAAGATACCAATACTGGATAACTGCAGTTACAGGTAAGTAACGCATTTCTTACTGCCCCACCCATCCTCCCCGTTCTGCGAGCTGATTACTAGGGTTAAGGTCATCCCCTTTTAGTGCCCTAGTTTTATGCACCAATGGTCAGTATCTTGCATGGCTCTGCGTTTCGGCGCGGAAAGTCATGTACAGAACTGACGTCAGCGCGCATGGGTGGCACCCAAGTAGCCTCCGTGACATCATCCCGACGCTTACTATGCCAGTGACTGACGCGGAGCCGCACAACGCCACCTACTGGCGCGCAGGGGTACTGCTAAGCAGAAAACTTTCCAGATCCAGACTGACACCTGGGGAATATTCTAAGGTAAGGAATCTATCAGTAACTAATGCCTCTTACAGATATATAGTTACACAAGTAGTAACTCATGCTACATGTGTTGAAAACCTATATGTAAGGGAAAAAGCAGGCACGGGGAGAGATTTAGTGTAGAGGAGATAGGAACAGAGGAGGTGGACAAAGAATGAAAGAGGTGGGGGAGGGTGAAAAACACAAACCGGGAGACGAGGAAAAAGTGTCCAACGTCCGGTGTGCTGTGATCCCAATGGAAATGGTGTAATTCTCACACCTTTACTGTGTGGCTCCCCTGACGCTGTGGACTCTCTGAGGGGTCTCTGAGACTCCAGGGTATAAATGCTGGATCCCTCTCCAACAAGGGGAGAAGGAGTGCTTTGGTAAAGGGCACATGGGTACAATAGTTCCAGTTGCAAAGTCCAATAACAGAAGAAACAAGTCCCCGGAAAAGGGGGGGGGCAGGGGGCTGGGAAGCAGTTCAGATTTGGTAGCTGAACAGTAGGAGTTAAAAACCTTATTGGGGCCCAAGAAAGTAGAGTAAACGGGCTGAACCCTTAGATGAGGTGTCAGTCCTAAATGGAGTCTGTCAAGTCCTAATTAAGGAGTGATGCTTAAGGGGGACTGCTTGACCCTGTGACTCGGCAGTTTGTCTTGTCTTTATTCAGTAATGTTTTTTGTTCAGTTAAAAACCTCAGGATCCTCCTTCACCTATGGTATTTCCCTGGTTGGTGCCATTTTGGAGTCAGGCAAGGCGTATCCCTCTAGGGAAATATTAGCAAAGTTTATATTTTAAGAGGGATAGATTCAGGCACCCTCCGGACCTCAAATTCCTAATTTGGGTATCTTGAGGCTTACTCCGCTCCCTCACTCACTGCTTCTCCGCCCCTGTAGCGCATCTGCAAAGGTGTGTGGGATTCTCACGGCACAGGCGCCGAGTCAGGCGGGCTCCCGGTGTGCTTGCCGGATAATGCTGCCTCTTAATGTTGGGTTGTACTCTGGTTTTGTGAATTTTTTCATGCGGGTTGAGGTGTCTGCAATGCTCCGTGTGATCAGGGCTGAAACCATCTGTAGTGGTTGCTCCTCATCTGCTACAGGCGCCCACTGGGGATGCAGAGAAGGCAGCTCCAGGTCTCGTTGCTCCCTCGATGTAGTCTCCTCGGGGGCCGCTCCTGTTTTCGCGGTCCCCGCTCTTATACAAAAAGGCGAGTCCGCTCCGCCTCCTGGGCCATTTTGAGGCGCGATCGCCTGGTGAGATTTCAGCCGAATTTATGGCAACTAAGCGGATTGGGGGAACAGCACCTACTGCGGCAGACGCTCCCAAAGCTCGGATGTCAGGAGTGAACTTTTCCGGCCGGTTTTCGTGTGATTGAAGCACAGCGCTTGGCTGACGTGCATAGACCTATGAATTGAATAATAAAGAAGAGAAACATTGTTCATTTTGCACTAGCAGCAACTTACTTAATAGTATTGTTTCTTCAACTTCCATTGATAATTTTTCATGGACTTTTCTGATCTTTTTGTCGGGCAGCTCCAATCTGGACTATTTTTGGGAAAGACCTGTTCCCGTCTAGTCATTTATATTAGTCTCAACTACCTGTACATTAGAACCCTTTTCATTACGCCAGAACCCTCTTTTCCTTTAGCGTTGCATGAAGTATTATTGATACATTCTATTTGGTGGGAGAGAGCAATAAAATGAATTTTCTATCAATACACACGACCTCCATATTGCACTCTGTCAACCTATCATTGGTTATTGCGCCCATTAAAAATTCATTAGTTGACTACGTGAAAGAAATGCAGCTAAGCATGCTCTAGGTTAACATCTGCATTTTAAATTTGCATCTGCGTCACTTAATCTTACTGGAATGGCCATGTTGGACATTTTATTGATGCTCCATAAACTTTCTGCCCCTCTCAAAGGGAATACTTTTCCATGCTGTTTTGGAGATTTTGGCAGCTCAGACCTTGATCATACCGGACTCCAAGCTTCCATGAAGCCAGCCGGTGATGTCGCCATAAAAGCTTTTCTTTATAACCAGCCTTTATGACTTCAGTGTTATGACTGCATCTCCCAGGCCAACCACTGAGGGAATCTTCGTGCTGCTTCCACCCTCAGTCAGTGTACATCACTTGAGTGGTAAATTAAAAGGTTCCTACCTGATTTTATGGCAAATGTGTCACAGCAGCTCCATAGGGCTCAAATTCGCTAGGGTAGAGCAGCTCTTCTCAGATCGTCTTCAGTATGTGAAATACATCGTTTGGGTTGATAGACATACCATTTGGAGGGCGGCAAGTTGAACTCTTGTCATAATTCGGATGCTTGCCTTTACCTAGACAAACAAAATACAAGTTGCCTTGAAATATTTCTAGAAGGGGACATTCCTTAACCTCTGGTCCATCTTCAGAAGAACTTTGTTTACCATCAGTGGTATAGGAAGCAAACAAAAGTATTGCTGGTATGAAACAACATACCTCTTAACTGAAACCCCTTGCTGCCAGTAAACGATGCGCTCTTGGCACTAGTTCTGTTTGCCAAGAAACAATGCCCCAGTCTTGACAGTCCACAGTTTTGATTTATTTTTTATTCAGCTTAAAAAAAGTGGCACAATTAAAATACTCATTAGTCATAATTATATAGAAATATTTTGAGTAGTTCCCCCTCATACCCCGGTATAGGTTTCGCAATAAAGAAAAACATTGAAGACTACATCTCTTTAAAACGCAATTCACCGGGTGGGAGAACAACCAACATTGCTGTTTTGCTTGACCAGAATAAAAACATCTTTAGCGTTACCGTTCAAAAGTTACAGTTACAACCTGGTCTCTGAGATCATAAAGGAGACAGTTTAAGCCACTGCATTAGCATCGGATAAATTCTCGTAAAACTTCAAGCTAATGCAGTGTAATCTGCCACAAATACAAAGGTATGGTAGATCCGTTGTATGACCCACCCCCTCCCTGCGTTCAAATCCTCAGTTTGTGGTTTAAGAACTGGGGAAGGAGAAATTGTTCCATCAAGGAAGGAGGGCAAAGTAGCATGACATGTTTCAGAGCTTCGTCTTCACTTAAGGTGCAAGGGTCAGTAATATCAGTATTTTCGCTCCATTTCTTTTATGTTAAGAATGGTAGTGTGCCCAGTCTGAACATTGCAGTTATTGCTTGGCTTCTAGGTGAATTGGATCTAAATGTGCGGTTGATAGCTTACAGGCATTTAAATCTAGTTAGAAAGACGTCAAACTGAAGTTCCTTGCTGAGTCTTTTTTATTGAAGCAAGTTCGGCTTTCCTACACTCTACCTTGATGACTTGAAAACACTGCACAGCTGGTGGTTGTCCGAGAGTTTTACATGTTGTAGCCATTTTACTACTATGCCATTCTTGTTTTTTAATATGGGCAGAATTTATAGTCTCTGCCATGTTTGTTTGCAGGTTTGCCAAAAAGAGTACAGGCTTTAGGCGGATGTATGATTCATATTTTGTAAGCCCATTTCGAGTCTGTGCTGCCACTGTTATGCCAAGGCGTAACAGACTGTAAAGGGGTATAACATTTTTTTGGTAGATATTGGCCTGATGGAAGCCCCACAGATCTGTCACTAAAGAGCATAAGTAGCAGTATTTGATCTCTGTTTGAAGGATTGTCCTTAGTGTAGAGACTCAATGTTCCTGTTGAATTACAGGACAGAGTTTGCATTCTGTTGAATAATAGTGAAATGTTTCAGGTCTCGGCTAGACCGCTTATGCACTGCCTTGAAGAGACATGTATTCAGTATGTGAGCTTCAGCCTGCCCACAGGCTTCCCATTTGCTGGCTCCATCGTCTCTCTCCTATTATTTCTCCCTATTTGTCCATGGCATGCATGCATCGCTTCCAGGGTTTAGCCCTCCTCGAGAGCATGGACCAATTAGTACTACCCATCAACTGCTCCGATTTTAGGGACTGCTTTAAGAACTACTTTTTTCTTTGTTTTTCAGTACTTCACAGGAGTGCTTTTGTTTTCACTCGCTCACAACTACGTTTCTGTAAAAAGACCTGTAAATCTTGTTCTTATTACTTCAATTTAGCTCTGCATTGAGAGACCGATCAAATCTCAGACACTTTTCCAGGGCACCTGTTTACTTTTCCTAGACTTCAAACTGAAAGGATATTTTTTTTCCTGTCCCCGACCCCCTCCCATTTCTCTGCTTGCCTCCTCTGTCCATCATTGCCTCTTCTAGTAGTATGTTCTCATTTGCTATGACTTCGCCTCTGTAGTTTTTTTTCGGGTTCCACTGGGTGTACTGTCTCAGCTTTCCCTGCTTCCACACATGCCCCTGTACTTTGTTGGTTTCTGCAATCTGTGGTAACCACCGTAAGGTAAAATGGAGGCCGCTGAACACTTGAAGCCCGGAGGAGTACAGCAACTTTATGGTGGTGCATACCCCATCACTTTGCGCCACAGGGATCATCTGGGTCTACTGGGAGAGCCTGCACAAGTTAGCAAACAAGGTGGGTCAAAGTCACTTTTTAGGGTGGGACCAGTAGCGCCAATGCTGGGTACATCACCGCAACCTCTGCCAGCCCCTGCGAAAGCCAAAGGGCTTCCTGCCCCATGCCTGTTTCTCAAGTAGAGAGCCTTGTTTGCTGGATTATCACTCATCGGTCTGTAGCACTGTCCCTCACTTGGCCACAGAGCAAGTGCCATGTGTGAGACCTTTTTGTAGAAAGAAAGGAAGCCGTAAAGATGTGCATTCTAGCAGAATCTTCTCAGTTTAATCATGGTACATTGTGAACTTTAGGTAAGGGGGTTAACAAAAGTGTGGAAGAGTTTGGTAAATGCTATACGTATTGCATAGTTGAAGGTAACTGCACGTCTCTAAGGAATTTGTGCTATGAGTGTCTTCCAGAGAGGCTGCTCAGGCTCTGCAGTCTGTATCCCAGGCCGGCTCTTGGGCCGTGTGCTTTCCCTCAGAGCAGCTACTGGAGTATTGCGCTCTTCACTGAAGCAGATGCTTGGGTGCTGTCTTATCTATGGGGTAGTTTCCCTTTTAATTTTAATGCTGCTGCCCTGGTGCCACATTTTATAGTGCTTCACCTTTACACAATGTTTACCCTTCATTACTGTGTTGACACGAGTAGATGGACGTCCACAATGCTATACGTAACCAAAAAAACATTGGCATTTTCCCCAACACCCGTAAGACTTGGCGTGCTGATATCAATTGGCGTTGCCAAAGCTAGATTCCATTTGCCTTACCCATGCATTTTTAGATGAAAATAGATGATGCCCAGGGAAACAAAAGGTAGTTTGCTAGATAAAGGGTGTCCTGTTAATTGTGATAATTTGTATTACTTGTTTCTTGAGTTCATGATCATTTAGAAGCATTCATTGTAAGATGTGTTAATGCAGTATTGTGTATAGCCATTCAGATGATGCATTGGCGACTCAATTCTGGTTATAAGTACGGCGGCATATGCAAACAGAAATATGGGAATTATTTCTTCAATGTTGGAACGTCGTCCTACACTTTCAATCGAAATCTCCCTATATTGTTCATAAACAAGTTAAATAATATGGGGCCATGGCACAGCCTGGCCCAACATTTGATCTGATGGGTAATTGGATGGTACATTCTCCCTTTTTGCTGTATCTAGTAATAGCGTAATCGTTATGGTGGAAAAGCATCCCTTGCTCCTTCATAGTAAAGTTATATTTACTGAATTGAAGGTGGACTTTAGGTCAATGAAGGATCTGATCAGAGGGGGCCTTTTTATCTTGACATATTTGATGTAGGTCAAGTATATTCTCATTGCCTCTTCCACTCTGCTAAAGCAGAAGCTGATATTCCTATACCCATTTCCAAATGCAAATAAGCAGTAGCCTTCCACAAATGTTGCCTGCCCCGTCGTAGTGTGATATTGGCCGGTAGTTCAGGGGATCTGTAGAGGATCTTTTTAGGTCAAGCATTGAGACCTCTTGTATATACTTTAGTGTATACTAATATGTGTATGTATTTTGTGGGCTCTGGAGATCGGCTCTAGGACTGGTCTCCTTCCGCTTAGGGACTTTTTTTTCTGTTAAACTGCCTCTATTGAACTGTCTTGATAGAAAACTACCAGTAGAGGTCAGAAAATACCAGAATTGCTTTATGCTGAGAGAATTCCTTTTTTGAATTTTTCTGGCAACTGCCTCTTTAACTTTCTTGATGGAAAACGACCAGCAGAGGTCAGTTAAACACCAGAATCACTTTAGCATTCTCTAGATTCCAGTCCATAGAAATGGTCTTCCACGAGCATCTGTAGACTATATTTATTTCAAATCCTGTATTTTCGGTGAAATGACCACCAAAGGCCCTGATTTTATATTAAAAACAAAGCTTTGGACTTTACCATTTCCCACTAAAAGGAAATATTTCACTCCATATGCTACCATACCTGTCGTGTCACGCAATTTGGTGCTTCCTTTCCCTTCATGTTAAAGAACAGTAGATGTTTCAGCACCCAGGCTAATGTGCTGCATAGCTAAATACATATAAGTCCCAAAGGCGAGATCGATTGCATTGCAAATGCTTGCTTGAAATATAGTCACTATAACAGCTACCATCCAGGACTACGTAAACACACTGCTGTTCCAGATGTTATATACTTCTTTGAGAGTAGATTGTTATAAAACACATATGGCGAGACTGTCAGGACCTGTAGCCTTATTGTTTTACTGGCAGCAAATTGCCTATTCAGTTTTTAATTTGTTATATGGCTTTGATTGCTGGAGAAAAAGCTTTCTAGTTTTATCATTTAAGTTACACTCAAGGCCATGAAAGTATTACAAACCATTCTGCAGTCCCCCATTCCCTGATCTAGGCTTGTCGGCAGGCCACTATGTTCATTATAACGAAGTCCCAAAATGTCCCTGTCTTTTTTCCTTAGTGCTGATAGCATCTATTCCACGACTTTGTGGTGGATCTGCTGTACGTACAGGGGAAACTATAACATTTCAATGAAGGGTGAAGGTCTTGGGGCACCCAGTAATTTCCCGTATTGAAAGTGCACACAGCAATGCAATCTGCAAAATCGGGTTAAACTCAGTTTATTTTAGAGCGTGTTCAGTCACCCAGGGGAAACGCTTAGTCTTTTTCCTGATACGGAGGAGCAGTTCAGAAAACCTCACCGGCAGAATCAAGGCAAATACTGGGTGCTGAAAGTCCTCCACCCTTATATGAAATTTAATATTTTCGCCTGTACTTACAGATTTTTCATCTCGTCACCACTATCCATGTAAGCTGGCTACTGCTGGGTCTTCGGAGCAGCACGGGGGTAGGAATAAGGAAACTTTCTTATGCCGGTGATTCGACCGCGCTGAACACCCTTCGCCTTCAAGCTCATGGAGCCTCTGTCACAACTTAAGTGCTCCTGCGTAGTTCGTTTGGTCGTAGCACGCCCCGCCCCGTTATAGGGACGGGGAAGACCCCTATGATGAAGCATGACACTAAAGGACTTTTTAGTGTGTGAGGGGTATTTTAAAAAGCACATCGTGCTCTTGTCTTTCTAGACCTAAGAGAGAGCCTAGTATCTCACTAGACCCCAAAAGAATCAAAACACCTAAAATGTATCACTACTTCACATTGATAGAATCTCATTGTTTATATGATATTGCTGGGTGCAGCCAGACGTCCACCCTTCTCCTAATTAACTAGGCGCTTGATATAAACTACACAGTGCCTCATTCCTTGGTCCAATCAATGGCTACCCACTTGGTTGTTTTTCTGTCCTGAAGAAGCCCCGCCATGACGCCTCACTAGCTGCGCTTATTTCAGGGTCGAAACGTCGACTATCAATATCGGCCAGTCCCTTGGAGTCTCTAACATGAAATTATAAGACCTTGATACCCCTATACAGACATTGATTTACTATTATACTGGCCTTATTATACTGGTCTTATGAAGGACAGAAGTCTTCCTTCTAAGTTTTATATATATTCCATTATGTCTTCACCTGTGTGTATATATAGCACCCATTCATCAATGTCACTTGAGCACTAATGTCACTTGTATATACTGCCACTTCAGAACATTGTTTTTCGAAGCCATAAACAGGCATATAATTATCCTAAGTCATTTTAAGAAAGTTAAAGATTCATGACTTAGCATTTACCATTGGCTTTTGGTGTGTTTCAGCTGCTTTTTCTTTGCAATTTTGATGTCTAAATTACTCTATTAATGACTTATGTAAAATGTAAAGCAATTTCCTTTACCCGACAGAACCACTGTAGCTTTTTTGTATACTTACCCAGGTTCTGAGGGACACAGGGTTACCCATTGTTATTTTACAGTTACTATACATAAGCAAGCATTGGCAAAGCAGATAGTTCTCGTCTATGCAAAAGCTATAGGCTTTGCCAATATGTCTTAGCTATGTTGTACACCAGCCTGGCTGCTGATCAGCATGGCTAAACGTTAGTGGAGTAGCACAGTTTAGTATGCATGGTGTGAATGCGATGTGCTATTACAGACAAAAGATCTTCAATTGAAATTACTATTCCATTTGCACAGACAGTTTTGCTGATTAAAGTACACAGCGTACAAAGGATATTGTGTGGAACTGTCATTACCTATTGTATTTTTATTGTATTAAAATATTTCTCTACCACCATTCAGAATTACCAGAAAATAAATGTGCGTCATTTGTGTTTCCCTAATTCTGATATATTCTGAAATACCAGCGCCGTTCCTTTACAGACAAATGTTGTTGTATGTGGTGGAATCTAGTGTAAAACAATGGATTATCCAGGCAAGCCATAGATTTCTGAAAAGACAATTTCAGATTCAGCAAGAGTAGATTGGGAGTCTCAAGCGCCCCCGCCCAAAATGGTGATTGGGTTCAGGCTGAAGCATCACGTGGTATAACAGGGGGTTCACTTACAGAGTCTTTTCTGGAGTGTAAGAGTGTAAGGAAACTTGAACCCTTTCTTGACTTGATAACTAAGCCTCTAGACAGGGCCCTCTTTTTAAAATTAAGGTACGGTACCCTCCCGGTACGCGAATTTACTTCAAAATGGTCCAACCAGGGCGGCCCCTTGCGATCTTGTCCTGGATGTGCGGCCCCTAAAGAGTCCGTGGCCCATCTTCTTTTTGCCTGTCCCGCGTATAAAGTGGCGCGGAAAAACTGGTTGAAACCAGTATGTAAAGGTTTGGGGTTGAGGTGCCATCGCTCGGCCTTACGAGTGATTACATCGGATCTATCATCTACCCCATTGATATGCGGGGTGGCAAAGTTTTTAGGTAGTGCCTGGATTATTAGATCAAGATCTCTGGGAATGATTGCAAGGCCTCTACCTACCTAGAGTGGAGTTGTTTGAAGCTGCTAATCCTGAGTGCCTGGAGTATTTTTTGTCTGTGGTTTTTATCATTCATGTCAGTGCTCAGTCGTATTTTAAGTATGGTCAACCCTTGTTGTTGCTAGTATAATTTGATGAAATGTATTTTAAAATGTATTTTAAAATGTATATTGTTGTCTTTTATGGTGATCAATTTACCGAATAAAGATTTATACACAATACACAATTTTACAGTTACTATACATAAGCAAGCATTGGCAAAGCAGATAGTTCTCGTCTATGCAAAAGCTATAGGCTTTGCCAATATGTCTTAGCTATGTTGTACACCAGCCTGGCTGCTGATCAGCATGGCTAAACGTTAGTGGAGTAGCACAGTTTAGTATGCATGGTGTGAATGCGATGTGCTATTACAGACAAAAGATCTTCAATTGAAATTACTATTCCATTTGCACAGACACAGTTTTGCTGATTCAAGTACACAGCGTACAAAGGATATTGTGTGGAACTGTCATTACCTATTGTATTTTTATTGTATTAAAATATTTCTCTACCACCATTCAGAATTACCAGAAAATAAATGTGCGTCATTTGTGTTTCCCTAATTCTGATATATTCTGAAATACCAGCGCCGTTCCTTTACAGACAAATGTTGTTGTATGTGGTGGAATCTAGTGTAAAACAATGGATTATCCAGGCAAGCCATAGATTTCTGAAAAGACAATTTCAGATTCAGCAAGAGTAGATCCTAATGGTTTTCCCAACAAATATATGTTGAAATAAAGTAGTATTAAAAACATGAACGTATCTAGGACCCTAATTAAATATTCCCGATTTATGCCCTTATGTGGTTATAACAAATCATATCCTTATAAAGGCATAAGAATCATATCCATATTTAGTCATAGCCAATGCAGTCCAAAAATGGCAAGGCTACTTCCCTAGACTCCTAGAAAGTACAACGCGTTCTTTAAACAAACCAAGCCAACAGCAGCCTGAGAGTTCCCCCTGCTTTTTTGATTTGTCCTAGAACTCCTGAGAGTCCTGAAAGAACTGCCAGTTCTTAGTGAAGTCTTATGTCCAACCGTACGTCAAACTCTGCACCTTCAAGGTATAAATATACCAGCATTTGCCTTAAACAACACATGGTGGTTTGGAGCAGAGCGGCTATCTACTTACCCAAAGCCCAGCTGATGCGAGTGCCGAAGGAAGCCGACCCTCCCATTGACGCACTGAGAGAGACGCTGTCTTTTCTCCTGCCGAGAAATCCAGCTCCAGCGTTTCCAGTCACCCTTGCGGGTTGCTGGGAGATCGAGTCCTGAGAAAGAGATACAAGACCTCCTTCATTCTAAAACCAAGGTACAGTGCTGATTAGATCCTTGGAGAATTCTTGATTCAGATTCTTGGCAAAACTAACGTAACTTAATCTGCAGCTCACTTACTCCTTCCCACGTACTAGTCTTAGGTTAGGTACACCGGGGTAGGCGTATTTTAGAAGCACCCGTTGAGTACGTTTAGTCAACTTTTATCATTGTATGTATTGTATATATTTTATGCGTTTTAAGTATCATATGGCTCAGAAACCATATAAATGCTTTTACAGTATTTCCTAATACTCCTTTTACTGTACGCACTTTACTTTATGACAAGTATTGCAATTGTGGCAATTCACTTCTCTTGCATGAGAAAGAAGACTGCTCAATAAATAACACCTTTTATCGAAAATGCCCGTCTCTCTATTTCTCTGCACTCTGGTGAAACTAAGCATGCACGATCGATTGAGTGAAATAGCTATCTTTTGTTTTCACACGACTCTGGAGATATACTCCTTATTCTGGAGTGAGCAAAGTTGTCAAGTTTATGCGGTTGTCAGAAGCAAATCCCTTCTTGTCTATTCAGGAAAGTTAACTTTCCTGTTCACTCGAGAAAGTTTCTAGTGACCTCTGAGCTAGCTGCCATTCTTAATTAAGTCTAACATATTCAATAGAGACCTAGTCGACCTCAGTCCTACGTCTAAGCTATCGTTTGTTATTCCAATGCCTATTGGGCATATAGGAACTATACTACAGGATCATTCCTCCATGTTCTGTCTGCGGCTCTTAAATGTCTTCTTTCATCGTTGATGTCAGAGGTGAACCATGTTCTAGAGGGAATATTCCTAGCTTTCTTTAGTTTAATGGGAGCAATTTGGTCAAGGGTAAGCGTCAAATTAGTGTTGTAGAGAGAGGTGATATAGTTGGTTGAGAGGTGGTCAGTGGTAGAGGGGAGAAGCAAGCTGATTCTTTCTTCTAGGACCGCTCGTGGAATTTGAGCTGTGTTCCTGACCCGTTTGGGAGGGTCTCTTTTTAGAATTGTATTGTCCAGGGTTAAAAGGTTAATGTGAAAGAGGACTATGTGATGGTCGGACCAGTCGACTGGGAGGATGTGATCAATGGTGATAGTCTTGCTTTCAGCAATAATGGCATCAAGGATGGCTCCTTTGTGGTGAGTTTCGTCTAAGTAATGTTGTATCCGATTGTTCGCTAGGAGTAGGTTGTTTAAAGTTTGAATGAGTGGGTTCTTGGTTTCATTCCACCTTAGATTGAAGTCGCCCAGGATTATGGAGTTGTCTAGTACCTAGTGCGCAGTTGGAATCAAGTCTGAAAGGTGAACCGTGAATTCTGAGGAATTGCCAGGGGGATGATAAAGAAGGTGGCAGAGTGTGGGTCTGGAATCCTGAGTTTTGATGTTGACTGCGAGGCATTCAAAGGGGCTGTTAGCGCAAGAGATTTCCGTGATGGCGATGTTGTTCTTGTGGATGATTGCTATGCCCCCTCCTCTGTTCTAGCCTATCCTTGTTGATCATCGTGAAACCAGGGGGAACTAACATGTCCATGATAGGGTAGGAGAGGTTGTTGAGCCAGGTTTCTGTTATGAATGCTATCTGTATGTCATGGGAGAGTATGGCTTCTGATAGTTCGGATGTATGTTTAGAGGATGATCTGCAGTTTATGGGCATGCAGTTGATGGGGGTTTCTTCTCTGTGTTTGTTCGGTTGGGCTTTTGGAAGGAGGGCAAGGTGGGACGGGGGTCTGGGTGCTCTCGGGGGAGGGTGTTTGCTTCTGAAGCCTGTGATTACTTGGATCGTGGATTTTGGGGACGAGTTCAGCAGAAGGTGTAGGGGTGCCTCGGGGAGAATCATTATCTGTGAGGAGAGTGAGGAGGATGTTCTAGAGAGTGTATCCAAGGAGCTGATCTTCCCTTTGCTAGGAGAACCAACTTTAGGTCTGGGTGGGACGTGTGGCTCGGAGTGGAGTGTTACCTTATCTATGCTTGGATGGGTGGGATCGACTTGCTCTGAGGCTGAGTGTGAGGGTTTTCGGGTAAGGGTTAGGGAGGAGAGAATTTCACTCGGGCCTCAAACCAGTATTTCCAGTTGTGTTTCAAGTAGGGAGAGGCGCTGCGTCGTGCTGTCTATGTAGGATGGATGGGTGTCTTTATCCGGAGTGGTCTTGGGTGGGGGGGACGGTATAAGGGAGGAGGGATCAAGGGGTGAAGAAGGGTGTCAGAGGCCGCAATGTCCTTGCTGACTGAGGGTAGGGAGCTTGGCACCAGCACTTAATTGTCAGCACTGTACTCATGAGAGTCTGCCACATGGTGGCGCTGCTCATCTAATTTAAAGATGAGCGTCACAATAGGTGTTTATGAATGCATATTAAAGAATCCTGCCTCCACAGCCATTCCTTTAGCTTTGTGGACCTTGAATCTGAACAGTCGCACTTGCAGGCGGGACAAATGGTTAGTAGTTTTTGCACTGATGACTGGGTCAGTGGTTGGTGCAAGCTGCAGTGTTCTCCTGGTCGGAGCCCTGGCGCTTATTTTTTACAACTTAGGCATTGCTTATGAAGCTGTACCCAAGAGGGTACTTTTATCCACACATGGTAGAGATGATAGATTATAGAGGAATACTGCAAGTACTTTGGTAGGAAGCTGAAGGAGACATTGCATTTCCTCTAGCTAAGATACAGCACTATAATGTGACAGCCCATCACCACCAGCCATGGAGGAGTGGCCCCACAATATGGACTCATTGGATGGTTATTGTATTTAAAAAGTTCAAATCGGACCGCTCTCCACACCTAAAATCAAATCACTGAAATGCGTTAGTATGTTTTTTTGGCCATTGCCTTTCATCTCCATGACCCACGCATGCTTCTTGGTGTTCCTCTCGGATCAAAAATCTTAGTGTTTTGGAGCTCTTAAACATATGTTTTTTAACCAACGTTGGGCCTGTTGGTGTGATATTCAGTTGTACAGCAGTCACCATAATAACTTAAGTGTCGCGGTCTAGCCTCCAGGCATTCACGTGACCCGCCGCAAGGCCATTCGGACGGTGGCAAGGTAACGAGCTGCCCGGCTCTCCTCGTAGAGGAGAAATAAGGTACCAGTTGAAGTGCTCCACGCTGCTTCCTACTCCACAGTGGCAATAATTCAGAGGAAATGGGTTTGGAGGGGCACAGCGAGTTGAAATGATGAGATTGTCAAGATTTAGGAGAAAGTAAAATAGATTTGTGTGCACTCGTGGGTCGTGCTTCCGTCAAAGCACGGTAATTAAATGGTAAGTGGTGTATGCATCGTGATGCAAATACATCCCCAATGGAGGCACTCCGTTATAGTTCAAACAATGATTCATGAAACGTTGGTATCCGGTTAAAGGTATTTAATCATGCAGTTCATGCAACTTAGTCCATTGATATTGAAGTCATATCAACAATTGTAACATTGAGAAGATTCAATGACAGTCATAAGAGGTGAACGCCTCCGATGCATTTCGGGCAGATAGCCCTTTATCAAGGAGCGCTGAAAGGGAGGACAAAATGCAGTGAGAACAGTGTTCTAAATGACAGGATGACCGTAGGTTGTTAAAGTGCCGATCAATGGTGTGGGTTTAAATAAAATACGGGCTAGTGATGAAGGTGAATGGGACGGGTAGCGTCAGCACGTGACGAAGGGTCGGGAAAGTGAGGAAATGAGGTCGCGGTATAATCTGCACAAGCGGTGCGGAGAAAAGACTTACTTCATCCTTCAAATGGACCCAGACTTTCGGGACATTTTCATACAACCACCCTTATTTGCATATTCTAGGAGTAAGAACATTCAAGAAATCCTTTCTAAACCCACCACCAAACCCACACAATACAAGGGCACCCAACCATGTTTGAATTGCAGCCATTGCAATTCCATCATCAAAGGGAACATTATCAGACATCCTATGAAAGGTCATCCCATCAGACTCCAAGTTAATGCCTCATGTGATACCTCGAATCTCATTTATGCCCTAAAATGTCCATGTGGTAAATTGTACATCGGCAAGACCGAACGGAAAATAAAAACTCGTCTCAACGAGCACAAGTCGAACATACGTTTGAAATATGACAAGTCAAACATCGCTATGCACTTTGCTGAAGCCAGACATACCATTGCCCAACTTCAATACATCGTCTTAGAAACTATTACCAAAACAGAAGGCATTGATACACGCAAATTCCTCCTTCAGAGAGAACTGGAATGGATATATCGTCTTCAAACCCTTAAGCCACATGGTCTCAATGACCGTATCGAATTCAGTTGTTATCTCTAAGTTGTCATCATTTTGTGATATCTCATGTACTTTAATATTTACCACCTAATGCATTGCTCTCTCTTGCTCTTTTACCTTCCCGCACCTTTCCAAGATGGCCGCTTTGATACACCTCTACCCTCCCCTGTTACATCCTTAGTCCGTCATCCACTTTCTTTTTCACCCGTTTGCTTTTTACTTTCCCGCGATCGCGCACAACCTAGGCGTCCAGCTCACTTTACTCAGGAGTAGTGAGACTAACTACCCACGTTATGAAGTAAGTCTTTTCTCCGCACCGCTTGTGCAGATTATACCGCGACCTCATTTCCTCACTTTCCCGACCCTTCGTCACGCGCTGACGCTACCCGTCCCATTCACCTTCATCACTAGCCCGTATTTTATTTAAACCCACACCATTGATCGGCACTTTAACAACCTACGGTCATCCTGTCATTTAGAACACTGTTCTCACGGCATTTTGTCCTCCCTTTCAGCGCTCCTTGATAAAGGGCTATCTGCCCGAAATGCATTGGAGGCGTTCACCTCTTATGACTGTCATTGAATCTTCTCAATGTTACAATTGTTGATATGACTTCAATATCAATGGACTAAGTTGCATGAACTGCATGATTAAATACCTTTAACCGGATACCAACGTTTCATGAATCATTGTTTGAACTATAACGGAGTGCCTCCATTGGGAATAATTCGGAGGAACCCGCGCACCAGTTCCACCTTCGCCCAGGTAGGGGAAAGCCGGCACATGTTCTGTGCATCATGCTCCGCTGGGCCTAATCGCATGAGGCAGCTGCTGCTGCCTTGCACTATTGGCGTGCATTTCAGCGCGGCGAGTGGACACGTCCAGTCAATACTGCAAGGCCTGTGCTACAAAGGGGCCACCTACAGACCTAGAACACTGGGAGCCACCAGTCAATACTGCAAGGCCTGTGCTACAAAGGGGCTAGCAACAGGCCTAGAACACGGGGAGCTACCCTCTGCACCGTGTAAATCTCTGCACATATGTTGGCGCGCTACTCACATGCTCTGTGCTTCAGGAGTGCCCCAGGACCCATTGTCCACTCACTCAAAGGGCCCGGAGCTGGTCACTGCGGCCAAAGCCACCTGGCAACCTGCCTACCAGCGCAAGGAGAGAGGTCTCATGGCAGCTCCCTGCATTCCACACCTCAGCACACTGCGTCCTGACGGCCCACGGTGGAGTTGCACCCCCCTCCAAGCCGGTGTTAGTCCATCCTGTCCTACGTGCACCCAGAGGATCCTCTGCATTCCACACCACACGTACCATGTGCGCTCAAACTTTTGCCTAAGCCCGGGGAAACAGCCATAAAATGGGCCCGACTGGAAGGGGTATTTCCTGAACTACCTCTCAGCGTTGGAGGACGAAGGTGAAGAGGAATTCTCCAGCAAGCAGCGGAAGAAAATTCTTCGACATGATCTGGGGTCGGAGGGTTTGCGCTTGTATGACCAAATGGTGAAAAAGACCAGGGCGTCATCCGACGACTACGTCTAACAAGCCCTTGAGGACCTAGACAACCACTACCAGCCGACGATATGCACCGCCATCGACCGCTACAAATTCTTCCAACGGAAACAGGCAGAATCTGAGTCAGTTGAGGACTATGTTGCAGCCCTCAAGAAACTGGCCATAAACTGCAAGTTGGCTGCCTACATGACCTCATCAGGGACCAAACCATCATGCACTCCACCCATTCGAGCATCCAAGAGAAGCTCTGGGTAGATGGAGAAAGCACCCCTTCCGGAGATCATCGCGATTGTCAAACGAGCAGAGCTCTCCAAACGATGCGCCCTCGCGGCCAAGAAAGATGGCACCACCAGCAACAGTGTGCGAAATAACTGACCGGAAGGTTCCACCCTCAAAAGCCACGACGGACACCGCCTTGACCCGGCAACCTATGCCCAAAGGCAGATACCTCGGTCGCGCCCCTCAAGGCAAACAAGGCACCTGTTACCAATGCGGCAGCCACGCTCACATGGGAAATAACAAGAAATGCTCTGCGTTCCACGCCAAGTGCTCTTTCTGTGGCATCACAGGACATTTTGGCAAGGTCTGCCGACAGAGGCACAAACACTGCCGTCCAGTATGTCCAGGACACCTCAGATGATCAAAAGGGACTAGATCTCTCCGACCAAGACAGCATTCTTTGCATCGAAGACCACATCCTGGGCATTGGGGGTGTCGCAACCAAATAGCCTTCCTGTAAGTTGGTGATTGGGGGTGTTCACATCGCCAAGTAGCTGACAACGGTTCGCCATACACCCATCATCCAGAAGCAAATTTGGGACATTGACTTCGCTCACGCGGGGATTATCTCGACCCCACGGATGTCCATCCAGTCACATACACGGGTGAACCAATTCCCATGGTAGGTTTCCGGCAGCTCCTGTTCGAATTCAAGGGCAGGTACACGACAGCGAAGTTGTACGTGGGGCAGAAAGGCCCATCAGTCCGGGGATCGGCGGACCAGGGGTCCCTCGGCATCCAGCTCAACTCAGGTGGTGACACACAAGTGCTTTAGATGGAAGACACATGCACGCCTGCCTCGCTCCAAGCGGAGTTTCCCCACAGTGTTCAGCCACCAAATTGGGAAGATGTCCAAATTCTCCCACAAGATTGTGCTCAAAGACGGAGCGATACCAGTCTCCCACAAAGTCAGAAATACCCCGTTCAACTGCCGAGAGGCGGTTCAGCTGGAACTGAAATGATTAGAAGAACGCAACATCATTGAACCAATCGAATGTGCTGAGTGGCTCGCGCCCTTGGTGGCGGCGCTCAAGCAAAGTGGTAAGATACGCCTTTGCATTGATCTTCGCAAACTTAACAAGAAAATCATTGTGGACAAGTTTCCCTTGCCCAAAATAAACGAACTACTAGCCCAGACCAAAGGCATCAAGTGGTTCTCTACCATTGACCTCCAAGCCACCTACCATCAGTTATCACTCCACCGTCATGCCGAGAACTCACATCCTTCATCACGCCCTTCAGATGCTACAGTTTCAGACGCTTGACTTTTGGGCTTGCATCAGCGGCTACAGTCTTTCAAAAACTCATGCACAAGCTGTTCCAAGGGGTCCACGGAGTCCTCTACTTTCAAGATGACATCCTCGTCCTGGGGAAATCCAAAGCTGAATATGACCACATTTTACACACCGTTCTACACACGCTCGCAGCCAACGGCCTCACTGGGGAGCTAGAGAAATGCAAATTTGGTCTCTGAAAAGTCACCTATCTGGGGCCTGAAATTAGCAACATGGGAATCGCCCCCAAATCTGCAAACGTGGAGGCCATCATGTCCGCACCCTCCCCCAAAACCAAGGATGATGTTCGCTCTTTCCTAGGGGTGGGGGAGTACTACAGTAGGTTCGTCAGAAACTTTGCGACTAAACCGCATAGCCACCACACGCATCGCCAAAATGACGCTGCGCCTCCTGGACTTTGTCTACGACGGGGTACTTCCCTGGCCCGCAGAACAGGGTGGGGGAATTCCTAAGCTGGTCAGCAGCCATGGAAGAACCAGTCACTCCGTCGGATTGGGACAATTGCTGCGTCGCCTTTGACTGATCACAAGCACATCATCAGTGCCCAGGACTGGGCAGAAGCCTACACGCAGGACACGGAACTCTCTCAGGTCAAGTTATAAGTCACGGAGGGCTGGCCAGAGAAGAAGCAACCTCAGAAAATACTGGGAGGCCCGTGACGAACTCTCAATCGTGAGGATTCCATATTCCTGCTGCGGGGCGACAAAGTGGTGCCCATAAAGGCCCTTCATGACCGCATCCTCCACATCAACCACAAAGGCCATATGGGCATCGTCTAAGCCAAAAGACGAATGAAACTGCTTTACTTGTGGCCCGCCATGGACATCCAAGTGGTGAGGTTTGTGAGAGCATGCGACCATTGCGTCAGGGCCGACAAATCGCTCGACACCCTGAGACCCCCCCATGGGCGAGTTCTCCACTCCCAACAACCCCTGGGAGGAGTTATCCATCGACATAGTAGGCCCTGCCTAGACACATGGGTACACCCAAACACCTTATCGTAGTCGTGGACCGCTACTCAAAGTGGCCAGAAGTCGAAATCAGCGAATCAGTAGATTCCAACATCATCCCCTTCCTCACCAACATCTTTCTGAGGGAAGGCATTCCCAAGTCAATCACCAGTAACAACGGTCCCGAGTTCACGTCCGCTAAGTGGACAGTCTTCACCAATTGCAATGGAATCATGACAAAGCGCACTTCGGTCTACCACCCTGCGGGCAACGACCTATTGGAACGCTTTAACCGAGTGATCATGGGCTCAATCCAGGCAACCATCAGTGCCTGTAAGAACTGGGAATCCGAAGTCCGAAACAAGTTTTTGGCCTACCGCATCACACCCACCTTGACAGGCCACAGCCCGTTTAAGGTCCTCAGAGAAGAGAACCCTTCACCAGAAACAACACAGCCTGGTTGACAATGTGACTCCAAAGCAAGTGGTCCCCAGCCATCGTCCGCAGCAACAGAGAAGGCACAGAGCATCTATAAGGCACATTATGAACATTATGACAAGCGGAATAATGCGTGAAGCCTCACTGGCGGAGGGCGACTGGGTCTGAGTCAAAAAGGGGCAACTACGACTAAAAGGAGACCACAAGTTCAGTGAGCCCTTGCGAGTCGTAGATGTATACACCCGCTCTGCCTTCTTGAGCGATGACAAGGTCTGGTCACAATCCAGGATGGCCAAGTGCAACAAGATCTTTCAGTGGGCCACAAACAACAGGGATCTAGAAGAAAGCCACAGGGTCGCGGGAGCCACAGCACCATCCACAGCCCAAAGGAGCAAGGCGATGGGAATGTGCAACATGAGATAGGCCGGAACCGCAGCCAATGCGGAAGGACAGTCAGCCAGACAGTCGACTCGGTGTACGCCCAGCCAGGGGGCATTCCGTGTGAGACACCCAACACCCTCGGTGGAGACCAGGAGGAGGGCAAGAGGCAAGACTGATCCCGCGGAGGAAGAGAGCAAGGGATTTAAACGCACACCCACAATGGCTGGGCGGTGAAGCTACCGAAACATCAAACATTCAGTTGTTTCGCTCTCGGTCTCTCTCGCTCACTCTCTCTCTCTCTCGTTCTCTATATCTCGACGCCTGTGGTCTGCAGTTTTTGCCGCCTTTAAGGGGGAAGATGTGTAGTGTTGCGGTCTAGCCTCCCAGCGTTCACGTGACCCGTGGCATGGCATTGCGGGATTGACGTGAACGCCGGCGGCCATTCAGACTGCGGCAGGGTAACGAGCTGCCCGACTCTCCCTGTAAAGGAGAAATAAAGAACAAGTTGAAGTGACCCACACTGTCTCCGACCTTCCTTCCGTAGGGGCCTTTCTCCCCATACCACAGAACTTTAGTTTAAATAAGGGCATTCTGGGCGAAAGCATGTCTATTGTTCCTGAACACCTTATTTTTTGTTGCAAGCTTTTGTTTTGTAATATCGGGAGTAGACAGCTGAGTGCCAGCATTCTAAGTGCTCATAACATTTAAATAAGTTTTCTGGTTTAGATATTAGCCAAGTAAAGATAACTGACGAGATAATTAAAAAGCTGCATTTCGTATTTAACAAGAGATTAACACCTTACTGAAAACTGCACTATAGGTGCTTGCTTCACTCATGCTTCTGCTAATGAGTTCTGGATGATTTGCTTAAGTGGAATTGATTGTTTTCTGTACATCTATTCTGAGGCGTTTTTCTTTCATTCTTTAGCAGGTAATTGCTGCTATGGAAACACAGCTTTCCAATGGTCCAACTTGCAATAACACAACAAACGGTCCTAGTCCCATAAATAACAATTGCTCATCACCTGTGGATTCTGGAAACACAGAGGACAGCAAGACCAATTTAATAGTCAACTATCTTCCGCAGAACATGACGCAGGAAGAGCTGAAGAGTTTGTTTGGCAGCATAGGTGAAATTGAATCCTGCAAATTAGTGCGGGACAAAATTACAGGTATGTCATTTCTTGGCTGATGTATTTGCTTTAATATTTTTATTAGCATTTCATACTGTGATTTAAATATATTGTTACTGTTTTACAATCGTGTGATACTTGTCGAAGTGATAATTCGTTTACAACTTTTTATTGTGGTATTAGGTCATTTGTTAATTCTAAGTAAGGCATCCCAAGTTGCCCTTCACCCAGAGAATCTGACCATAAAACATGAATTGCAGTTACTAGAGAAAAAGATTTTGTCCCAAGAGCCCTCTTTGTACTTTTTACAGCTTTGTCAACGCGGCACCTAGGAACACAATGTTTTCACATTTTGTTTTAAAAACTCTTTCCTCCTTTGGACTGTTAGGTAACCATGGAGGAAAAATCGAATATCAAAGGTTTTTTTGCGGTGGCATACACTCCCTATGCAGATCTATATTCCTGCTTTTGTACAGTGTTCAGGTGAAAAAAGATGCTGATTTCTGCATTTGGTGAAGAAGTCCTTTCAGTACAGAAATTAAATTGTGGCATTGATGTTTTTGGCTTGGTAACATGTTATATAAAAAAGATTTGAAGGGACCCAATCAGTATGTGTTCCACGTTGGGTGCAATTTCCTACGCAAATTATCCTGCCATTCTGTTGTCTATTTGGCTCCTGGTGTCTGGACCTTAGGAAGGCTTTGGTGCCTTCTTTGTACCCACTTCTGTGGATTGCATATGTTCTATGGTGTCTTTCTCGTTTGTTTTTATCAGGTAATCACTGCTATGGAACACAGCTTTCTAATTGTCTTACTAGGAATGACATTGCCACAAACGATAACCGGTCATGTAAAGTATTGTCATTTTATAGTTGTTTAAAGCCTATCAATTGATAGATATGAGAAGCAACATTTGCTTAACGTGTGTTCCCCTACTCCCCCCTCCCTGTATGAGTGTTGCAAACTTGTTTTTACTCGTTACAGGTACCATAAGACCTCCAATCATAGGAACAGGTTAATAACCTTTCTCCTTTCTCACATTTGAGCACATTGTTTATTTACATAGTCCTTCACTTTATTCACCTACGGTCTTGATGAATGCCCGTAAGTCCTAGAATCCAGGCAACCAAGGCAGAAACATGTCGACCTATTTTTAATCACCCCCCCCCTTTTTTTCTAATTCCATTACTCTAAGTGCAACTATTACTCATTATTAAGTCTATAAGATGCACTACAATAGAGTTTACCAGATCCAAAACCAGACCGAATAAAGTTTCTTTTTCTGAGTTTTTGGTTTTTTAACAATTTTTATCTCTGGCTCACTACTGCACCAACCTTGGGTAAAATACCTCCGGGTGGAGGCTGCATAACGAAACTAGACCTAATGATTATGCACACACGTGATATATAAGCGGAGAACCAAGATATACCGCTTTGAACCCACCACACCCATCACGTGCATGAGGGTCTTTTTATTGGGACACCCTTTGCTAGTCCTGCACACTCAAGGTTGAGCAGGACAAGTGATCCTTTCCCTTTTGATTAGCCTTACTAGGAATAACCCAACAAATAGTTTTCTTTGATACTCAAAAAGTGGAATATCTGAAAATGAAGGCTCCCTGGTACAGATTTTGAGCTTTTGTTTGAGAACTTTAACAAGATTCCCATACAAGGTAACATTTTATAGCTTTTTTCAATATAAAAATGTGGCCCAATTGGGCATACATTAGGCTGAAAATACCAATTTTTAGAACCAAAAAATTGAGGGAAATGTAGGCTCTGGACATACACTACCTATGTTCTTACACACTCCGTGCTCAACAAACTATGCATTTTTATTAGCACAGAAGAAAAATAGAAATTTTTGAATCGAAAAAATAAATTACTTGTCTTCTATGCTCATGACGAGCTGAGCTCGTCATGAGTCACAGTGGAACTGTGATCATTAGTAGCTGGGCTAGTCATAACCGCTGCGGTCCGCCCACGCGTGATTGATTCCCCGCATGTGCGGGTAAATTAATCAGTGGGCGGAGTCGTGACGAGCCCAGCTAGTCATGAGCACAGCTGCACTGTGACTCATGACGAGCTGGGGTCGTCACTAGCACCACAGCGCCGCCCCTGATCCCTCCCCTCCCCCCTGAATTACCCCCACAGCGAAGGGGTTAAAGACATTCATAGTTCTTTCCACGTAACCATTAAAGTGGATCAAATTGTGTGGAGTCTAAATACACAATCTAAAGAGAGGAGAGCATGGAAAGAAATGCACCTTATTGCAGCTGACCTTAAGGATTAGAGAATGAGCCAATATGTCACAAAAATGGTATCATCCAGAGACCTGCAAGTCTCATTGTTCAGGTAGCACTTTGGAAGGGCCCAGTCCATTAAGCATGTTTTTTGCCTAGAATCGAACTCTGTTGTGGGTCAAAACTTCAGAGTACTACTGAACGACCACAGCTGGCCTCATCCTTCTATTCTGTCATATTAGCTAAACTGCTCATAGGCGGTTGCTTAAAAATGCGGATTTGGGTTGCAGTGTATTTGTCAAAGTGCTGCCCATCACCACAAATGTATATTAAGTGGGTCTAGCTGTCTCGCAGAAATATTATGCGTAGAAATTAACTTGAGATGGGCAGTCAGCCGATGTGTGCTACTCTCAGTGTAGGGTATTTGAATATAATTGCACTAGACTTAAACCAGTACTTCCCAAATGTTTTAGAAAAATTAGACCATGTTTAAAACAATCGCTCCACTTTTCTTTCTGACTGCGAAGTAAGAGGTTTTGTAAACACTAATCCCTATGTTAAACATACGCAGCAGTTTGTCAGAAGACACAGTGTATGATTTGACCTCTATCTTTGAAGCCCAGCAAACGTGACAAGAAAAATAGTTTAGTCACCTTTATTTATTGCATAAACTTTGGGACCCACCAAAAATCTGTTTTTGGCCCTCAGCTTGGAAAACAGTGGTTTAGACAGTTTATTTTGCAAGGAATGTAATGAACAAAAAAGGGTGTTATTGTTGAAGTCTTAGATGAGCAGTAATTAAGTAAATACAGGATTATATAAATGATCAAACCTGCAGGAACCTGTAATAGAACCATACAGAGCATTAACTGGAAATATTGGCGTTCATACCGCACTTTCCAAGTGCTGATCTGCATAAAATAAATCGTAATTGTAGAAACATTAAATATTGGGTGTGAGGGATGTTGAACTGCCTTTGAAACATTACGTGCAAATAAATGGGCATTTTCCAAAACTTGACTGTGTTAACACTCCTCGCCATTCCCTTTGTGCAATAGTATCCCTAAACTATCTGAGATGAGCAAATTGTGCCAGAGAAAGGAATAAAAATTAAGGGAAGCTCTAGAATGCTATTCTAATGTGCGCTGCTCACTTATTGTGCAAACTAAAGCTCCTTAAGTTCTACAGAGTTAAGCTTCTTTTCTTCATGCAGTTTTTGTTTGCTTTTCTTGTCCCTTGAGTTACCTCTTGCAAGTGATCTATTCTAGATTTTTTCTCTGAAAAGAACTTTCTTCCCAGCTGTCTGTAGCACCGCCTCGAGTCTACTCTTTCTGTACTTTTGTAAGCACTCAAGAGTAAATAATATTTGTTTTACGTACTGTGCTTTCTGAGTTAGGCATTTGGGCCATTACCACTTGGGCCACCATCAGGCAAGTTCTTCCAAACCTGTGGGACTTTTGAGACAATTACGCAATCGCTTGATAATTATTGCTCTGGAACCAGTGGAGCCAGATACTACTTAAAACTCATTGAATTGCTAAACACCTCTTTATAGGGCTCTCAGTTCCTGGATGCAGCGGGGTCCAGTAGCTGGGACTTAACCTTTTATGGGGAATATTGTACAGGTTATCGAGTTCTGCTAGGATCTTTATGACTAAGTATATCGTTAAGCAGGGCTTTTGAAAAAGAAATGTGAACTAATGAAATGCTTCGTAAATCAGCTAGTTCAATGGCATAAAATCACCAAATCATTTATTCTCAAATTGTATTTCTTGGGACCTGCTTATATTGTCCATAGCTCTGTTGGGACATCCTTAATACGTGCAGCCAAACATTTTTTATGTGGGCACTGTCATCTGATACCTTGATGATCCAGTATTATTGGTATCTTTCATAGATTCACATGCCTGAATTATTTCCCGTCGTCTGGGTGGGAGTCCCCGGTATATAAAAAGAGTAATGTCATAAAGACATACACATAGCAATAGGCCAGAGGCCTCTCATTAGTAACATATCCATGTCCTTTTGTAAAAAGGACCAAACTTTGACCAAGAGCCAATCAGATATCACCACCCTCTAGAACCTTCCTGGTAGGAGCCCTAGTCACTCAGATTTTCTACCGCACGTCGTGCTAAGGTAGTCTCCTCTGAGCTCTGCTCAGTTTTCATTGTATTCTGGATTTATTTCCACATATTTGTCTCAGAATTATAATTCTGTCAGAGATCTTCCATTAAGCCATGGCAGATGCTCCAAAAAAGGAACTTTTCAGACCTTGTGCCTTTTGTGGCAAAAAGAGGCTTCATGTGGATGACAGGCATGAGGACTGCCTTTACGGTCTATACCCTGACCATTCAGCAAAGGATTGTAAAGTCTGCCATACTTTTTCAGCCAAAACTCTCAAGGATAGAGAGGGCCGACGTCATCCCCAGGACATCTATCTGTACAGCCACCTCAAAAGAAGACGCCCAAGTCTTCAGAGGTTTGTTCTAAGGCTATTGCTGTGAAGGTTTCTCCACAAGATCCTGCCTTCAAGAAACCTTTGGTGACATCTTCAGCTCTGCCTGTGACCATGTCGACAGCCACTATCTCGACGTCTGTGGCGTCCTCTTTAACATCAACGTTGACGACTACTACATTCTCGTCGTCGACAGGTAGGTCTGTTTCTTCTCTGATTATTATTAAAAAGTCGTCTATGGCGCCACCGTCGACGAGTGCCTCATCGTCTACTAAGTCTAAACCGTCATCGTCGGCAAAATCATCGACTTCGACGAAAGCCTCATCATCGTTGACGAAATAGTCATTGGCGATGAAGGCCCCATCGTCGATGAAGTCATTGCCGTCGTCACTAGCTTTGACGAGACAGTCGATGAGCCTGTCGACGGCGACCCCAGCGTCGACTAAGCCGTCAACGACAACACACCAGCGTCGACTAAGCCGTCAACGACGACACCAGCGTCGACTAAGCCGTCAACGAGGACACCAGCGTCGACGAAACCGTCAACGACAACACCAGCTACGGCGAAGCCATCAACGACAACACCAGCATTGACAAAGCCGTCCATGACAACACCAGCGTCAACGAAGCAACCATAGTCGACTACGCTGCCGTCGACGACATCGTCTTTGAAGAAGACACAGTCGACGACTGAGTCGGAGTTGCTTGTCAACGTTCCACCGTCAACGACCACTCCATCGACTGGTTCGACAACGGTAGGATCGCCTCCATTGAAGTGTACCTATACGCACTACAGGGTGACTACGTGTACGCTTACGCCGGAGTTGACCTCTCCAAGCAGGGTCCAACCTTTCCCCCCTGCTCATCTTCTGGATAATGAGGACTCGGATGAGGGCTCTGTGTTCCAACAAGCGACAAGCCCATCTGAACTACACGTAAAACTTCACGAAAGCTCAGATTATGAGGAACAAGGACATGATCATTTGAATTACCAAGAGGAATTCCAACCTCCACCGCCTCCTTAACAGCCAATGGTGTGTCTCCCAGCTTCTATAGTGACCGACCTGCAGTTTCTCATTGCGGACTACAAACAGGTTCCCGTCCACTGCTCCGCCAGTGGTGACACCGCCAGTGGTGACACTGCCAGTTGTGACACCGCCACCTAGGCCTCGGCCTACTCCTTTAGTCCTTCGACCAGATCCGGCTCCATAGCGTCCTCTCCCATCCTCTGATGAGTAAGACGAAGAAGAGGAGCAACAACATGAGGAAGGGGAGCTCCAGGACACACAAGACGAATGGGATGAGTATGTGATTCCTGGTCCAGCATCCCCTGTACAGGCACAAGCGGATTCATCCCCTGAAGACATTGGGGGATTCCACATCATCCTAGAGATAGCGGCGTTGCACTTCAAACTCGAAGTAACGGCAACACCACAGGATTGCTTCCTTTATGATTTTAAAGAGCTATTCCAAAAGGCGGTACGGTCCATTCCCATCAATGATTACATCTGGGAACAAGGGGAGAAAATAATGCAAAACTCTTAATCTCTGGCTCCAGTGTTGCCCAGACTGGATAAAAAATATAAAGCTCCAGACGCAGCCCCAGCTTGCCTTATTGGTCATCCAAAGCCGGACTCTGTGATCACCCAGGCAGCGCAACGCAGGTCAAAAAATCCTTCAGCTGCATTGGCTGCGCCGCCAGATAAGGAGGGTTGAAAGCTAGACAACATAGGGAAGAGGTTTTCGTCTGTCAGCTTTAACTGTGCGTGCAGCAAACTCTTTAGCTCTGTTGGGACGGTACAACCGTCAAATGTGGGCAGATATCGCTCCATACTTGGATTCCCTTCAAGAGGAGCAGAAAGAAGAGGCGAAGAAGATTCTCCTTGAAGGTGAGCGTTCCGCTTCGGAGATGATTGATGTGGCGATGGATATCTCATCCACAGGGTTCCGGCAGCTAGCAGGAGCTGCAGTCCTGAGGTGCCAAGGTTGGCTTAAGGCAACATCTTTCCGGCCTGAAATTATGACCAAGGTATTGGACATGCCGTATGATGGTCAGCTTCGTTTTGGACAACACATCGATTAGATGCTACAGGGTATCAAGAAAGATACTGATACCGCAAGAGCTCTAGGTACTCTTCAATACAAGAATCCTTCCTTTCGGGGCTCCAGAGGAAGAGGTCATTCCTCTAGAGGCGCCTATCAGGGGTATAAATCCACGTACGGCTCAAGCCAACAATACAAACCCCAGTACCAGCAAAAGCAGCAGCAAAACCAGTCGTCCTGTAGAAAATGAGCCCACATTACTATTGATGCCCGAGCTGCTGGCGCAAGTCGCCTCTTAGTTCCCATTCTGAATAGTTACCAAATAAAGAGACGGGCGCTGGGAGCAGGAATCACAAGAACAAGATTTATTACTCATGAGGAGAGCCTGTCATTTCGGACACGAAACACAGTGTCTTTCGGGAGGTGCTCTAACAAGTGCTCTGAGACATCGCCTTTTATACCTTACAAAACACTCCTTATTACAATAATGACATTGTGAAACAAGGAAAAGACATTCCCGTAATCCTAGTGTCAATCCCACCCCACATGTAACCACAATAGAGACCCTTGAACTGCCGATAAGAGGAGGGGCAATCACGCAGCTGAGTGTTCCGCTGATTTTTAGGATGTGTGCGCCTGATTGTATCCCAGGGGGTGGGGAGGCCAGGATCAATAGTGGGTCCTTTGAAGAGGAGTGACTCCATGCAATAAGGGGCAGTAAACAGTATCTCCCGGCTTAGGCGATGGCCTCGGACATGTGTGGACAGTCAATCGCGGAGGGAGGGTTTACTAACAGAGGGGTTATTCATAAGAGGAAAGGAGGTGTTGGTCAGGCGCTGCCGTGACTCCCAAGGACAGGGTCATGCGGACCTGTGCATGTGAGGGAAGGGCGGCCAGAGTGCGCGGAGGGAGAGGGTTATTTGAGAGTGGGGGGGTGTTCAAATGCGCGCAGGAGGGAAGCCGGGGATTTCAATGAGCGGGCAAAAAGGCCATGGTGCCTAAAATGGCTGCCATGTACATATGGGCACGGGCTTTTACTGGCGGAATGATGCAGTCAATATTTCACGGTATTCATGGTGCTTACAGGGAGGGGAGTGGGAAAAGGCAAATGAACGCCGCTTAGGTACATTAATTTTGCTAATTTCCACAGTCGCCGCTTTTACCATAAGCTAGTTCATTTCCTAATTAACGGGTGTACATATAAACATGTGTGGTTGATGAAATAGCATTTGCCAATACTAACATATTGCATATAACCATGAACAGTCGACGCGACTGGCAGAATGCAGCACATAGGAAATTGCATTTGCAAACGTACTACGTAGCATAAATGCTTCTGACTTTCTCAAAAAATGTGACCAATGAACATTTTGACCAAGTAGTTGAGGGAGGAATTCAGTCCAATACATAAGATCTCTTCGTCACAGTGTCTTTTTAGCAGTGAGCCATCACTGGTAGGCTCTAGTCCGTGTCCTTTAGTTGGCGCTGTTGAGCACCGGCGGCGGAGCTATAGGTCCAGCTCGGATTTAACCTTTCGCGTTGCAAGGTGCGGTCTGTCCTCTGCTGTTAAACCACAGTCCTGTTCCCTAACCAATCCTTTTAGTGGCGCCTTATGCTCGGCACCTATATTTCCGTGGCACAACCCCATTTCCATCTAAATGCTGTTCTTCCTTTCGGCAAAAAGTCACGTGGAAAAGAGGGTGTGTGGTTCAATAGTCGATGGGAGAGAGAGCGGAGTGGGGTCAGATTTCCTGGGACACATCAAAAGGGACCAAGGGAGCAAAGGATAACAAGCAAGCAGGCCCATCAATCGGGCTTGAAAAGGGGGACGGAGGCTTCAGGCACACGTGGGTTAGTGGACAGAGAGCTTCAGGACAGCCCTTCATCCTTTCGTTTACCGCGTTTGAGAGTGCTGCCTCGTCCCGTATCTTGTTGCGCTGCGGCTCCACCTTTGGTCGAGGTCACATGTGTCTCAAGATCTGCAGCCAGGCTGTACGTCACGTCCGACCCTTCTCCTCCGGTGATCGCATATCTTTGAATGGGTTAAAAAACAAGTTTTAGAGAACTGACAGGAGAAGAGATTTTTACATTTGAATTCCACTCGCGATCCTAACACCTGGGTGTTATGCTCATTGGTCATAGTCAGAAGTCTATTACCATGAAGTAAGCATGTGGGTATTTCTACTGTGTTCGTACCAAGCCTAATCGGCGTTCATTCATGACACATATGGACAGAGGTCAGACTCCTATCACTTCCGTATTTCATCAAAAACTCCAAAATTGGCAACATTCAGGGGAGACTCGTCCTTCTAACCCGAGCCTTAATAGTCTTACATTTCCCTTTAGAGCTGGCTAACTCTTTCAAACAGAGCGGGGGTGCAATCATCGAAAGACAGTGTTAAACAGGTTTTTCTCGGGGGGTGACAGTTACTCATGATCATTAGTTATACATCGGGGACAGCAGTTGGGGTCAGTTGGGGTCAGTCAAGTGGGGCGGGGGACGCTTCGGGCATTCGCGTTTGAGTGCAAAGGGGTGGGGCAATCTGGGCATTGGGGGGTCAATCTAGACGTTGGCGCTTGTCTCTGATGAACTGAAAAATAGGGTGCCATTGACATATAGTTCCCCTATAAAAGGCCAGGTTGGGGGACCTTAGTCGTCTTACCTGTCCTTTCTTTCTTAGCCAATTCGAGTTCATTCATTTTGCAGAAAGGAGAGGTAGTAATATGGCGAGATACAATCATTTTAGTTTCTGTCAATTTCGCTGAACACCTTCGCGTTCAGTAAGTATCCAATCAGACTGGTGCCAGCGAGGCACAATTTTACCACAAAAAGGAAGATGGAACAGGGGGACTCTCATAGAGAGTGAGAGTCGTCCGCAACCTAAACGAGCCATTCGGTACACGTATGACATGTAGAGAGAGAGAGAGAGATAGATAGAGGGGGAGAGAGAGAGAGAGAGAGAGAGAGAGAGAGAGAGAGAGAGAGAGAGAGAGAGGGAGAAAGAGAGAAAGAGAGAAAGAGAGACGTGTAAGAAAATAGGTCATTTAGTGCGCTCACAACACAGAACAGCAGGGGTCAGGTAACAAAGAGACGCGAACAGAGGGGAGACATAAACCCATACAGTACATACGCACAAACTCAGACGAAGGAAGACAGTACATGTATTACATACAAAGATATTTATGACAAAACATAGAACAGCTATTGGCCAAAGAGAAAAATCTCTTTTTGCATGCTGCGCATCTTAAATATCTTATTTATCTACGGGCTGAGCTCTTTTTACCTTTTTCCTCCTTTTTCCTCTCGCTTGCTATCTTTTCGAGCGTTCTCGTTGGCTAATACTTACACCTCAGTCAGCCGGTCAGTAATTAACCTGGTCGGGCTATGGCCCATGGTTGGATCCTAAATCACTTTTGACTCTCTTCTTTTGGTGAGAAGTTCTCCAGGCTGAGGCAACAGAGGGTATTGATCGGGAGAACAGTCGGACAGCTTGGCTATATCTATAAGAGTGTGAGAAGGAGGTGGTATATTTTGAACATCAACAACATTCCTACCTTCCCAGACGGGTGGTGCCTGGGTAACCCTTACCCCGGGACTTTTCCTTGTCCTTTCCCTATCTAGTTAAACGTCATAGTTGCACTATCTAGCGTGCTAGTTAGAGTCAAATTCCGTCATACAGTACTAACCCGTCAAGTTTCTATGTCAGCCCGTCCTCCCAGTCGCTACGTTCTAAGGAGGAACAGTCATATCTAAGTCTACGTCTTTCAAAATCCGCTAGCATAAGTACTATGCTCAAATCCCCTCCTTCCCCTTTCGTCGGTCGTTCGATCATCACTCCTCCATACTTCAGCCGATGTTCCGGCGCAACCTGCAGAAGGGAGGAGAAAGAAGGGGGTGGGGGCAGCATTCAAAACACATCAACGCGCATAAATCCGAAAATGTTTTTACCTACCACATTCTCGACCTATCTCCACGGGGCGCATTCTCTACCATCTCGGCGTTTAAGCCCAGAGGGACCAGTAGTGTTAGATAGATAATCATCGATGGTCTGCGTATCTACATGAATCACTTGATCGTGGCCTTTTAGGTCGTGTGCAAGGGTGGTGGTCAGGTGGTATTTCTGTGGTGTCGCTTAAGGGCGTCTAAAACACTTTTCCGGCTGCCTGTGACACATAATGTAGCTGCTAAGTATCGGGCCTTTTTACCCTTCAACCTTAATAAAGCTGCTTATTTTTCGCTTATATTGGAGACAGTAGTAACACATTCAAAACTCATTAATGCAACCGCTACAATTATACTTTCCTTTTCAAAATACCTTTAATTAAAAATGTTGGCGCACAAATACGGGCCTACAACCCAGTGGGCCGGCTGCAGAGCAGACTGGAACTGTGCATAAGAGGAATGAAGTCTGTGGCCATCCATTTCATAAAGTGCAGCAGTGTAATAAAATCGTATCGAACTGCCTTACAGGGCGAGTATGATGCATGTCAAGAATTCAAGTTTCAATAATTTTACCTCATTGTCCAACTATTTACTCAAGACCTAACGTTTATCAATTCATTGTCCAAATGCTCAATCAGTGCTTATTTCATACCAATTCATTGCTTCCAAACATAATTAGTACCCACCCTAAATCAGTTCACTGTCCCAACACATAATCAATATCCATCTTATATCGCTTTCTTTTCCAAGCACATAATCACTATCCATCTTATCGACTTTCATTGTCCAAAAAATGCATACATATCTCGGAGCATCAAGGTTTGAGCAATCAGGGTGAACAAGGAGTTTGAAAGTTTCATTTTGTATCGGCGCCATTTTGGGCGAGGTCAGGCAGGTCCCAGTATAGTCAGAATGCCTCCAATGACTCGTCGTTGGATCAGAACCTCTTTTGGCAGTTCAAAAAGGTTTTCGCAATGGGGTAACAGACTAGCGATATGAACCATCAGTCAAAAGTGGGGAGGGAGGCAACAATCTCTTTCCTACCGGGTCATTCTGGTGTTCCACCGGAACTGAACAAATCTGTATCTTTGCAGGATTTTAGTCATTTCCAAACGGAGGCTGGCGCCGGCAGGAGTGCGCCGACATCTCGTGGCTCCATCGGAGGACGGGGCGGGGGGCACCTCGTGGAGAGGTCGGCCCCCCCGGCTCTTTTAGAATCTTCAAGGTTGAGGAGCACAGGGCGTGTGCCCATCCCGGGCAAGGAAACCCGCTTTTTGATATGGACCCTCTTCAAGCAGGAGCGTTGGGGTGTCGCTGGAAGCCTCCACCTGGAGGGAGGTGGGGGAGGCTCGTCCGCGCCGCCTCCCCCTTCCAGCGACCCCGCGCCGTTCTCCGGCTCCAGCGCTTTGGTACGGCCGTGCCAGGCAATGAAGATGGGGGGGGGGGGTCGGAGGCAGCAAGACATCCCCCCCCTGTCAAGCGTTGTCATGTGGCGGGACTACCTGTAACTCTCAAGGGTTGCCGCTGGCGGGACTACCTGCTCTGGCTCCGGTTTTGTGGATGGCCGGAGCTGGCGATAGAGAGGGGGGGGGGGTCGGTGGCTGAGGCAAGACATCCCCCCCCGTGGCCCGCAGGGCAGAAGGAAAGAAGGGAATGGGGAGACCATAACCTTCGGGCCGTTCTCCCCACAGTCTCCCCTTCCAATGGCGGCCAGCCGAGCCCTGCCCTGCACGCATCGAGGCCTCGCCTTCCGGATGGGCGTAACCGCGGACCTGTTGCACGCCGGGAGCTTCCGGAATGGGGGTAGGTATCTATGGATTTGTATCTATTTCATGTTACCGTTATTTGGGCGTGGTGGGTAATGAGGCAGACATGTTTGGGGCAGGAATAGGCAACGGAACCTAGCTACCTCGTGGCTGTCTTGCTGTCAAGCTTTCGCTATTTTATATTTCTTATTACGAACTATTCCTAATGTTTCTTATTTTTAGTGAAGTCGAAAGCTCATCAGGAGGTTACTGACTTAGCCCGATTTCTTTTATTTTTCCTTCTTTCCCTTAGCGTGTTTCAAGCTAAAGTTTCTGTTAACAGGGTACGGTGATCACTTCATATTTTTACGTGTCCTTTTCATTAGGGGTACTCCTGGACGGACCAGATGACTTACCTCCAATAAATGGTCCGGGGTGGAACTAGATTATCAATCAGTGGGGAACACATGTCCCTTCATTAGGGTATCATCCTGGCTGGACCAAATGATGTACCTCCAATTACTAGGGTAGCCTCCTGGACGGACCAGATGGCCTACCTCCAATAAGTGGTCAATGAGTGGGGAGCATATGTCCCTCCATTAGGGTAGCCTCCTGGGCGGACCAGGTGAGCTACCCCCAATAAATAGTCAATCAGTGGGGAGTGGGTAGGCCTGACGAATCATAAAGGGGCATAACCTACCCTTTACTACTTGCAAAGACTAGACAGAATATTTCTATTCCACGTTGTTTGCAAACAGAAAATACCTCAAACAAACAATTCCTTGGACAACAATGTCCAGTCAATCAATCAATCAGTGGGGAGAAAAACAGGCATGACGGATTACAACGGGGACAAACGTCTGCATTACCTGCCCTTCGCTATCTGCAAAGGGAGACAGAATATTCCTATTCGTCTGTTTGTGGACAGGGAAGATCTCCAAGAGCAACAATCGATTATTAATCGATATCAAACAATCAGTGGGGAGAAAGGTAGGCCCGACGAATCATAAAGGGGCATAACCTACCCTTCTCCATCTGCAAAGAGACGAACGTTCCTATTCGCCGCTGTTTGCAAACAGAGAATGTCTCGTTCTCAAGAAGAGAACCAATATTTCAAGTAGCCACCAAAGCTAAATGAACCAATAACAACAATATCAGTATTTAAATACCAATTCCAATACAATCAATCAATCAATCAGATGGATAAAACCACCCTACCAATCAGGCGTAAAAACACCCTACTTAATCTTACCCGGACCGGACCATGCGGATAGTTCTTCGTCTTCCCCCTCCAGCGCCCGATCGTTCTCTTACTCTATGCAGCATTCCTGTGGGATTCCAGTCAGGACAGTAGGTCACTCGAGAGAGGTCCGTTCAGAATCGGTGAAGTTCATTCAATCGGCAGCCGGACGAGGGCCCTCTCAAGGCAGGTATACTCCGATCATTTAGATGTTCACCTCATTGCTGGATCTCTCTTACTGGACCTTATGTCACTGATGGGCCCCGCGTTGGGACGCCAATTGTAGAAAATGAGCCCACATTACTATCGATGCCCGGGCTGCTGGCGCAAGTCGCCTCTTAGTTCCCATTCTGAATAGTTACCAAATAAAGAGACGGGCGCTGGGAGCAGGAATCACAAGAACAAGATTTATTACTCATGAGGAGAGCCTGTCATTTCGGACACGAAACAGTGTCTTTCGGGAGGTGCTCTAACAAGTGCTCTGAGACATCGCCTTTTATACCTTACAAAACACTCCTTATTACAATAATTACATTGTGAAACAAGGAAAAGACATTCCCGTAATCCTCGTGTCAATCCCACCCCACATGTAACCACAATAGAGACCCTTGAACTGCTGATAAGAGGAGGGGCAATCACGCAGCTGAGTGTTCCGCTGATTTTTAGGATGTGTGCGCCTGATTGTATCCCAGGGGGTGGGGAGGCCAGGATCAATAGTGGGTCCTTTGAAGAGGAGTGACTCCATGCAATAAGGGGCAGTAAACAGTATCTCCCGGCTTAGGCGATGGCCTCGGACATGTGTGGACAGTCAATCGCGGAGGGAGGGTTTACTAACAGAGGGGTTATTCATAAGAGGAAAGGAGGTGTTGGTCAGGCGCTGCCGTGACTCCCAAGGACAGGGTCATGCGGACCTGTGCATGTGAGGGAAGGGCGGCCAGAGTGCGCGGAGGGAGAGGGTTATTTGAGAGTGGGGGGGGGTGTTCAAATGCGCGCAGGAGGGAAGCCGGGGATTTCAATGAGCGGGCAAAAAGGCCATGGTGCCTAAAATGGCTGCCATGTACATATGGGCACGGGCTTTTACTGGCGGAATGATGCGGTCAATATTTCACGGTATTCATGGTGCTTACAGGGAGGGGAGTGGGAAAAGGCAAATGAACGCCGCTTAGGTACATTAATTTTGCTAATTTCCACAGTCCTACAACAAGTGTTCCTTTCGAGGACGAGGGGGAAAGAAGGACGCAGGCAGAAGGCAATGACTTCTCTCTGCCACAGGTCTCCAGTTTCTCTCCACCTTACAAAGTTGGCGGGAGAATTTCATCCTGCCTTCACAATTGGCGACATATTACAACGGATCGGTGGGTCCTCAAATTTGTTCAAATCGGACACTCTCTAGAGTTTGTGGAAACTCCTCAAAAGCCGCCAATCCCAATGCGGCACAAAAATCTGCAACTGCTGCAATTGGAACTCTCCCTAATGCTCAAAAAAGGAGCGATAGAAAGAGTCCCCGGAATCAGAAAGGCAAGGGATTCTACTCCCGATTCTTACTCATTCGAAAGGAGAAAAAATGGGGACCTATTTTGGACTTGAGAAACCTCAACCAATACCTCAAAAAAGTCATTCCGTATGGTGTCCATCCAGGAGGTGCTGCAACTACTCAATGCGAACGACTTACCAATCCACAGGAACCACAAACCATTTCTCAGGTTCGAGGTGGCGGGCAAGCACTACCAGTTTTGAGTATTGCCTTTCGGCCTAAAGTCGGCACCACGCATTTTTACCAAATGTCTATCTCCAGTAGCAGCATACCTCCGCCAACATCATCACCAGGTCTTCCCGTACTTAGATGACTGGCTCGTCAAGGCACCTACTCTCGCAGGCGTGACTAAGTCCTCCAACGCCTGTCTTCAGCTCTTCAATGGTCTAGGCCTTACTCTCAACGAGGAAAAATCCGTCCTTCAGCCGTCCCAGTGTCTCACTTTACTTGGAGCAGTCCTAGATACTGCCCAGAGAAAGGCTTTCCCTTCGCAGGAACGTCAAGTGAAACTACGGACCTTGGCCGCCCGGATTTAATCCAAAAAGTCCATCACCGTGCGCCTGTACAAGTCCTTGTTAGGGATGATGTCCTCTAACATTCTGTTGGTCCCACACTGCCGCCTTCGTATGCGTCCACTTCAGGAGGCGCTATCAGCTCAGTGGATTCAATGCAGGGGATCCTTCGTCATCCGGATAACTCCTACCATGGTCCAGGCTCTGAGCTGTTGGCTTCATCCACAAAATCTACGGCACGGCCTTTCATTCATACTTCCAATCTCGCCACATGTGATAACTACAGATGCGTCTTTGGATGGTTGTTTGGCGTTCCTTCAGGACCTTCAAATCAACGGGCAGTTGTCCCTGGCAAAGAAGCACCTGCACATAAACCTCCTTGAGTTAAGGGCAGTTTACCTGGCATTAAAAGCGTTACTCCCCAGGATCAGAGATTCCCCAGTGCTTGTGAGAACAGACAACACCACCACAATGCACTATCTGAACAAACAAGGGGGAACACGCTCTCTGTCGTTGTCTCAAGAATCTGAAACAATTTGGAAATGGCTTCTTCAGCACAATATTTCCCTTTGGGCGGAGTACGTCCCAGAGACGGACAATGTCCTGGCGGACTCTCTGAGCAGGCAACGTTCTGTGTGCCACGAGTGGGAGCTGGATCATCAACTTCTCAGCTCTGTATTCGCCCGATGGGGCAGGCCTCATCTGGATCTGTTTGCGACACAGCACAACGCAAAATGCCAACATTACGCAAGCTGGTATCCCCAGAAGGGATCACTTGGGAATGCATTTTCAATCTGATGGTGCAACATCTTTGCGTACGCATTTCCTCCATTTCCCCTGATTCCCAGGGTCCTCCGCAAACTGAAGGTAGAGCATTGCACCCTGATTTTAATAGCACCAGCGTGGCCGCGCCAACACTGGTTTACAGAGCTTCATCTCCTGTCACTGGAACCGCCAATTCTATTCAAGCCTTGCCCGACTCTCCTTACAATGAACCAAGGGCAAGTCCAGCATCCGGATCCAGCATCTCTCAGATTGTCGGCTTGGCTCCTGAGTTCAGAGAGTTTCAACACCTAGACATTCCTCAAGAATGCAGGGCAGTCTTGGCTCGGGCGGACAGTACCAACTAGATGTATTCTCTAAAGTGGAAAAGGTTTTGTGTATGCTGTAAAGCAAATAAGATACACCCCTTTTCATCAACACCTGCACAAATTCTATCTTACCTGCTCCATTTGGCGCACTCAGGATTGGCCCATGCTTCTATTAAGGTCCACCTGGCGGCAATATCTCGCTTCAGGCGTTCGTCATCTGGTACTTCCCTCTGGTCCAATAGACTGGTTAAGCAATTTTTAAAAGGCCTGTTCAGGACATTCCCTCCGGTGCGAGCTTTACCCCCCACCTGGCAATTAAGCATTGTACTTGCTCAACTGATGAAACATCCCTTTGAGTCAATACACAGATCCGACATAAAATACCTGTCTTGGAAAACCGCTCTCTTGCTAGCGCTCACATCAGCAAGGCGTGTATGTGAGCTGCAAGTCTTCTCTATTCAGGATCCTTTCTTGCAATTCAAAGAGGACACAGTTATCCTGCGGATCAACCCTAAATTCATCCCAAAGGTTCCATCTAATTTTCACCTGAATGAACCTATAGTCTTGTGGACTTTCTTCCCAAATTCACTTTCCGCAGCAGAGAGGTCTCTCCACTCTTTAGACCTCAAGCGTTGTCTAAAGTTGTACATTCACCGAACAGAACAGTTTCGGAAATCCAACCAACTTTTTGTCGCCTTCAGCAGGCCCAGAAAGGGTCTTGCTTTAACTAAGCAGAGCATTTCTCGTTGGATCTCTGCAGCCATTACTTTCTGCCATCAACTGGCAGGTCATCCTCTGCATTCTAAAGTTCGAGCTCATTCAACCAGACCTGTCTCCACTTCAATGGCGATCTTTGCAGGAGTGCCCATTATCGACATATGCAGAGCGGCGACGTGGAAGACACCACATATGTTCACCAGGCACTACTGCTTGGATTCTGAACTTATGAAAGATGCAGCAGTGGGTCAAGCTGTGCACCGTCATCAATTTCACTAGAGGTGAGCCTTCTTTCTTCATCCCACGTTCCTACTGCCTACTTGCACATTTCTCTATTATATTGTTTTTGGTACTGGTTATATTTCACAAATGGTATTCTTATATCGTGTGATTTTACATGTTGTACCATACGAAATGTGCTGGTTATTGCTTGCTACTCTGATTCAGGCTTGTGAATCTATGAAAGATAGCCATAATACTGGATAAGAAATGCTTTACTTACCTGTAACTGCAGTTGTCCAGTATTGGTAACTTTTATAGATTCACATGCAACCCACCCACCTCCCCTGGAAGGGCTCACCTTGGCTCTCTCTGTAGGTACTACTTAGCACTGTGCTTACGAAAATCTTAGGGACTAGGGCTCCTTCCAGGAAGGTTCTAGAGGGTGGTGATATCTGATTGGCTCTTGGCCAAAGTTTGGTCCTTTTTACAAAAGGACATGGATATGTTACTAATGAGGCCTCTGGCCTATTGCTATGTATATGTCTTCATGACATTACTCTTTTTATATACCGGGGACTCCCACCCCGACGACTGGGAATGATTCAGGCATGTGAATCTATGAAAGATACCAATACTGGATAACTTCATTTACAGGTAAGTAACGCATTTCTTATTTCTGTTAATGGGACACTGCAATTTACAGTACTGTATTGGCTGGGAAACTTTGCTACTAGGGCATTCTTTGCCAGCAGTTGTTAGTTATCTTCACTACAGTTCGTGCAGTTAGCTGTTGAAGATTGGTAGAATGAAGGCATTCATTTTTAGAGGGGGGATTGGCGGTGGTTAGTGAGAAGAGAGGCACATTTCTCATTTGGATTGGTGCCATTTTAAGGTGTTACAAATGCGAATAAGTCAGGGGACGGACAAGAGCTCACATTGGATTGATGTCTTGCGGATGTTTTCACAAGCTTAGATAAGTAGACACAAGAGCCTCATGCCTTGGGTCAGTGATTTTTGCGGACAGTCACCTATACAGCAGCAGGTGCTGGGACACCTTTTCTCATCCAGCTGTTTGTCACACTCAGAATGGCAAATGGGGAGACAAGCCCTCACACAGGTCTGGCATGGCAGCGGTTGACTCGCTTTCATTCTCAGTTGCCTCCATTCTGTTATGAACTGAGGCTTGGTCTTCACAAACAAGGTAGTCTCCTGGTCTCTCCATAAAGGTGCAGCAGCCCAATTTTTATTCCACCGCCCTAAGGTATTTTACTATCCTCTTGAGAGGAGACAAACACGCTTCAGCCTCGGGTACAATCCTACATGTGTACTGTTCTTTCCAATATAACGTACCTCCTGCATCAGCCAGAGGGATTTGCTTCTAAGCTATGTTAGAATAATACTTGTATGAAGCACTTTATGGCATAGTTTTTTTTAGCTAAATCGAAAACACATTATAGTAAAAATACACTTTGTCATGATTAGCCCTAAAAGTCTACAACTTTGGAAGTACACTTCCAGTCATGTGGCTACTTGGATTTATAGTTTGGCACAAACCTTTCTTTTGGTGGGAGTGTTTGTGGTTCGAGCCAGTCATGATCGGAAAGAATAGTCAGGTGACCCATTCTATCCACACACTGCTGTCCTCTGGTTATGGATTGGAATCCAGAGTGCGCCATTGGTGGGCTCTTGCCTCCCTAGCAGAACATCAAAAAGAAATGCAGGCAATGGGCAAATAACCCATCTTTGCTTATGATGTGCAGCCTTGACCAAGTCATTGGGCGCAAAATCTACGTTCCTCCTCTCAGTTTTGATCAAACTGGATTTGCCTAGAACAGGAGAACACACAAGGATCTGCATCCTCTGTTAAGTGCATGTGATTACAAAACCAGACACAATGAGCTTTGCTTTTAATTGGTGTCTTTAATATCTATGGGGGTGGCGAACCACTGCATGGGAACAGTCAGTAAAGGGAAATAGCAACACTGGTGATCACTAAACCCAAATTCTATTTCTTCAATAACCTCTGCTAGTTTCTATGCACTTTACCTCCTAAATACCCTTTCCGAAGGGGTTATTCTTAAAGCAAATACTGTAATGTCCGTGTTGAGTAACGGAAATGCCCTTTATTTGTTAAATCATGAGACCGTTTTGGGGGATCTAATTTATGTAAAATACAGCTGTATGACATGTGGAGCTCTGAAATTGCCACACGGGCATCCAATCTGCCAGGAGAGTAGAACTTAAAATTTGAGGCAGTGTTTTCATCTTTGGCCATGCATTCTTACCACGGAGAGCATAGTAGTGCATAGACTATTCCAGTCATGACAGCCCTTAATTTACTGAAAGTAGCGAGATACCAGAAACCATGTAACATGGTGCACCTTTTCTGTTTTGACACCTACTGCCATACTATTGAGAACAACTTCCTGTTAAGCAAACCTTCAGTGTTTGGTATGTATTCGCACAAATCCCCTTGCTTGTGTGTACTTCTGTATAAAAAATATGTAGCTATAGTCCGAAGACTGAGTGCGTTGAAAACAGTGCCTTAAATCTTGAAGGCAATTAAAGATCTTTCCGCTAGTTAAATGTTGAGTCTGATGCATACTCCTGCATTCCGAACTACCTAGAGATTGTTAGGGAGAGCTGCAGGGAATCTGACGCAGTTCCCATAATCAAGGAGGAGAGGAGTGATGGCCTGTCCCACTGTTGCTGTAGGGAGCAAGGGAACTGTCATTTTTTTGGCATAACTCTTGCATTTTTGTTAGTGCACATTATATGGACATCGAACAGCAACTCAGAGGTGCAATGCTATCACATATACGTCCAAATAAAAGTCTCATCGAGTTAGGCATTGAAAGAACTGTTAAACACCCCAGCAACTTTAAGTGCATAACATCCCAGTGACACCCATCCGATCTCTGGTAAATCTCAACCCCACTTATACGACTCCATTCCCCTCCCAACATGCAGCTATGCAAGATTACCTCATCCCCCTTCATGTTGCTTCTGTGAAACTTGTACTCCGTGTTCTTGTGGACTCTGGCACCGAGCCTGTTTTCCTGAGCCCTTGTTGTGAGCTGTGCCCTATAATATGGGTGTACAGTAATCCTACTGTTATGGCCCATGATTCACAGCGGTCTATCACCCGATTTAGCCTGTAAAGCCAACAGGAGCGTGTCCCATTCTGTGAGCTGCAGTCCCTTGACTAACTGAAGATGGAAGCAGGACATAGCTTTTATGTCCGCAACACACCATTTTTACAGTTCCTGCAGCCATTTTGCGATTTGTTAGGCTGTGGTGGCCTTCCAGCTCATTGCAATGTTTTGCTTGCCCAAAGGTAGAGCAAGCAATCACGGCGGTTGGCTCATTTGGCTGTGTGAATCTTACCAATAGGCACACGGTATATGTCATGTGCAGCTGTCTGCCCGTCAATTCCATTAAAAAAAATCTGTCCAGGATATCAAGTAAGTTTATATGTGGGGACAGTCTTAGGCCACATAAGTGTGTCTCTCGCCATTGCATCTAGGACACTCCAAAGGAATTCTCTGATTTTGGCTAGTTGGGCTGGGGACAAATATATGCAGTGTAAGTAGTTGGGTTGGGTGTATTTAAAGCAATGGCTCCTGTTAACTCCTTTCGTGTATGCTAATCTTATCCCACTCTCTGTTAGTGAGGTTTCTATCCATCCTGTGTTCGCCCTTGGTTTTTATAGTTCAGGTGGAGGCCTGAAACAATGGGATTAGCGCCCTGTGCATACTGCTGACCGCTGTCGTATTTACCCCTTGCGTAAATAATGTGGATAGGGCATTCACTATATCTGGTTCCTATGTTCCCACTCCCCACGTGTCAACAGTTGCTTTTCTCAGTGCGCTACACAGTAGGAACTGCCTACCATGTAGCTCATAAGCATTATGCAGAGTTTCAAAGGCCTGTAATTCCCCTTTGTTGTATAAAACTCCTATGTCCGCTATTCCCGCCTGGGCCTAGGCTTTTGTTGTATGTATATCCGCCACATGCGCCGTGACAGGCAACACATACATCGGTAGTTGCAGGGAGTATGGTAGTCTAGTACCTGCTTCCTTAGTTCCTAAGTTGTAATAACTCTGAAACCTTTAATGTTAACAGAGCACGCACAGTAACTGTGCAGGATGGCTAGGGACTGAAACTAGTAGTTCCTTATCCCGTTAGACTCAGATAACTACTTTATCTATTTCTGTATTTTCAATGATGTGAATATTTGTATTGTTTTTAATAGTGGGTCTCAAAGTCCATCTGGCACTGTATTCATACTTCTCTTAGTCCCACTTATAGGCATTTTAATTATATATATTAATTTACTTTAGGGACACTTTAGTTATCTGTGTGGAAAGCTTGCAATTTTAGACATCAGGGTAACTAACAATTCCGGTTTAGTCACTTTTTAGCCAACATAAATTAGTGTTGGTATCCTAACTATAATTACTAGGAAGGAAAGTTGAAGACAGCAAAGGGTATGTAGCGTGAAGAGTCGAGGTTGTACTAGCTGTATGACATACCCATTTTACATCCATTTTACTTTTTCTTCGTTATGTACTTTTTAACCGTGTGGTTTTGTTCATGGTTTTAATTGACTAATAAACTAAACTAAACCTGCTTCCTTACAGTTTATTCTCCAGCATACTTTTATAGTTCAGTGCTCTAGGATATGAGGCACTAGGTCTGGTTCTGCAATACAAGGCTTGCAGTATGTTCTAAGTCTAGCTATTCCTACAAGATCCTGCCTTTCTGAGTCAGTGTCTACAATTGGAGCACCCATGACTCCTATATCAAAGGGATTATTTGCTTTTCTGATGAAGAGCAGTCTCTGGTGTCCCCAAATCGGTCCAGAGAATAGGGACCTCAATTCCCTGAAAAACGACCCTGAAGGGGTAAGGGGGCAATAAAAAGTATAGTAGCAAAGAGAAGGATCATCTTTATTATTGGCACCCTCAGAAGGAAAACAAGGGGATGTGAACTAAAAGGGCATTGGATTTCTCATATGAGAAATACATTTGTCCAAGTTACCTTCCTTGAGAGTTTGATCTGTGTGGTAGATCTGCACCACAAGATATCTAAAGGTGATGGGTTCTCATGCGAGAGGGCTGCCCAGGAATGGCGACCATTCCAAAAACAGCATGGTGCACAGCAGGAACAAGCAGGCTTGTTCCAATTCACCTGTAAGCCGGACACCACCCCAAACTCACGTAGACTAGTGTCCCAGTGCAGATACTGGCCTCTGGATCCCTAAGGAACAGCAATGCATCATCTGCATGCCATGCCCCTGCATTGTAACTGTTCCAACTTGATCCCCCACTCCAGGCCCTTGTCGCGCAGAATACACAATGATTGTTCCAGAGCCAGTATGAACAGATTAAGGGACAGCCCTGCCTGGTGCCTCTTTGCAATCTCCATTTGTTGGAGTAAATCCTCCCTGTGCGTACCTGGGCAAGTGGTGGTGTGTACAGCAGGTCCATCCATTAATAGATGGTCCCCTTTATTCCCAAAGTCTACAGCACAGCAAAAGAGGGAAGACCGTAGGCGTGTCAAAGGCATTTTCTATGTCTAGGGAGGCCGATTATGGGGTGGGCTGGTCACAACCCATCATGTCCATAATACGGTGCAGCCGGTGAAGACACAGGTGTTTCCAGCCCAATCCCAAGATGAACGCACACTGGTCTTAGTTGTACTTGGCACGATAGGTGAGGGAGAAATTGATTTGAGATTGCTTGACCCTGTATTTTATATTCGGTTGGGAGCAGAGATAAGTCTGTGGTACAGGACACATCCATGGGATTCCACCTGTGTTTTGGCAGGACAACTGGCAGCTTCCCTTATGGATGCAGGGATTTCCTCATATTGAAAAGCTCCCTTGTACATAGTGTGCAGTCGGGTCGCCAATCAGGATCTGAAGGTGGCATAGAATTTGAGGGGGAGAAGTCTGTTCTGGGTGATCTTCCCCCTGGCAGTTGATCTATGGCTATCTTGATTTCTTGTGCTCCCAGGTCTGTATTTAAGGCCATAGTTTGGGTGGCTGAGAGTGATAGCAGTTGCTCGGACCCCAGGTACTGGGTAAACGGACAGGCTTTGGGACCTTATTGGCTGCATACAGTGTTTGATAATAATACACAAACACCTGCCTACCTGTTCTGCGAAACCCTTGTCATCATTTGCCTCAAAACCTAGCCATATTTTGCCTGTATAGCACATATAGGTCTGTGGGTACCGTCAGATGGCTGAAAACACAAAAGGAGAGGGGTAGTACAGACCCAAAACAAAGGTATGATTTCTACAACGTAATTTTTCTGTGTTATGGTACAACTCACTGATACCTAAATTGCCAAGATTTTGGCTTGGATAGGGCTCACCCCAAGGGGCGAAGAAAGACATCTTATTGGAAGTGAAAGCCTCACTCTCATAATGTGACTTGCTTCATCATAAGCGACCTCTCCCCACCCTGGTAGGACAAAACCACCAGGGTGGACTCAACTTATTAAATCAGATGGAGGGAGTCCTTAAATAAGAACATTTCCTGGACAAAACCGGGGGAATCCAGACAAAATTCAAAATACTGATAGGTAACTGGGTTTTCATTTTTATTAGTGGAGATCTCTAGTGCATGAAAAACTTAGCAATGAAATGAGCACAATGACCAGACCATAGTCATATCGCCAACAAGTTTCGACCCTTTTCTTTTTTGCCTATATTGGTCGAGGGCATCCGTTGGGGTTAAGGATCCAGAAAGACCGGGAAAAACAAATAGTTAATAGTAAAAAGTTAACCATGTACTAGGAGCACCAGAGTCAATTTTACCTGGTCTTGGTGCTAGTAAACCCTCACTAAAGGGATGCCCACCAATCTGTAAAGGGACAGTCGGTCATCTGGAGGTACACCGTGCAGGGGCACCTATCATCCTTCCTCTCCTAGCCGCGTGGAGAAGATGTGGTGTGCATGTCGTGTCAGACACCAGTACTGCTCTCTCCATTGCTGTGTTCCTTTGAGGGTGCCACAGGAGGTGGCCGTGATCCCGTTTAGGTTTCCTGGCATGAGACAGGTCGAGGCAGAGGGGGCCGTCATCAGGGGAAAATTGAGTTTTGGTCTCCTGCAGAGAGCAGCTCCACGTTTTGGAGATTTGGGCCATCTTTAAGTCTCAAAGCCTTCAGCCATCCTTCAAGGGGAGGCTGGTGCACGTCCCCATGGACAGCACAACTGCCATGTTGTATAGCAACAAGCAAGATGAAATGAGGTATTGGATACTGTGGCAATAGGGCCTAGTATGTCTGTGACTGGACCAGTGGAACTGCTTTTGGCAGCCAACCATCTAGTTTTTTTAAAAACAAACGAATGAGCAGACAAGACGTCAGCTAGTGTATCGCAAGTGGCGTCTCTGCCCCGTAGATGCAAAGCTGTCCTTGATTACTGGGGTATGCCCTGGTAGGCTCTGTTCATCACCGTGAAAATGTTCAGTGCCAACTCAACACACACTGAAGCTTCCTCCCAGAAATTCATTGGCATTCATTTTGACAACAATGGGGTACATGTTTAATGTGTGTTTCTATAGAACATCCGAAAAGGAGCCACTTGAGACTCTGTTCAAGCTTCACAGCCGTTTTCACCAAATGACTAATTAATCAAATGTAAAGTTAAACTTTTTATGTAATCCACTTTTACTCCGTTAGTTTACTCCAATTTTTTCTATGTTTATCCACCAGTTTCTTTCATCCATTATACTCATTCGTTTGTATGCTTATTCATATAAACACAGGAGAGTTGGAATGTTTCCGTGTCATGATTTATTTAAAAACCCAATGCATTTCGGGAAGTCCCTTTGTCAGGGGTATCTAGGAAAAATAAATTAACATCAATTTACAAACATATATAAAATGATATACAGATTATGCGAAGAATTAAACAAATACTATTTCGTCCTTTTTTCACTTTATAGCGGAAACCCACATTACTGCCTACACATTATGTATGTATCCAGTCTAAACCTCCAGTGCTATTAGACAACCTAAACCCTTTTCTTTTTACGAAAAAGTGAGAGCCCGAAAGGTACACTCATAACCCCATGTTTACCACAAAATACATATACTAACTGTATTTGAGAGATGCTATAATTCTATGCTTACCATGACACGTGTACTTTGCATTTCTAAAAACCTTCGTTTTCACTTCTAATCACGATTTTACAGTGCCATCACTCGGTTCACCAATAGTGTGCCCCACACGTCTTTAGTTGCTGTTAGCTGTTATGCAACGTTCAGAGCCTTCTCTCATTTAAGGCGCCATTGCCTTCCCCCATGTGATTCATCACGTGTCGTGAAGTTACACCTAAACTATGGACCAGGATTTGTCTGTTTGCTATGAGCCCCCGTTTAAGCTATTCTTTACATGGCCATCTCCTCACTAGGATAAGTCAAAGTTCGAGGCATGTGGGCTGCTGAATTCATATCTGTGCATAGATCGCCGCCTAGTGTTGGGTCTGGATGATTGCACATTGTTGTCCTGGAAGAGTCTTCGAAGTATCACGAGATAGGTGGCTCCTCCCCTGGACTACAGTGCGCATGGGCATCGCCTCCATCCCCAGATTGTTTTTTTCCGCCATTGGGTTCGGATGTGTTTCGGTTCCCTCTGTCGGAATCGATAGTTGTTTAACTTTCCTAACTTAAGACCAAAAGGTCTTTAGGACTTGCGTCGGTATTGTCCATCGTTCGGGTTTTGTTCTTAATCAGCTCCGAACTCTTGCTGCCCTTCCGCGTGCTGTCGGCGCGGACGGGCCTACACGACGCTCCAGACTACTTAACATGGAACGAACTCCGTTTAAAAGGTGCCCGGTGTGCACCTCAAAGTATTCACACCTCGACGTGCACCCAGTGTGCAACAAGTGTTTGTCGCCGGACCATGATGAGGCCAGGTGTATGGCCTGCTCCGAGTTCCGGTGTAAAAAGACTCTCAAGCTTCGTCGGGCCGCTAGACTCCAGGCCCAGTTATCGGCGCCCCCGCCAGACAACATCTTCGAGGAAGACGTTGATGACGACACCTTCTTTCAAGTTTCGGACTCCAGCCCAGCGTCAGAGGATGAGAACTACGACGCGGGGGACGAGGAGTTTGATGAAGTCGTCGGAGAGGTAGGGGACGACGACGGGGCCATTGCCACCGTGGGGCATAGCTCAGAGGAGGAGCACCCTCAGACGGACTCCGGGGTCAATCCCCATGATACGGCCCAGGTCGAGGGATCGCCTTCGGGCCTTACCCAAGACCTCAATACTCGTCCCACGGCCCCGCCTACGGGCCCGGCCACGGACATTGGTGATGCGCCACTCCCGGTGAAGAAACCGAAAGTGAAACCATCTGCGTCCACACCAACAGTATCGAAACTGAAAGTGAAAGCACTGGTGGGACAAAAGGCTCCTGAGGCCTCAGCGCCTAAAAAGCCCAAAATGGCCGCCGACATCAAGAGCCACGCCAAGATGGCCGACCCTAAGACCCAGGCATCGAAGCCAAAGGCGAAGACGACCGACGCGGCCGCGTCGGCGCCGAAGATGGTCGAGGTCGACGACCCCAAAAGACCCTCAAAGAAGCGTCAAGACGACCCCAAAGCTCTGGCTGCGCCGATTCCGGTCGTCAAGGGCAAGGGTGGTGACGTGTCGGCTCCAAAGACCGTGCCTTTAATCGCCGACCCGACTCCGGACTCGGGGGACTCGCACGAGCCGGTCCAGCCCTCCCCGTCCTTAACAAAGAAGGTCTCGGAGTCCCTTCAACGTATTCGGAAGGACGCAGTGGGCCCCGAATCGAAGGATTGTAAATTGTAAATTGTTGTGTCTTGTAAAGCGCACTGCTACCCGGAGGCCTCGTAGCGCTATAGACCGCTGGGGAACCCGTCCTGGCTTTCCCTGTGAGATAGTCCCTCCTGGGGGTCTGCAAGGTGAAACCAGGCATCCCCGGCGTTTGTGTGGGGCCGTTGTGGAGATGAGGCAAGCTAATGCCCAGAGTTGCCGAGTGTGCTCCCTGGTCGGAGTAGGCACCGATGCGAGAATTATCAGTCCGCTGATCCTGGTCCAAGACCCTGCCGCGTCGGGAATCGAACCCTGGTCCCGGGCCGTTCTCTGCACTCGGGTCTGCCGCCTCTAACCAGTGAGCCACACCTCTCCAGGATGTGGTGCCGAAGCCTACACAGAAGCCGGCAAAGGCGCAGACGCCGATCCGCTTCACGCTGCCGCCGAAGAAGACGCCGAAGGCTTTCGCTCCAAGGCATGGGTCCGGGGTGCCCTTGAAGCTGGTGTCGACGCCCAAAGCGTCATTGGTGGTATCGAAGCCTCGGCTACAGACACTCGCAGACGAGGAGCGTCGAGAGGTTGTCATTGACGCCGACACAGGCAAACTTTCTCTCCTTAAGAGGAAAATCACCACGGAGCCAGTGTTGGAACATTTTCGTATTCCACTCTAAAAGAAGTTGGACTCTGCGGGTACTTCTGCCCCTATGGGGCCTGCATCTCCACAAAATCTAGAACTCTCACCAACCCATTCTAACACTGGGGAAGGTGACGGAGATGAAGAGGACGAGTACAATTATCCTGCGTACTCGGATCCGGAGGAGGTCAATGAACCTTGGTCTGCTGGAGGCGACCCTGTGGACCCTCAGTCAGGGCACGAACCGCAGCTTTTTGCAGCAAAAACTTCTCCAACAGAGGACTCTGCAGCCTTCAACGCTCTGATTGAGAGGGCTGCAGCAAATCATGATGTCGAACTCCATGCGGACCCTGTGGATGTCGATTTTCTGTTTGACACTTTCTCAGTGGCTGAAAAGTCGGTCAAGACATTGCCTATGCTCAAGGGAGTGCTGAAGCACACGGCAGAGGTTTTCAAGGAGCCCACTCGGGCGCGAGTCGTCAATCCTCGTATTGACAAAAAATACAAGGCAGCGCCCACTGATCCAACGTACATCAAGGGACACTTGCCACTGGATTCGTTGGTGGTATCCAACGCACGCAAGCGGGCGAACTCGCAGACCACGGGTGATGCTCCTCCCCCAGACAAAGAATCGAAGATTTTTGAAGCTTCAGGCAAACGTATTGCTGCGCAGGCAGCTAATATTTGGCGCATTTCAAACACGCAGGCCTTACTTGCACGCTACGATAGGGCGCACTATGACACCCTAGAAACACTTCTGCAACACTTACCTGATCAGTACAAAGAGGCAGCGGAAATGTTGATTCAGGAAGGGAAGCTCATCACTAATGCTTCCATTAAGTGTGCATTAGACGTGGCTGATACCGCCTACAGGGCTATAAACACTAGCGTGTTACTGCGGAGGCATGCATGGCTTAGAATATCAGCATTCAAACCAGACATACAGACAACCATCTTAAATCAAACAGTTAATCCAGACCACCTGTTTGGCCCTGAAGTGGATGCAACCCTCGAAAAAATGAAAAAAGACACGGACACTGCTAAGTCTATGGGAGCCCTCCAGTCCCAGCAGTTTAGGGGTGGTTCTTTTCGCCGCTCCAGTAACAGAGGCACCTTAAGGGGTCAGGCATCACAATCCACGCCATATTATAAAAGCAACACCCAGACCTCATACACCAACAAGGGTAGAGGTGGTTACAGGGGCAACAACGTCAAAGGCAGAGGACGGGGAAACAGCTCCAGGTCCTCCACCACCAACAAACAGTGACGCCTTGTCACTGCCCCCCGACCACACAACACCGGTCGGGGGGAGACACCAGCAGTTCCTGCCCGCGTGGAGATCCATCACCACGGACAGGTGGGTCAAATCTCTTATTCAGTACGGTTACTGTCTGGAACTTACTTCCACACCACCAAACATACCCCCAAGAAGCCGTCCTATGTCCGGCGAGCACTTGCACTTGTTGCAGCAGGAGGTCAAAGTCATGCTGCAAAAAGGAGCAATAGAGCTCGTTCCACTGCAAGAAAGGGGAACAGGAGTTTACTCTCTGTACTTTCTAATCCCCAAAAAGGACGGATCCCTCAGGCCCATCCTGGACCTCAGGCCCCTCAACCGGTACATTCTGTCGGAGCATTTCCATATGCTCACGTTGCAGCAGGTTCTCCCTCTGCTTCGGCAAGGGGACTTCCTGGCTACGCTAGATCTCAAGGATGCATACTTCCACATTCCCCTGCATCCTTCACACAGGAAGTACCTCAGATTCACGATTCAAGACCAGCACTATCAGTTCAGGGTTCTGCCTTTCGGGGTCACCACAGCGCCAAGGGTTTTTACAAAGTGCCTGGCGACTGTGGCGGCGCATCTACGACGCCAGAACGTCCACGTCTATCCCTATCTGGACGACTGGCTCATTCAGGCACAGTCTGAACGGCAGTGCGCAGACCACGTGTCCCGCACCATTCATCTCCTGCACGATCTGGGATTCCCACTGAATTACCCAAAATCCCATCTCCAACCCGCCCATATACGGCAGTATCTGGGCGCGACAATAGACACTCTGGCAGCCACTGCGCAGCCAAACTCAGTGAGAATCGCCAGTATCCAGACGCTGATCCAACGATTCAGACCTCAGCACTCGCTTCCAGCGGGGGTGTTCATGCAGTTGATAGGCATGATGGCCTCCTGCATCTCCATCGTCCCGCACGCGAGGTTACATATGCGTCCGCTCCAGGAGTGCCTAGCACGTCAGTGGACTCAGGCTCATGGGCAACTAACAGACCTAGTGTTGGTGAGCGGTCGGGCGTACAACTCTCTGCATTGGTGGAATCCACAAAACCTTTGCAAGGGCCGACCGTTTCAAGAGCCAGTGCCACAGATTATCCTGACAACGGACGCCTCTCTCCAGGGTTGGGGAGCGCATGTACTCCACTACACAGTGCAGGGACTATGGACACTACAGCAAAAGAAGATGCACATCAATGTGTTGGACCAAGCAACTTTTCGTTGCATTTGCCTCACACCACAAGGGTAACGCTATTTCTAAAGCTGGTATTGCTAGGTGGATCGTGAAATGCATTCAGAGCTGTTACGCTAAAGCTAAACGCACTCTCACAATTCCACCAAGAGCCCACTCCACCAGAAAGTTGGGGGCCTCTATGGCCTTCCTTGGGAACATTCCCTTGGAGGATATCTGTAGAGCAGCCACATGGTCTACCACACATACTTTTACTAAACATTACTGTGTAGACGTACACTCTAAACAGCAGGCAGCTGTTGGTCAGGCTGTTCTCAAAACACTTTTTCAAACTGCTGCAGCTGGCACGGGCGGCCGCCAATGAGAGGAGCACTGCTATGTATTCTATGCACAGATATGAATTCAGCAGCCCACATGCCTCGAACTGCAAATGCTACTTACCAGTATGCATCTGTTATTGGCATGTAGGGCTGCTGACATTCATATCGCCCGCCCTCCTCCCCGGCGCCTGTAGCAGCTGCAGTATTCATATATATGCTCATAGCATGGTCATCACTCACATAGTTCACTCCATCTCGGCCAATGGCTAAAAACAATCTGGGGATGGAGGCGATGCCCATGCGCACTGTAGTCCAGGGGAGGAGCCACCTATCTCGTGATACTTCGAAGACTCTTCCAGGACAACAATGTGCAATCATCCGGACCCAACACTAGGCGGCGATCTATGCACAGATATGAATGTCAGCAGCCCTACATGCCAAGAACAGATGCATACTGGTAAGTAGCATTTGCATTTCCACTGTAGCACAAAGACACCCGCTCCCCATACTCATTTTGTTGTGCTCGGTGTCCCAATCTGCACCGGGGGCTCATAGCAAACAGAGACAAATCCTGGTCCATAGTTTAGGTGTAACTTCAGGCCATGTCTGAACTGGGGTGGTGTGGAGTGCAAAAAACGATGGATTTAGGCCCAGATCTCTGTACTGGGGTGAATGTATGACATTGTTCTGCATTCTGTCCATCAACTCTGTATGACTGTTAACCCCTCCGACTGCCTCTGAGCATCAGCCTCAATATTCCAAAGCCATTATGCCTTGTGCTTATTAGGCTTGGGTGGAATTTGCGAAGTTCCGCTACGCGCCTCTCTGTGAAGGGACAGAAACTTTTCCACGCAGTTCTTCAAGCCCTGATTTTTAGCACTGGAAGTTTGTCCCGCACTGTAAAATCAGCGTGAACAGCACCAATGCAGCGCAAGAGGGCACCGCTTCTTTCTGCCTCTAGAGTTGATTTTTACTTGATTTTTACTCAAGGTGAGTGGCAGGTTTCTCAACAGAAGCGTTAGTGACCTGTAACCACCAGTGTTAAGAGATCTCGCTGAAGGTGGTCTAGTGTTGGTTTTTCAATGCTCGCGCTCGCCAACTTTAAGTTGGCGAGCTGCAAGAGAGGAAAAACTCCTTGCTCTAAACTGAGTGGGGAAAACTCAGCGAATGGAATTGTGCGATTAGGCCTAGTGCTTATTTCTATCCATCTTGTTGAGGAAGCGGTTCTCAACGCGGATACTGACATCAGCCCCTCTGGTCATCAATGTTGACATCTTCGATGGAAGATTACAGAATCGAAGTCTTCATTGTCTTTTGTAACTCACCCTGCTTAATGTTTGCTTCAGTGACATCTCATCCAATACAGTCTTTAACATCAAATACTGAAAAAGATGCACAAAGTGCAGAGGAGTATGCTGAAAGTTGTATTTAAGATTGTCAAAGCAAGGTAAAGCTCCCCTACCAGCAAAGAAAATCTGCTCAGCTAAACAGATTTCTTGCAGGAGTGGTCATGCTTCCACAAGGTATGGAGTATACTCGGTTGCTTCTGTGGATACTCATTGAACACGAGAAAATGCCTGGCACTCAAGAGTCAAATCAAGAACTGTGACAGTCAACCTCACAAAGTACAATGGCACCACCTTCCTGGAGGACTATATGGGGCATATGGTAAATGTATGGTATGGGTAGAAAGATATCTGGGACATTGACATTTGCTTTATAAGGGGCAATATGCTCACTAGTTCTGACTAGGAAAATCGGTAAAAGTGTTCTTTGCAAAGAGCTAGAATGAAGAAAGGATAATTATTGCCTAGTTGTGTCTGCGCAAAACGAAGGTATATATGAAAGTTGGGGGTTCAGTTTAATTATTTCTTAAAATATTTCTAAAGTCAGGTCTCCCCTTGAAAATTCATTACTTCTGTGCATTTTCCTGTGTATATCTCCCAATAGAGCCTATAGACTGAATTTAATGTTAGTGTCTTAATGTGGAGCAGTTATTGCCGCCATGGGGTCTCATGAGCTTGTCAGGAAAATTCAGCTGTTTTCCTAAAACTTAATTCCATTCCAATTGAAATGTTCTATCTGTAGCTGATAGTGAAAACAATGAAACCCCTCCAGTGGCACAGTCTTATACCAATGTGTTTGGTTAAAGTGCATTCTTTCTTGCATCGGTTACTGGGCTGCTGTTGTAGCGTTCTGCATTAGACTATCATTTTCTCAAAAATGGCATGCTCAAATGTCCCTTGGCCAAATGTTACTTTGAAAGTTGTATTTGTTTCCTGATCAGTGGTTCTGCTCTTCTTTGATGCATGTATTGAAGCATTGATCTTGTTACTTTTCTTTATTCTGTATTTTTTAACTCCGAATATAATTGGTACGTCATCTGAAGAACATTTCACAGTTTCATCAAGGCGAGGTTCAATTTTTATGGCATCTTCATTTGTTCCTAGAATTTCATCTGATATAGCAATAGGTAATAAAGAACTTGAATGGGCCAGACCTTTAGGAGATCTTATACCCTTCTGGCTTACTCATGATGGGCCTAAGTATGTAGAGAAGCTGCATTTTGCGCTTATGAATCACAAATAAATCTCATCCGTTAGTCTTCGCCCATTGGTGCTCATTTTTCATGCATTTCTAAAGAATGGGACCTAGGTGCCTTAAGCAATCTTGACATAGGAACCAATGGGTTCCATCAGAGGTACCTAGCTACCAGAGAAGTATGATCCCTATTAGCCTCGGTCTGTATAGGTGAGTCAAGGAAGCTGAAAAGTTTTTTTGCGCCCTCTTTTTGACAGACTTCCCTTTTTTGCCCTTTTTGAGGCATCATCGCCTGACATTTTTCAATATCAATACAGATCTACATTTAGGCTATCTCTTTGACCTCTACAAATCTCATGTAACATTGTGATCTTTCTGCCATCCTGTATGCAAAGCCCATCAGAGAAGTTAGACTAGATATACACATTTACTATTCTTGTCTCACTGGTGCCTTCAGATGCCCGCCAGCCCCCCGGATTCTCCGAACAATTTTATTAGTGGCACAGGGATGTGTTTACCTCTGTATCCAAACGTATTCCTCCCTCAAATTTATTAACACTAATGGGTGTGTGCAGGTGTCCTGGTAAGCATTCTATATGAGCATGTATTCGGGTTTTCTGAAGAATGCCTTTTATGATTATACGTCTGGGAAGAATCAGTACATTCACCGGTACATGTAAACTATCCACAGAAATTTGTTTAAGAAGCTACAATCATCTGGTTCTCAAACCGGTCATATCGCAAATCTTATCTATGTCATTGTTCCTTCTAGAGATTGGACTGATTTTTCTAGGGTTCCTGATTTTAAGTGCCTATTGTATATATTGTATATAGGTTGATTTGTTAGGTGCCAATAAAGTCGTAAAGTTGCACTTGTTTATTTCAGCCACTGGTCTCTATGGTTTTACGAATGGATTTGCTTTAGACATTCTAGATCTATTAAGGAGCGCTACACCATGACTTTACAGGAGGCAGCTTGGAAATCATGTTGGTTTCTTAATTGAGCCTGCAGTGGACAATAGCTGTACTTTTTTGGCTTTGTCAATTCTTATTTTTTTTATATGGACCTGTTGTAACATAGTCAGCTCTTAATTTAAGTAGCTGGTTTTGACCCAACCTGGGGCACTGAAACTGATGCAGAACCTGTTGCTGATGGTAAGCAACGTGTTCTGTAACATTTTGTTTTCAACTATCTTGTTAAAAGCTATGCTAAAATTGCCTAGGTGCTATGCTTCGCTAGATTTCGATGATTACATGAATTTTGTCAGGCTTGTAGACTACCTAAAACTGGATGTATAATTTACCTATCCATATTTACCATTGTTTTCTACATTGCCGACTGTTTTCTTACTACTATTGCACTGTGATCATGACTCAAGCAATATTCTAGAAGCCGATTTGTTGCAATTTTTTAAAAATGTGTTCAAGTTTTTGGAGATAGCCATGATAATGTAGCTTGCATTTTTGTAATGAAGTGTCTAAAAGGGTCTTCTTGGGGAGCACTAGAAAGATTTGAGGCTCCTAATGCTTTTGGAAAAGAGCACTTCTTCTTTGTTGCTTTATTTCTAGGCCCTAAACTTCAGTTTTAGTCAAAATCTCCTTTTCAACCACTTGCACGAACCTGGATTACATAAGTCTTGATGTTTGCAGTATCTTGAAAACCCGATGGACTGTTTGCACAGGGTACATGTCAGTACTTGCACAGGGTACATGTCAGTACTATCCTAAACATCAGTGCAGCTCCATGTGTCTTGCCACGGTTAAAAGCATAGCAAGGACTGCACTCCATGTTTTGGGATGTCAAATCTTAGCTATGTAAAGTAAGCTTTTTAGGTCTCGGCCTAGTGTGAGCAGCGCATGACGAGGGCCTTTTGGAATCGATACGATGCCGATGTGCACGCAGAGGTACAGAAGAGACAGTTGTGCACGCGGGGATTGGATGCTTTACTGTCGGCGTGACACTTTGGGTACTTTATTTTCGCCGCCAGTAAAGCATCCAGTCCCCTCGTGCACATCGATGAATCTGTTATAAACAGCGCGCATTGTGAGCGCGGGCCGCCTGGGTTGCGCTTGTTTATGTTCTCTCACTATCTGTGTTTCTGTCTTTCACTGTCTCCTCGTGTTTGTGCCTTCCAGTTCCTATCTGTATTATTGACGGGGTCTCCCACTTTCTTCCCTTTTCTTCTTTCCTCCCCAGACTTCCGCTGCCTGCTCTTTCCCTTGTGCCCCCTTCTCCCACCCACAGTCCCTCTTTGCGCTTGTTTATGTTCTCTCTCTATCTGTGTTTGTTTCACTGTCTCCTCGTGTCTGTGCCTTCCGGTTCCTATCAGTATCATTGACGCGGTCTCCCACTTTCTTCCCTTTTCTTCTTTCCTCCCCAGACTTCCTCTGCCTGCTCGCTTTCCCTTAAGCCCCCTTCTCCCACCCACAGCCCCTCTTCTCCCACTCCAGAGCAAGGGCCTCACAAGGCTGCGGAAGCATGAATCACGCATTGTTTCCAGTATATTTCTATACTTTAACGGTCGGTTATTTCCTTTCTCGCAGTCAACACTTCGCTGACCCAACAGTTTCATCCTACATCTCTGAATAAATAGAGTGCGCACGGCAGTGATCAATATTCTCTCTGAACCCTGGCACCTCCATGGCGTTCTCTCTCGCGAGTTCGTAGCTTAGCACATTGCTCCCTAGCATCTCCTTACCTGCTCACCACCTACACTAGTCCAAACTCTTTTCCTCCATCCAGGAGTCCTTTTCTCCTGTTTTCATATGCCTCTCTCCCGTCTCTTCCACTTTCTGCTCCTCATTTCTACCTTTCCCTACATTTTCAACCCCACATGTTTTCTTTCCACCTTCCGCTTTCCCATTTGGTTTCCTTCTTCCATCCGCTTCTTTCTTCCCTTCCTGGGCTCCTCCTCCTCTAACTCGATTAATAAGTAGCTTTTTTCGCATGCTTTCCATTTCCTCCTTTATTTCCGTTTACCTATTACCCTGTTTCTTATTTTAATTTTCTGACATTCTGTGTGCCCTTTAACCATATTTTCTGTTTCCGATTCTTCGCCCTTTTGTCTCTGACTTCTATTGTCATTTGCTCCAATTCTCCTGTTCTTCTTTTCTCCCTGTGTTCTACTTTCATTGTCTGTTTTGTTGTGATTTTCTCTATCTCGTGTTGCCATGTTCTCCCTCACTCCTATTAGCATCAATGATATTTCAGTTTATCCAGTATTTGGGTGTCTTTCATAGATTCACATGCCTGAATCATTCCCCGTCGTCGAGACGGGAGCCTCCGGTAAATAAAAAAGTAATGTCCTAAGAAATACATTAAGAGAATAGGTCTAAGGTTGTCACCTTAGTAACCTATCTAGGTCCTTATGCAGGAAGGACCGAACAGAGTAGGCTCCAGGGTCCCACCTTGGTAGCCTATCCATGTCCTTTTGTGAAAAAGGACCAAAGTAAAAGGAACAACCAATCAGCTACTACCTCCCTCTAGAACCTTCCTGTGAGGAGCCTCAGTCTCTCAGATTTTCTACCGCACGTTGTGCTAGGGAGTCTCCACCTGAGTTCTCTTCAGGAATATCGAATTTTCTTCTAACTTTACAGTTTTTTCGACTTTCTTGCTATGGCTGATAGCAAGAAGAGAGCACTTTTTCGACCCTGTGCCTCCTGTGGCAAACTGAGGCTTCACGTGGACGACGAACATGAGACATGCCTTTACTGTCTCTATCCTCACCACCAGTCCGTGGACTGCAGGATTTGCCGCAAATTCTCCCACAAGACCCAGAAAGACCGGGAAGGGAGACTCCTAATTTGGCTAAACAGGCTTAAGGACAAACCGGAAGGCGACCTGATCTCTGAAGGTGAGAGCATGTCTGGCGCCTCACAGTTTTCCCTGAAGAGGCCTAGGGCTTCCTCGCCTGGCTCCTCAGCCACCCTCCTAAGAAGTCCAAGAGGTCTTCAGAGGGCAAGCCTACCGTGTCTAGCAAGGACCTTCCTGTCCCCAGGAAGCAACCACTGCTTACCATGACGACGGCACAATCGGCGACCACCTAATCGCAAAAAACCGTCTCTACATCAACGACGACAGTATCGACGACGATGGCATCGTCGGCGTCCTCGTCGACGACACTGACTCCCTCATCGTCGTCAGGAAGACCGCTTTCATCCTCCGCTCCGTCGTTGACTAGGAGCACACCGTCGACGACACGTCCGTCGACGAGAACATCGACGACACCGTCGACAAGGACGTCGACGACGACACCGTCGACGAAGGTCACACCGTCGACGAAGGGCACTCCGTCGACGAGGGGCACTCCATCGACGACAGCGCCGACGACGAAGCAGTCGACAGCGGAAAAGCAAACAGACACCGTCGACGAGGGCGTCGTCGACGGACCCACCGTCGACGAAGACCAAAATTCAACCACTGACGGAGAGCTCCTTAATGAAGCCATCGTCACAGGTATCGACGGCGACTAGTGCCTGGAAGGAGTCTGAGCTACTATCACATGCGATGGACGCCCAAACATCCCATGTTACCATCAAAATCTCCAAAATACCGATTACACCGGAGATGACATCGCCTAGTAAGGTCCAGCAGCTGACGCCATCCTGCTTCTTACAGGACCAAGAACCGGAGGAGATAATGTTTACCCAGGCCACTAGCCCCTCAGACCTGATTGTCAAGTGCCAAAGTACGGACGAAGAGCAGGAGGTTGAAGAACCTGTTCCTCCAGTTGTATCTACCCAAGTTCACACTCAGGTGACCCCAATGGTGTGCTTGCCGGCCTCCTTGGTTTCAGACTTGCGCTTCCTCATTCAGGACTACAAAGAGCGGTTTCCACAAAAAGCCACTCCTGTCGTTCCGCCAACTCCACAGCCAGCTGTGCCCGTTCCTGCACAGGTGCCAAGACATAAGCCCCCTCCACTGGTTCTTCCTAGGACACAGGACCCAGCACAAGACCCCATCTTGTCCGAGGATGAGGAAAGGGAACATGAAGAAGGGGAGGTCCGAGACAACGATACGGACGTGGATGCAGACCAAGACTACGTCACTCACTCTCCAGCCTCTCCGGAGCCACAATCCTCTGAGTCCCCGCCAGCAGATATTGGAGGTTTCCATAATCTCATGGAAAGGGCAGCCAAGAGGTTCCATATGTCCATGGAAACTCAGGAAACTGACTGTTTCCTTTATGATTTTAAGGAACCAATGAAGAAAACTACAAGATCGATCCCGATCATTGATTATCTACTAAAACAGGGCAAACAGCTCATGCAGTCTCCAGCTTCCCTGCAGGTAGTTGTACCCAGACTGGACAAAAAATATAGAGCTACGTCGTTGGCTCCAGCATGCCTCACGGGTCACCCCAAGGCGGACTCTGTGGTCACCCAGGCGGCGCAGAAGAACTCGCGCAACCCTGCATCACCTTAATCAACTCCACCAGATAAAGAAGGCAGGAAGTTGGATGCAGTTGGGAAACGTTTTTCCACTACCTCTGCGACGACGGTGAAGATCGCCAATTCCATTGCCCTTCTCAGACGTTACAACCGTCAACTCTGGGCGGACATCGCCCCCTACCTTGCTGACCTTCCAGAAGATCTAAAAGCGGAAGCACACTCGCTCCTCCTTGAGGGACAAACTTCGGCATCAGAACTGATCGACTGTGCCATTGACGTGGCCATGACTGGCTTCAGACAGCTGGCAGGTGCCGCTGTCCTAAGACGCCAAGGCTGGCTTAAAGCCACCTCTTTCAGGCAGGAGGTCCAAACCAAAATTCTTGATATGCCTTATGATGGCGATCATCTTTTCGGCGAGAAGATTGACGAAGCCCTCACCGCAATCAAGAAGGACACCGACACAGCCAGAGCCTTAGGCACTCTGCAATCTCGCAATCAGTCCTTTCGTACCAACAGGGGAAGAGGACAATCCTCCTATAGAGGCTCTTATCAAAATAAGTCCTCTTACTCATACTCACAGGGCAAGACGCAGTTTCAGCAGCGCCAAAACCAGTCTGGACGTCAGTCCTCCTTTAACAAATCGTCCTACAGAGGAAAGGGACAGAAGAGACCCGCAGGCAATCGCCAATGACTTTACCAATTGGCCAGCCCCTCCACCATCAAATTCTTTACGGCTTGGAGGAAAACTTTCCTTTTACATTCAAAATTGGCGGCAAATAACAACGGACCGGTGGGTTCTACAACTTCTCCAATTCGGCCACTCTCTGGAATTCCTTTCAACTCCCCCACAGACACCACCCGTCAAGCGCCCTCACAGACACCTACGGCTGCTTCTCCAAGAACTAGCTTCCATGCTTCAGAAGGGCGCAATAGAAAAAGTCCCACACGCCCAGAAGGGGGAGGGATTCTATTCCCACTTCTTCCTAATCCACAAAAAGGGGAAGAAATGGAGACCGATCCTCGACTTGAGAGCTCTCAATGTGTTTTTGAAGAAACAGTCGTTCCGGATGGTCACACTACAAGAGATCCTGGGACTCCTGGAAAAAGGCGACTATATGACATCACTAGACCTACAGGACGCCTATTACCACATCCCTATCCTCAAGGGACACAGGAAGTTCCTACGGTTTGCAGTCGCAGGGGTACACTACCAATTCCGCGTCCTCCACTTCGGCCTCAAATCTGCTCCACGGATCTTTACGAAATGCCTTTCTCCTGTCGCAGCCTTCCTTCGCCAGCAGGGACACCAGGTTTTCCCTTACCTGGACGACTGGCTGGTAAAGGCTCCGTCGAGAGAAGCCGCAGCCGCATCTTCCAGCGCCTGTCTGCATCTTTTCCGCTGCCTAGGCTTGACCCTCAACAAGGAAAAGTCATCTCTAACACCAACCCAAGTCATCACTTTTCTTGGAGCGACCCTGGACACGGAATGCACAAAAGCCTTTCCATCACAGGAGAGAAAATCGAAACTCATCTCCTTGGCCAGGTCAGTGGCATCCAAAAAGACTCTGACTGTCCGTATCTTCAAGTCGCTCCTCGGCATGATGTCGTCTTGCATCCTGCTCATCCCACACTGCCGCCTAAAAATGCGCCCCCTGCAGGAAGAACTGTCGAAACAGTGGACACAAGCTGCGGGATCTTTCGAGGACCGCATACGAGTCACCCAACCTATGATCAACAATCTACAATGGTGGAGATCAGCCAAACACCTGTCGCATGGTCTACCGTTCCTGCTTCCGGCGCAACCACATATCATCACCACGGACGCATCCTTGGAGGGCTGGGGTGCAGTCCTGCAAGAACTACAGACCAACGGAAAATGGACACCACAGGAATCCAAACTCCACATCAACATTCTGGAGCTACGGGCAGTCTTCCTGGCGCTCCAATCATTCCTCCCGCGCATCCGAAACTCACCAGTGCTAGTCCGGACGGACAACACCACGACGATGCACTACTTGAACAAACGGGGAGGGACGCGCTCTCTCTCTCTCTCTCTCTCTCTCTCTCTCGAGAATCTCAAAGTTTGGAACTGGCTTTTACAACATGGCATCACACTCAAAGCCGAATACGTTCCGGGCAAAGACAACGTCCTGGCGGATGCCCTGAGCAGGGAACAATCCCTATCCCACGAATGGGAGTTAGACGCGGGTGCAATAGACTACATCTTCGCGAAGTGGGGAACGCCACAGATAGACCTCTTCGCCACCAGGGAGAACGCCAAATGCCCAAGCTTCGCAAGCAGGCTTCCCCAACCAGGAACACTAGGGAATGCATTTTCCATAGCTTGGCAGAACGTGTTTGCTTACGCCTTTCCGCCATTCCCACTGATACCCAGGGTAATCAGGAAAATGAAGTCGGAGCCCTGCACCCTGATCCTCATCGCACCATCCTGGCCGAGGCAGCACTGGTACACGGAGCTCCATCGTCTATCGGTCCATCCACCTCTTCGCCTACACAGTCACCCAACACTGCTCACGATGTCTCACGGGCAGGTTCTCCACCCGAACCTGGGCCCTCTGAAGTTGTCAGCCTGGCTCCTGAATACCGCGAATTCAGTCATCTGAACATACCACAAGAGTGCAAAGATGTCCTGGCCAACGCTAGAGCTGACAGCACAAAAAAGACTTATACTCTCAAATGGAAACGCTTCTGCGTCTGGTGTGAGAAGGAAGGCCTACATCCTTTCCATGTCACCCCCCAACAACTCCTGCCATACCTCCTACACCTGGCGCACTCAGGACTTGCACATGCGTCCATCAAGGTCCACCTGGCAGCAATTTCAAGGTTCACTCGAACACCTAGGGGCCCTTCCCTGTGGGCGGACAGGCTCATCAAACAATTCCTAAAGGGCCTTTTTAGGTCCTTCTCTAGGCCAAAACCTGTCCCTCCAACATGGCAACTCAACGTAGTTCTTCACCAGTTGATGAAGCATCCCTTTGAACCTATCCACAAATCGGATATCAAATTCCTGTCGTGGAAGACAGCCCTCCTACTGGCGCTTACCTCGGCCAGAAGGGTAGGCGAATTGCAAGCCCTCTCCATCCAGGACCCTTTCTTACAATTCAAAGAGGACAGAGTCATCCTGCGTACCAACCCACAATTCATACCCAAAGTCCCATCGGACTTCCATTTAAATGAGCCTGTGGTTCTTAAATCGTTCTTCCCGAACCCATCTACTTCGGCTGAGAAATCATTGCACTCTTTAGACCTTCAGAGATGCCTCAAATTCTATCTGGACAGAACTAGACAATTCAGGAAATCATCCCAACTCTTTGTCGCATTCAGCAGACCTAGGAAGGGCATGCCCCTAACAAAACAAAGCATATCCAGATGGATCTCTTCAGCCATAACTCTCTGCCACGAGAAGGCAGGGCGACCAAAGCCCACTCCACCAGAGCCATGTCTACATCTGCGGCACTGTTTGCCGGAGTGCCACTCCTGGACATCTGTAGAGCGGCGACCTGGAAGTCCCCGCATACCTTCACCAGGCACTACTGCTTGGATGCCGAGCTGACGAAAGACGCAGCAGTGGGCAGAGCGGTGCTTCGCCACCTATTCCAGTGAGGTGAGCCCTCCTACTTCCCACCATCCTGGACTGGTATGCACATTTCTTTATTACTAGATTCTGCATAACTTTGTATGCTGTTGCTTTTACAGTCACAAATGTTCCTTATTTGCAGGTGTAGATTTTCTGTATCATCAAAGAATGTGCATATTGTATTGCTTGCTACTCTGATTCAGGCATGTGAATCTATGAAAGACACCCAAATACTGGATAAGAAATGCGTTACTTACCTGTAACTGCAGTTATCCAGTATTAGTGTCTTTCATAGATTCACATGCACCCTCCCGCCTCCCCTGGAAGGACTCACCTCTCTCCAACAGGTGTACACCTAACAAACTTGGTGCGTACGAAAATCTGAGAGACTGAGGCTCCTCACAGGAAGGTTCTAGAGGGAGGTAGTAGCTGATTGGTTGTTCCTTTTACTTTGGTCCTTTTTCACAAAAGGACATGGATAGGCTACCAAGGTGGGACCCTGGAGCCTACTCTGTTCGGTCCTTCCTGCATAAGGACCTAGATAGGTTACTAAGGTGACACCCTTAGACCTATTCTCTTTATGTATGTCTTAGGACATTACTTTTTTATTTACCGGAGGCTCCCGTCTCGACGACGGGGAATGATTCAGGCATGTGAATCTATGAAAGACACTAATACTGGATAACTGCAGTTACAGGTAAGTAACGCATTTCTTTTCTTTGTAGATTTTGGCTAAAAGCCTCACAAGGGTAAGATTTATTGAATGCTAGAAAGGAGGGTTGGAGCTTATCCCCAGTTGCCAATAGTGTGCCTATTCTAGTGCATCGCACGCAAGAAAAAGCATGGTGCAGTGATTCTGTTTTATGCAAGCCAGTGTTCCATCGTTCTGGAATTGCAACCACCTATTAACCAGTATTTTAGGTATATTTAATAGATTCACATGCCTGAATCATTCCCCGTCGTCGGGGTGGGAGTCCCCGGTACATAAAGAGTAATGTCATAAAGACATATACATAGTAATAGGCCAGAGGCCTCTCATTAGTAACATATCCATGTCCTTTTGTAAAAAAGGACGAAACTTTGGCCAAGAGCCAATCAGATATCACCACCCTCTAGAACCTTCCTGGAAGGAGCCCTAGTCCCTCAGATTTTCTACCGCACGTCGTGCTAAGGGGGTCTCCTCTGAGCTCTGCTCAGTTTTTCTGGTATTCTTTACCTTTTTCAATATTTTTCTCTCATTGTTTTCTGTGAGTTCTTCAGTTGAACATGGCTGACACTCATAAAAAAGGGTTATTTAGATCCTGTGCCTCTTGTGGAAAAAAGAGCCTTCATGTGGATGACAGACATGAGGACTGCCTTTACTGTCTCTACCCTGACCACTCTGCAAAGGATTGCAAGGTCTTCCGCACTTTTTCGACCAAAACTCTGAAGGACAGAGAGGGACGCCGGGTTGTCTCTTCAGGGGAGAGTGAGTGTTCCATCAAAGGTACTCATTCCTCTCCCAAAAGACCTAGAACGTCATCCCCAGGACCATCTTTGGAGCTACCTCAAAAGAAGACGCCCAAGTCTTCAGAGGTTCGTTCAAAGGCCATGGCTGAGAAGGTTTCTCTTCAGGATACTACCTTCAAAAAGCCTCTCATGACTTCTTCAGTGGTGGCTGTAACAACGTCGACGGCAACAATCTCCACATCGATGGCATCGTCATTCTCAACGTCGACGACTACTTCAGCCTCGCCGTTGACGGGTAGGTCCATTCCATCTGTAATAATTATTAAAAAATCGACAACTAAGCCCCCGTCGACTAGCACTTCCTCGTCGACTAAACAAAAATAATTGTCGACTAAAGCCCCATCGACGTCGATGAAACCTTCATCCTCGACGACAGTGAAGCCTCTGTCGACAGTTCCATCGTCGACGAAGCAGTCTCCAGCGTCGACGCTGCCATCGACGACCAAAACACATTCGACAACGCTGCCGTCGACAGTTCCATTGTTGACGAGGACGCCGCCATCGACGCCTGCCATAACAGTCTACGTTCCCCCGTCGATGACCACACCGTCGTCGGGCTTGCCGACTACCAGATCACCTTCATTGAAGTACTCGTACACACACACTTCAGGATAACTAAGTGTACTTTGACGCCTGAATTGACGTCCCCAAGTAGAGTCCAGCCACTGCCACCGGCTCATTTGTTGGACACAGAGGATTCTGAGGATGGCTCACTGTTTCAGACCGCTACCAATCCATCAGAACTGAACAGTAAAGTCCATGAAAGTTCTGAATGTGAAGATCTGGATCAGGAAGGAATGGATTTCCAGGAGGAATATCCCTCTACTCCTCCTCCACCTTCACAACCTATGGTGTGTCTTCCAGCATCCATAGTGACGGATTTACAATTTCTCATTGCGGATTATAAGCAGCGGTTTCCTTCCAATCCGCCTCTGCCAGTAGCGCTGCAACTGCAACTTGTGACACCTACCCCTCCACCTCGCCCTAGGCCGCCTCTGCTGGTCATTCAACCGGAAACTGCTTATTTGCCTCCTCTACCGTCTTCTGATGACGAAAAGGAAGGAGGAGCACAAGACGAGGAGGAACAGCAAGAAGGAGAACTGCAGGAAGATGAATGAAATGAATGTTATTTCAGATCCGGCTTCTTCTGACCAAGCACAGGCAGACCCGCCTCCGGAAGACATTGGAGGGTTCCATAACATCTTGGAGAGGGCGGCTTCAAGATTCAAGATCCAAATGACCACGCAACCTCAGGATTGCTTCCTGTATGACTTTAAAGAGCCATTTCAAAAGGCTGTGAGATCCATTCCCATTATTGAGTATATTTGGGATCAGGGAGTGAAAATAATGAAGAATCCTTCATCTTTGCCTCCAGTCCTACCCAGGCTCGACAAAAAAGTATAAGGCTCCTGACACAGCTCCTGCATGCCTTACAAGTCACACAAAACCAGACTGTCATTACCCAGGCTGCGCAGCCTAAATCTAATAATCCATCGGCGGCGTTGGCTGTGTCTCCAGATAAGGAAGGTCGTTAACTGGATATTATTGGCAAAAGGTATTCATCCATGTCGGCCCTCACTGTACGAGCGGCGAACTCCTTAGCCCTGTTAGGGCGCTAAAACCGCCAAATGTGGGCAGATATTGCTCCATATTTGGGTACTATCCCAGAAGACCAAAAAGAGGAAGCAAAAAAGATTCTCCTTGAGGGCGAACGTTCAGCCTCGGAGATGATCGACGCGGCGATGGATATCGCTTCCACGGGATTCAGACAATTGGAACGGGCTGCGGTCCTAAGGCGCCAAGGATGACTTAAGGCCACATCTTTCTGACCGGAAGTGCAGGCCAAGATATTGGACATGCCGTTTGATGGCCTGCTACTGTTTGGGAAAGACCTAGACGAGATGCTGCAAGGTATCAAAAAGGATACTGATACCGCGAAAGCCCTAGGTACTCTCCAGTTCAGATATACTTCCTTTCGGGGCTTCAGAGGAAGAGGACAACCTTCAAGAGGTAGCTATCAGGGGTACAAATCATCGTACAGCTCAAACCAGCAGTACAAACCCCAGTACCAACAAAGGCAGCAGCAACAAAATCAGTCATCATATAACAAATCTTCCTTTCGTGGATGAGGAGGGAAGAAAGACACAACCAGAAGGCAATTACCTCTTTCTACCGCTGGCCTCCATTTCTTCTCCACCTTACGCAGTTGGAGGACAAATCTCATCTTTCCTCCACAATTGGCAGCAAAATACAACGGATCGCTGGGTCCTTCAGCTAGTCCAGTTTCGACATTCATTGGAGTTTGTGGAAACTCCTCCTTTGAATCCTCCACGTTCAATGAACCACAAGAATCTACATCTCCTACAAAAGGAACTCTCTATAATGCTCCACAAAAGAGCTATAGAAAAAGTACCTCCGGGTCAGAAAGGCAAAGGATTCTATTCCCGATTCTTCCTAATACGGAAAAAGGAGAAAAAATGGAGCCCTATATTGGACTTAAGAGACCTCAACGGATATCTCCAGAAAGTCGTTCCGTATGGTGTCCATCCAGGAGGTGCTGCAGCTTCTCGATTCAAAAGACTTCATGGTGTCTTTAGACCTACAAGACGCCTATTTCCACATACCGATCCACAAGAACCACAGACAATTCCTCAGGTTTGCGGTGGCGGGCAGACACTACCAATTCTGGGTGCTGTCCTTAGGTCTGAAATCGGCTCCTCGCATTTTTACAAAATGCCTGTCTCCCGTGGCAGCATATCTTCGCCAACACCATCACCAAGTCTTCCCATACTTGGACGACTGGCTCGTCAAGGCACCCACTTTCGCAGGCGTGAGCAGGTCCTCAGACGCCGGTCTACAACTCTTCGAAAACCTGGGACTCACTCTCAACCAAGAAAAGTCTACTTCAGCCTTCCCAGCGCCTCACTTTCTTGGGGGCAGTCCTGGATAAGAACCAGGAAAAAGCCTTTCCTTCACAGGAACGTCAGTTCAAACTCGGGTCTCTGGTAGCTCGGATTCAGGCCAAGAAGACCATGACGGTGCGCCTGTACAAGTCATTGTTGGGAATGATGTCTTCCAACATCCTGCTAATCCCACACTGCCGTCTTCGTATGCGGCCGCTGCAGGAGGCTCTATCCAATCAGTGGATCCAGTGTACAGGATCCTTCGATCTAATCCAGATCACTCCATCCATGGTGCAGGCCCTTGACTGGTGGCTTCAACCTCAAAATCTGAACCAGGGCCTTCCATTCCTACTACCAATCTCACCACATGTGATCACCACAAATGCTTCATTGGAGGGATGGGGTGCGTTTCTGCAGGAACTTCAGATCAGCGGGCTATGGTCTCGGACAGAAAAACAGCTGCACATCAACCTTCTCGAATTGAGGGCAGTCTACCTGGCACTAAGAGCATTCCTGCCCAGGATCAAGGATTCCCCAGTGCTTGTGAGAACAGACAACACCACCACAATGCACTATCTGAACAAACAAGGGGGAACTCTATCTCTGGCGCTATCGCTAGAATCTCAACGTATTTGGAAGTGGCTACTTCAAAACAACATTTCTTTACAGGCAGAGTATGTCCCGGGGGCAGACAATACCCTGGTGGACTCTCTAAGCAGGCAACGCTCAATCTGCCACGAGTGGGAGCTGGATCAACATCTTCTCAACACCGTTTTCTCCCGTTGGGGCAAGCCTCACCTGGAGCTATTTGCGACACAACTCCACGCAAAATGCCAATACTACGCAAGCTTGCATCCCCAGAAGGGGTCTCTCAGGAATGCATTTTCCATTGCATGGTGCAACGTCTTTGCTTACGCATTTCCTCAATTTCCCCTGATTCCCAGGGTTCTCAGGAAAATGAAAGCGGAGCATTGCACCCTAATCCTGATAGCCCTGGCGTGGCCACGCCAACACTGGTTTACGGAACTTCACCTCCGGTCGCTGGAACCGCCAATTCCATTCAGGCCAAGCCAGACTCTCCGGACAATGAACCACAGGCAAGTCCAACATCAAGATCCACAATCTCTCAAATTATCGGCTTGGCTCCTGAGTACAGAGAGTTACATTCCAGAACGTAGACATTCCTCAAGAATGCAGGGTAGGCTTGGCCCGGGCCGACAGTACCAACAAGACTTATTCCCTGAAGTGGAAAAAATTCTGTATATGGTGTAAGACAAACAGGATACACCCATTTGAGTCTTCGCTGGCACAGATTCTGCCTTATCTGCTTCATTTGGCTAACTCAGGATTGGCCCACACCTCGATAAAATTTCACCTGGTGGCTATATCTCGGTATAGGCGTTCTTCGTCTGGTGCTTCTCTCTGGTCCAATAGACTGATCAAGCAGTTTCTGAAAGGATTGCTTAGGGCATTCCTTCCAGTGAGGGCTTTGCCACCTACCTGGCAGCTCAACATCGTACTGGCTCAGTAAATGAAACATCCCTTTGAGCCAATACACAAAGCCGACATCAAATATCTGTCATGGAAAGCAGCTCTGTTATTAGCGCTCACATCAGCTAGGAGAGTGAGTGAGCTCCAAGCCTTCTCCATTCAAGACCCTTTCTTACAGTAGTTCAAACAGGACAGAGTTATCTTAAGAACTAATCCTAGATTCATACCAAAGGTTCCATCCAACTTTCATCTGAATGAACCTATAGTTCTGCGGTCCTTCTTCCCGAATCCAAGCACCGCAGCAGAAAGGTCTCTCCATTCCTTAGACCTAAAGAGATGTCGGAAGTTCTACATCCATAGAACAGAACAATTTCGAAAATCCGACCAACTGGTTTTTGCCTTTAGCAGGCCTAGGAAAGGTCTTCCATTAACAAAGCAGTCCATTTCAAGGTGGATCTCGGCAGCCATTACTTTCTGCCACCAGCAGGCAGGACATCCTCTGCATTCTAAAGTCCGGGCCCACTCCACTAGAGCGGTCTCCACCTCTATGGCGCTCTTCGCTGGAGTACCCATCATCGACCTATGCAGAGCGGCGACATGGAAGACACCTCATAGGTTCACCAAGCACTACTGCTTGGATTCAGAACTGATGAAGGATGCAGCGGTGGGTCAAGCGGTACTCCGCCATCTATTTCACTAGAGGTGAGCCTTCTTCCTTTCATCCCTCCATCCTATTACCTTCTTGCACATTTCTCTATGTTTAGAGTATCTTATTAATTGCTGTATTTCACGATTGATACTCTATTATCAAGTGATTTTACATGTTCTATACGAAATGTGCTGGTTATTGCTAGCTACTCTGGTTCAGGCATGTGAATCAATGAAAGATACCTATACTACTGGATAAGAAATGCGTTACTTACCTGTAACTGCAGTTATCCAGTATTAGGATCTTTCATAGATTCACATGCAACCCACCCGCCTCCCCTGTAAGGGCTCACCTTGGTTCACTCAGTAAGTACTACTTAGCACTGTGCTTACGAAAATCTGAGGGACTAGGGCTCCTTCCAGGAAGGTTCTAGAGGGTGGTGATATCTGATTGGCTCTTGGCCAAAGTTTGGTCCTTTTTTCAAAAGGACATGGATATGTTACTAATGAGACCTCTAACCTATTACTATGTATAGGTCTATATGACATTACTCTTTTTATGTACCGGGGACTCCCACCCCGACGACGGGGAATGATTCAGGCATGTGAATCTATGAAAGATACCAATACTGGATACTGCAGTTACAGTTAAGTAACACACTTCTTCAGAGGCAAGTGGAGCTGTTTCAATATTGAAAACTAAGCGTTTCTATTTAGAGCTTAGAGAAAACAGGTAAGAGCTGTGTTTTCAGGACCAATGAGGGCATCATTCAGACATCCATGAGGCAGTTTAAGCCCACCCCATTTGAAAGTATGATGCAAATTGATGTGGGATTGAGATCCTGGAGAGATTGAAGAGAGTTGATGACCGTGCATCACTCTGTGGACCTCTGCAAGAGATGGTGGCCAGGAGCATCAGTAGAAATATAGTCTTGCTTGATAAGGCCTGTTGGCCAGGAAGGAGGCAAACCATTGCAGGGCAGGTTCTCTTACACAACAGGCCCTTGAGTGACATTGGAGGAGCATTGTATGGTCCACTATATTGTTATCTATCAAGAGATAAAGTAAGATGAAGTGCTGAGGTGACCCTGGCCCAGTGAGCACAGCAGTTTTTCTATGACATTAATCAGAGCAGTCTGTTCTCCGTCGAGGGTGAAATGCTGATTGGAAGTCATAGGGTGAGTTCTGTTTAAGGTGGGCATTTACCATACATTTTTTCATCTTCACGGCACAGCAGAGCCAGGAGACTGGCACATAGTCTGCAAACCTCTCTGGGCCAGTGGCAGGTTTCTTCAGCAAGAGTAGAATCAAAGTGTTTGAGTTGGTTTCCTCTCGATTCAGGGAGGCAGGCTGCGATGGCTCTATCTCATTTGAGTGACTTTTGTAGAGGTTCTTAAGTAGAGTAGTGGTTTTGAGGGCACTCATGGTGCTCTATATATGCCACACCTGCACTGGGATTAATTTAAATGGAGGATAATGAGAGGCAGTTACTCTTCAGGTTTGATATGAAACTGAAGGGAGTTCGTGATTGCAATTTTAGGCTACAGCAAGTTGATTTTGTCACAGAAGGTAGCCACAAGGTCACTGCGCATGCTGCGAGGACCACTTTGGAAGATCACAACAATAAGGCTGCTATCTCATCTGCCAGTGAGAGTGGCAGGAGTCACACTCTGCAGGAGTAGACACACTGGAGGAGCTGTACCTGAAGGTCCGGCACCACCAACTACTGCTTGGTAACCCACACAACTGCAGTTTGCTGGCGACCCCATCCTCTAAAATGCTCTTCCCTCCTGATCCTCTTTCTTGCTACAAGTTTGCATTGTGAAAAAGTATAAAAAGCCAATCACACGATCACATGGTTCCCACAGGTTTCGTTCAGGCTGAATGCCACAGTGGCTAAGAGTAGGTTGCCTTTTTAACTCATCTTATTCCATTTCAAACTTCTGTACCACAAAAAGTCCCAAAAAGGGAGGAGCGATTACGACAATATCATTGTTTTACACATTTCCAATTATTTGTATTTATTTCTCAATTTTAATATACACATAGATATTCCTTTTATCTGCAAAGTATCAGGTGTACGGATAGTGTTTCCTTAACATAAAAGTTAAAGCAGGCCCATTCAATCATGGTCGCCTTCTGTATTGAACCTGCATACTTGGTGCTGTAGATTGCAAGGGTTGTTTCCCAGGAATCATGTTTGTTGGATGTTTGTTGTCAATAATTGCAGTGTTCTGCTAAAACAGAACATTGGGAAAGAGCTGTGCAGATCATCCTCATCCAAGGTATGTGCGAGGCACCTGGCTTGAGCAGGTGGGCCCGGATAAATGTAAGGCACTTGCTACACAGCAGAGTTTGCAAGTGCCAAGTGAGTAGCTCATCCAGTCCTGGTTTCTACTTTACCTCCTTCTATACACTTCCTGCATCCTTAAATGGAAAAACAAAATTAAACTAAAAGTTTCCAGTCACAGCCCTTTTAGGGTCGAATTGTCAAATTGCGATCTTTAAAAAAGTCCGCTTCTGCTCTTACAACAGAGCCCTCAAGGGGAGTCTCTAATCTCAATGAACCCACAGTTGTAATCCCCTCCCCTGTGTCCCTGCTGCCCTCAATGCTTCCACAGGCATTCAACACCTAAGCGCTGCAGTTACTAGGCATGCAAATGAATCGCATGCCATTACAACACAGTCGTTCGAATGACCGCGTTGTTACCTCGTATAAAATTACATCTCAAGTCATTACTACAACTTGCTGTAGGGAGTGCGCTGAACTTAAGAATAGTATTATTTACTATTCCTACTCCAGTTTGTGCCACAGCAGGGAAGGTGTTGGATTCCTAAATCCAACACCAGTGCGCCCCCTACAGCAAGTCGTAGTAATGACTTGTGATGTAAAAGTATGCGTGGTAACACGGTGGTTGTAACGACCGCGTTGTGAAGATAGCGTTGTAAATGCTGTTTCCCCTGCGGAAAAGGTGGCAAAATGTCATTTAGTTCAATTCACACATTGACTAAAACTGAACCCATTAAATGATACCCCAAAAAAGTTCTAACAAAAGTTTGCTGCATTTCAAGAAACGTCCGTTCAGTCCTTGTCTGAATTGCATACATTAATAACCCTGATAATTATGTTTAGCCAACCTTGAAACAGGGTGATTTGAGATTTACAATAATATGGAATTAGTGACTTGGCCACAGTCATAGAGATAACGAGCATTGAAAATGCAATAGGTCTCGCCTTTGATTAAGTTAAAGCCATTTGCTTTCCTAATGGTTTTGTATAGCAAAGCAAATGACTTTAACTTAATGAAAGGCAAGACCTATTGCATTTTCAATGCTTGTTGTTAATGCTTTGAACATTGATTCGAGACATCAACATTTGTTAAAGTTCTATAAAGATTTAGTTGGAGTTTGATTTATCCTAGGAGACGAACATCCGTTGTCCATAAAGGGCAGAACTCATAGCAGAATTAGGTCCTTCCTTTCACCATATGTAAGGTTTTCATGTATCCGTGCCGCCCTGTTGGTGTTGCTTGACATAGTGGACTTCTGCACTGGGTTCCCCAACACGATATCTGATCTCTAAAGCCCTTGATGATTTTTAGTTGTAGTACAACGATATCATTACTTGTCTCGATGGTATGCTCACTGTGCTCAGTCTTCGTTAAGGACAGTCTCCCCTTTAGGGACATTCTCAATTCGTGGTGTTCAGACATTTGTCTGTTGGCCCAGATTAAACCAGCATTGCAACACCCACCGATCTCGCCTTACCAAGCTGTTCAATGGTTATTCCTTTATTTTTCACAACAAATAGGTCACAGCACTAAAAAGTAGTCATCACATAAACAGCCATTTCGAACTGACGCACACAAGAAATGAACGCCTAATTTACAATGGTGTAGAGTTTGTCTAAATATTTTATTTTAGATTGTTAAAGCTCTACCTTTTATGCAAATGTTTTAAGTAACTGTGCTAATAAACTTGACCTCAAGTTTGCAACAAAAACATCAGATTTATGAAACATTAACCAATACAGCTGTTTTAGTAGTGATATTTTAACCCGTTGCGTGCTTATGACGGAACCACGCAGTCATGGGCGGCGTGTGCTCATGACGGCATGGTTCCGTCATGCGGCTGCCGCTCCGCCCACGTGGCATTAATTCCCCGCCTGTGCGTGCTAATTAATGAGCGGGCGGGGCTGTGACAGAACCACACCATCATGAGCACACGCTGCCCGTGACTCATGACAGCGTGGTTCCGTCATGAGCACCGCAGCGCCGCGCTCACCCCCTAGCCCCCCAACGCCACTGCAGAATTCGTGCCGCGACAAAGGAGTTAAACAAGCTTTCAACTGCACCGTGCTTTTAGTCATTGTTTGTGAAGGAAAGACAAAATCACCACCTAAACCAGCACTGAAAAAGCAACGACTTTACAGTGTTAAATTGTCACTTTATTACTTGATAGCAAATTATAAAATGATGGGCAAGCACAATAAACTGGTATTTAAAGTTGATATAAATAAAAGCACACTCTGGACCACCTATGCAACGGAAGCAAAAAGAAAACTTTTAAGGTGGATGTATACAATGTGCGCAGGTTTGTGCATACACTCTAATATGGAGAGGCAATAGTTAAAGTGGGCTGACCCATTGCCGCATGCTGTGCTTAGTGGAGGCAATATGTGAGTGACAGTTCAACAGATCACTGAATCTCGGACAAAAAGCCCATCAATGTTAGTACAATTCGGAAAAATAATTGCCTGACCACAGTTAACGCAGTTTTAAAGGCCGGACCTAAAATTGATAAAGGAAACATACTGGAAAGTGAGGAAACGCAACTCTGATAAAGGTAAATCTGATCAGATTTAAACCACAGGTAAATGAAGATCACCACAGCACCTAGTTTGTTTTCACGACGGCTAGTGACAATTTAGCCTTTAACGCTTTACCTCAACTGTTGGCATATCGACAGACAGCTCATTCAGGTATAATACAGTGTCATTAACAATATTGGTGCAATGTGTACAAGTTCCATTTTGGTCTACACTAAAACTTTTTTCTCTCTCCATGTCAAGGAGGCAACTGCTCAGATAAGGTTTGTTTTAATGTAGACCTGTTTGTATCCAGAACCCTTAAAACTCTCTTGAAGGACGACAATGGCCCAAAATGACTGTCAACACGTGAAGGACCATGATATTTCTCTTTCAGGCTTTTATTTCAGTGGACCCTGTAATTTATACCCGTAAAGCATAGGGTGACTTAAAAGTTCTTATTATGTAGAATAACAGATCTGCCCTGCTTTGTATTCCTTTCGGCAGAAAAAGAAGCCCTTGTCAATTCTGAAGCACAAGACATATCTTTATTTGATAAGATAGAATGAGTTGTAGTATGCAAAAGTTTAAATTGTATACAGATCTCATCTGTCTGTGTCCGCTTTTCTCTTTGACAAGGTATGCAACTAAATTAGTTCCACTGGCACATGCATATTTTTTCCTCGCTGATAATTGCAACAAAAAAGTCTGTGGTACTCCCAGCCCACTAATTTATCAGATTATAACTGGAAGTGAAGACTGTTTTCGAATACACTGGTGGATTCCAATCAAGTCATTAAAGGAGGCCTAAACATTTTTGATAGTATATTCTGTAGTACAGGTATAGTATTGGCATGTCTTGAACTGTGGGAAAAGCTTTGTTTGCAGACAAAGGGCTTCAGATTGCCTTTAAGTTATGAAGAGATTAAGAACCTTAGTCACGATACTTTAAGGATTTTTGTCAGATCACTGTGAGCCTGTCATTGACGGGACTTGCCTTACAGACAGATTGACTCGCAAGCTCTCGTTTTTTAACATTTATGCAGCTTGGTATTAATTCTCCTATTATCTGAACCATAGACTTGGAGCCCAAAGGAGCATGCCATTCTACTTCAAGTTCTATATTTTTATTCAAGAAAAAACGGGTGTACAAGGGCCATGTTGGACCTGCTGAGTTTTTTTTTTCTTTCACGCAGCTAATTTCTGGAGCGGATGTTGGTCAGTGTTTTTAAAGATACTACCAAGGAGCTTGAAACTTAGAAGCATTTTCCATACTTCACACAGATTAACCATATAGATGCTGTCTCTTTGTCCTTTTCTTTTTCTTTGTTTTTTGGTCTCATTTTTCTTTGGATGATTAACCAATCAAAGCCTGATTACCTGAAGAACACTTCTGAGACCTTGAACTAGTGTGTGACACTTCACAAGCAGAACTAATGTCCATCAAAGCGAGACAGTTTTTCCTATCCATACTATACTTTATAGAAACTCGTAACAGGAGACTCTGACTTCCTAAATCATACAGGTCTCTAAACGCTTCACTTCCAAATGAAAGGCAAAGGCCACTGCTGGTTGGTTTCATTGGTTAGTAGGCTCCATGGCACATTGTAAAAGTGTTGTTCCTCTACCAGACCTGAAAATTATTCCAACACCTTTTGACCGTTACTGAGAGCCAAACAAAGGGATACCAGAGAACAGTACTTTCCTAAGTATGTCTAGAAAGCTAAATGTGTGGGTTTTTGTTTAGCACAAACAATTTTTCGATCTCAAGGCTGAAACCTGTGCCACCATCTGCACTTAACAGAGAGCTCATTGAAGATTCAACTCCCAAATAGTTGTGAAGTGGCTGTGGAAAAAGGAACACTAAGCAAAGCAACAAAATATTCATTGGCCTAGGTTAGTGTTCCCTTTGATGGAATAGTGTCTGGATTTTAAAAATACATCTGCTAAATTTTATCTTGAGAAGCTGTGCTAATGTAGGAGCAGACCAGGGTCCATTCCCACTTAATTTGTCTTGAAGTTGAACTGGGACTGATTTCTTGTAAAAGTGTACTACCAGTGGCATTCTGTCTAGAAGAAATCAAAATGCAGAAGTGCCTGCTTGAGCAGACGTTATTGTGCTGGGCATAGCGCACACATAGACCACTTAGTTTTGCTGTTGTATTCCAATTTTAAAGCTTTCTTTAAAACGCATTTTTTCCATAGAGCTTTATGTTGAAATATTTGCCTTGTGTTTTTGAGTGGGGAGAAGAGCTTTGATTGATGCACTTTGACTTCTGAGTGATCAAAGCAATCTTTATTTAATCATTCCCTGTCAGTTTTTTTAAATAGGATTATCCACAAATTAAGTATTCGAGCATCACCTGACATGATCCGACTTCCTGTCAGTGTTTTTTCTACATTTCATCTATATACAGGCCGCTAGTTTGGAAGAAGGAACTCATTCCCATCTTACAGCTTGTATATTCAAAATCGAGAGCTCATTTTACAAGATTCTAGCCTATGCGAACATGCACATTTCAGATAATTCTATTACGTGTGCTTCCAGTAAGAATTTGACAGGAATAGAGTGCAAAAGCAAACTGCTCTTCCTCTCTAGTCCATATAAGAAATGTAACTCCTACAAAGCATTTGTGGATGTCCTCTTGAGGGATTTATTTGGCAGACTGAAGGAATCGCAGTAGGTTCTTATAAAGAAAGTCTTGCACATAAAGCACCAGAAATCAGCAGAACAGGAGTGATCTGTTCATAAAGTATTTGTATATCTAGCAGCGGTTTCATGGTGTACTTCATTTTGATCGATATTTTCAGCACTCTTGTTTTTTTAAGCCTTGTTCCTGCCTCCGTTCTACTAGTGTTTCAATTAGATAGTTCAGTAGATCCTTTTCTGCTTTGTGTAGCAAAAGGTTTGCGATGTAGGTTTTGAAGTCTTGATGTAGCTCATTTTATCCACAATACAGTTGGTGCTTCATGCTTTCTTGCAGCAAATATACAAGTCTTGATGTTCGGAAGAATTTGTAAAGAAAGTCATAGCCTTTATTAATTGGATATGATCAAGAGACACTCGAAACAAAAACTACTAATGGCTGGTGATAGTTTATAGGTCTAAATGTTGTGGCATTAGAGGCCAGCCTTTTCTGGATTTCCTGTGCATTCCTCTACATCAAATGGGACCTTGTAGTTTTTGAAAGCTTGCCCCCACCACAGCTGTTTGTAGTGCAGCACCTTGGGCCACTTATACTTTTAAAGTATTGCCTTCCACATGAGGCTTCCTGCTTCAATTGATCGTTTAACCAGGAAGCTCTGTCAGTCCTTTGCTTGAACCTTGGTCAGACATGCTTTTTTTCTCATAGCATTTTGGGCTGTGAAATCAATCATCGAGCAGTTGTGAAAGACAGAGGGTATGGAAAACATCTATATGGTAATTAACTTAGTCATAGTCCTTAATATAACTGCAAGACCTACCAAAGCAACATGTCACCAAGTAAATGTGTATTCCAGCCTTGTGTGACAGAGCATAGAAACAGGGAACAAGTGGTAATTGGGCTGGGACTGTTAAATAAAATAAACTAGTAGGGTGCCTATTTTCCGAGGATTAACTGGATGTGCTGGATCCCCTGCAAAGTTTTAAAGGGGCCTTCCTTTCACTGGAGTCACAATGGATCTGAAAACCTGTAGGCGACCTCATCAAACAAAGCAACATTCTGGACTGTCTATTGTCGGTGATTGTCAGAGATACACGACTGTAGAGAATGGTTTATTTTTTTCTACACTTGATGGCCATCTTAAAGTGGATGCTTCTTTTAGAGACCTTTTTTCTGGACCACCCAGCAGAGCATGCCGATCTCCAAATATGATGGAGAATTAGCAAGGACTATTTCTCCCTCAGGTCCATGGAGCTGCACTACTTCTCGCCCCTGCACTAAAAATCTTTAGTCCTATTTCTTTCATGTTTACACCCTTAACTGATAACTTGCATCATAACAAAATCTTGCTCGAGGGCCATTAGCAAGGATGAATCTGGTTGCTGTTGAAATAGTTTATTTTCTATGATCATGGCATCGGAAATATGAATTCAAGATTGAATTCATGGATAGAATTGATACTGTTGATTTACTGGAGCTTGCCGTGCAGTCGCATATGCTCATATGATTTACTGGAGCTTGCCGTGCAGTCGCATATGCTCAGCAGAGATGTACATTGATATGTTAGGATGTTGTGATATATTAGTTGGCATATTCTTTCAAATGGAACTTGCATTGACAGCGTTATTCAAGTAATTTCTGTGCACTGTTTTTCATTAATTGCTCTTTAATAAGAATGCTTAACTGTCATATGCCATTGAAACGTTCATTTGTACAGATGTGTACCATTTTCACACTTTATTTTTCTTTCCTCCATAACTGTGAGGTGTGCATGTATTGTTAAATTGTAATTGATTGTTAAATCGCAGTATTCCTGCACGATTGTAGTACATAACAGATTATTTGTAGATTTGTTCTAAAGATGTGTGCAGTACGTTTTCACACAAGCTAACTTTTAGTCTTCATTTGTTTAATATCGTCTTTGCCAAGATAACTACCATTTAGAAATGTTGTTGTGTTAACACAGTACATATGGTCTGGGATACAAAGCACATTACGTTTTACATGGAGTTGGCAAAGTGACATAAACTTAAAACCTGTTTCTGATTTTTTCGAGTCAACATCCTAAAATATCACACCCAGTATTTTCCTTTATTTTTAGGTAGTCATTGTAAGATACTGTTGATTGTTTAAAAGCTTTATCCGAGCATTAAAGCAGTCACTGGCTACTATGTGTTTTGCCCTTGACAGTAATACTAGAATGATTCTAGTAATTTAAACAGACAATTGTTTGTAAACAAACTATTAACTGTTAAACATATTGACAAAACTAAAAGGTTTGTGTTGAAACGTATTGATCTTTTCATTATGGATATATGTTCCTCATTAAGGGAAATCTAATGAGAATGCATTTTTGCATGGTTAAATGATTTACTTTCCACCCCCATTGCCCACTCCTGCTGATTCACCTGCGTTTTTTTTTCTGCCATGCTTTGCGGACTTACCAATTCTGGCAAACGATAAATAGAAGGTATGTGGAGATTGTTTTTATGCTTACACTTTATCCCACTTGTCTCTGCCCTTGTTTTTCTTCACTCTTACACCTCTTTCCTATTTAAAGTTGGGCAGTTATGTTGGTAATTGCTCAGCTACATGGGATTTGATATCCAGAGGCAGTTAAATACACTTGCATGCATTGATGTGGTGGCCTTCTTTCTAAAATACACTGTGCTTTAATCACCTGACACCCCTATTTGTTCGTTTTTTATTTTGAGTGACTTGAGGCATGTGCAATTTTGGGTTTTGTGTATATCTTGCAAGGAAAGAGTAGCAATATCAAGGCATGATTGCAATGGAGCTGTATCAATGACTTCTAAAACCAAGTTTTTAAAGTGACAGATTACATTAGCTAATTTTGAGCAACACAGCCATTGTTCGATGACTAATCAGTTGATTTGTAGGGCACTTATTGACACCCGTTAGGGTATCCAGGCGTTTACATGGTCCAGTTGATTACCTGACTAGCCAGGTCTTCAGGGACTTTCGGAACTTTGAAAGAGATGGGGAGGCCTGTGGATTAGAGTTGCTTTGCTGCTAGGTAGGAGGAGTGACCTCTGCATCTGGTAGGTCGTATGCGGGGACTGAGGGTTAGCGAAAGGGGTGCAGAGCGGAGGTGCCTGGTGGGCTGATAAACGTTCATGTGGTGGTTCAAGTAGGCAGATCCACAGTTGTGTAGGACCTTCTATGCATGGGTCAGAAGCTTGAACTGGTATCTTTTTATTACAAGAGCCACTAGATTTCCCTGAGAGAAGGGGCAATGTGGATTTGTCTAGGGAGAACCAGGACGAGTCTGGCTGCAGCATTCTGTATGCTTTGTAGTAACAAGAGGTGAACTACTATTCCCTGCGTAGAGCGTATTGGCATAGTCCAGGCGGAGAGTAGTGCCTGAATGATGGTGCCTCTTCTTTGGGGGAGCCATTTGAATATCTTATGAATCATGTGGAGGATGAAGAAGCAGTGGCAGATGCAGTTGTCCGGAGTCGCCATGGTTAACTTGTGTTCCACAATGAAGCCTAGGTTCCTAGAGTTGTCAGTGTGGGTTGGAGTAGGTCCAAGTTCTGAGCTCCACCACGATGGGTCCCATTGGAAGCTTTTGTTACTGAAAATCAGTACTGCGGTCTTGTCTGTGTGGTGAAGCTGAAAGAAATAAGTAGATGGGTAGTCCATAATATAAAGGGGCTCCTCAGTTGTCTTAAAATGCAGTGCTGTTGAAAAAGCACTGATGAAACGCAGTTCCTTTGCAGTATCATTAGTCCCTTCATCGAATAGTCACATTTTCTAAATTGCCTGCTAATGGCATACTTTGGCAAATCATTTAATTTAAGTTTTAATTGAAATAACTATATCTAAAGGTCACTTTCCGTCTGACTTGTACTTTTTTTTGTGACTGAACCAGAAAAAGTTTTCCACACTGAATGGTTCTACCATTATTGTCTGTTAATGGGACCAGTGGTAAAACAGTGGTAATAGGGTGAACTGGATTTTTATGCCTTGTTTGATCCAATGTGCTTTACGGTCTTGGTTTTGCAAAGTTAAGAGTGACATATTGGTTTTGTGCTGTTTGGTTTCTTTTCAGTGAAACATCCCTTATTTTAGTGTCTACACCGTAACATGTTTGCCCAGACAGTGTGCCCTCACAAAGATGCTACCAGGACACTGTAGCAAAGCTCCACATCCACTCTTCAATACCAGAACCTGATGGACATACCTTTATACATTTAAAATCCCATTCCCTGTCCTAAAGAATGAACCGATATTAGAACGCAAACGATGTAGTGGCCACTGCTAAATGTTTAATAGTGAATTAAACACCTGAGGATAGGGAAGGTGCTCTGCTCCAGATGAATCAATTTGCCTACCTGTCATTCTGCCATTCATCCACTTATTGATTTTTGAAGATCTGCTAACCGTCATCCTAGTAAACTAAAGGCATGACCATCTTTAAGTTTTCACTCTTCGGTGTTACACATACACGGATCATTTTTGTTTTCCAGACATTTTCTCAAGCATTTTTTCAGATTTTTAGTGTTTCTTTGAGCTTAAATGGTCAAAACTGGTTAAAATCCAACATTTGTATTTTCTATTCAGAAAGGGAAATAGCTATTTGGAGATCATTTTTATCGATAACCGGTTTTAAACTGCTGCCAAGAGGTTGCATTTCTTCAATTAAGACTGCTGAACAGATCACACACTGAAGTGTCTCTTGGTGCTTCAGTATTCTTTTATTACTAAGCCAAACATCTTTAACTTGCTTCAATGGGTGAATACAGAACTCTAGGATTCACTCCCATAAGCTGCACACCGTAGGATGGGTGCATTACCTACTGAATATCACCAGAACAAGCACATTTAATCAAGGGCACCTGTTCAGTATATTGATATGTGGTTTTCGGTACATGCTAGACCAGCTAATTCATGCATCATTTTTTTTTTATCCTTTTCTAACCTAATAATCTAAGTAGAGAATAGATTAACCATATTTCTTGGCATTCTTCTTTGCTTTCGAGCAGGGCCTAACTCTTCAAATTCCAATCCAAGCATTGCATCCTGATTGGGTTAGTCTTTGCTGCGAATAGGGATATTTTTTTGCTACCCTTAATGCCCTCCGCACTTGCGCAGTCCATTTTTTAGATAATGTACTAAAATTTAGGGAGCTGGATGTAACACATTACTCCAGTGTTGGAACTTTGATAGATTCCCATGCTTGTTTCATTCCCAGTCTTTGGAATGGGAGTCCACGGTATACATTAAATAGCACTAGAAACCATTACCAAAACAGTTTTGCAACATATCCACCTCCTTTTGTAAAATAGACTAAAATAAATGAACCAATCAGATTAGCCTCACCCCATCGAACCCTCCTGTGTGAAGCTCAGAACCTCATATTTTCTACCACATGTTGTGCTACGGAGTCTCCACTGAGCCCTGCTCAGTTTTTTCCTATTATCACTAAATCTGCAGTTTTTTCACTTTTTTTTTTCTTCGAGAACTGCTTGGACTTTGTGTCAAGATGTCTGATAAAAGAAAGCCCTCTTTAAAGCCTGTGCAACTTGTGCTAAGAAGAGGTTGTATGTGTAAGACAAGCACAATTACTGTATCCAGACAACAAGGCAGCAGACTGTAAAATATGCTGCACTTTCTCTACAAAAGCTCTGCGAGATCGTGAGGGCAGTCTTTTGACCTGGCTTCAGAAGCTTAAGTCCAGGAATAAACCAGTTTCCAGTGATTGTGACGACACATCCTCTGCAACATCTTCCAGAAGTTCTGCAAAAATGGGTAGAGCGTCTCCTTCGCCTTCTGAAGAGCGTCCTGGTAAGGCCTTAAAAAAAGACCTCCCATAGGTCTGAAGGGCGTAGTTCTGGCGAATCTCCTCACCGAGGTGTAAAGGAGAGGAAAGGACTGTCTAAGGGCGTGATATCAGAGAGGAAATCCAGCTCTGTACCTCCATCTTCTCCTGCTGCAGCTCCAAAGACTTTCAGAAAGCCCTCTTCACTCTATTCTGAGCTGAAATCGATGGAGCAAGCTCACTCGTCGACAATGTCAGCGACTCCGTCAACGAAAGCATCAAAAGTACAATACCAGTCTTCTCTTTAATCTCTGGCTCCGTCGAGGGGCTCGTTGACGGTGATTTCATAGTGCTGTTTCAGAGTTCCACGTCGACGACTTCAACGACAATGGTGCCTGTGTTGTCGATGGTGTTGACGGGGATGTCGGCGACAAGGGTGAAGACTACGACGAAGGCTAGGATGTCGACTATCTCAACGACTGCTGTGTCCACGACATCCATTTTATAATAGTCGATTCTCACATCCGCGTAGACTGTGGAAAAAATTACTATTTCTCTAAAAAAGCACCAAATTACGCCTGACATTTCATCCCCCAGGAGAGTGACTGCTCTACCTCCGGCACTCCTCCTGGAAGAAGAGGGATCAAAAGAAGGTGGTCCTTTTGCCTCCGCGAATAGCCCTTCTCAATTACACGTCAAGTGTCTGGACACAGACTCGGAGGGGGAATATGGGGGGGAGGAGGAGCAATTTGATCCTTCCTCAGATTATCAAGAGGACTGCCAGCAGGAGATGGTCTCCGTGCCTCCCTTCTTACTAGCGGACTTGCAATCTATGCTTGTGGACTATAGAAGATTTGCAACGCAACCTGCAGTTCCAGTTGTGGTACCAGGTACTACGGTTCTCCTGCTCAGCCTGCTACCCCCCAATTGACAACGCCTCAACCAATGCTTATGGCTCAGGACGCACCACCTGTTATGTTTCTTGTTCATGATGACACCTCTGAGGACCAGGGCACTGGCGCAATACCAGATCCAGACACAGAATGGGATGACTGTCATTCCTGAACCGGCTTCTCCTGCACCAGCACCTGTTGATTTCTCCCCCCTCCCAGAGACATACGGAGTTTCCATAATTTTATGGTGAGGGCTGCAAAGAGATTTGAGCTGCCCATGCACACGGTGCAGTCTGAATGTTTCCTCTATGACTTCAAAGAGCCTTACAGGAAAGCGATTTGCTCTATTCCTATTGTTGGTCACGTCTGGGATGAGGGGTTGAAAGTGATGAAGAATCCTGCTACGGTAATTCCAGTTTAGCCTCGCATTGAGAAGAAATGTAAGGCTCCAGACGATAGTACGGCCTGCTTGGTCAGTCAGCCTAAACCGGACTCTGTCAATACTCAGGCTGCCCAAAGAAAGTCTAGAAATCCTTCAGCTCCCCTCACGACACCTCCAGATAAAGACGGCAGACACCTGGATAACACGGGCAAGTGGTTTTCTTCCATGTCCAGTCTGTTGGTCAAGGCTGCTAACGCCTTAGAGATACTTGGTGGCTATGATCGCCCAATGTGGTGCGATCTTTCTCTATGTCTGGACCAGTTGCCTGAAGATGCGAAAAGAGGCTAAAAAGATCCTTCAGGAGGGAGAAGTAACGTCGCTGAAGTGATTGACTGTGCAATGGTCATTGCAAAGACTGCGTTCCGCACCCTTGCGGGCGCTGCTGTCCTTCGGCGTCAAGGCTAGCTGCAGGCTACATGGTTCTGTCCGGAGGTCCAGAACAAGATCTTGGATCTTCCCTTTGATGGGGAAGCGCTCTTTGGGTAGCATATTGATGATGCGCTCCATGACATCAAAAAAGACACGGAGACTGCAAAATCCTTAGGGACTCTAAAGTACCGCAAGGTCCCCTTCGGTGGAGCCGAAGGAGAGGTAATGCCACATATAGAGGAGAGTACCAGCAACAGCGGCATACCTCATATGGATCAAATTCGAAATCTAACAGGCCGAGTTATAACCAGCTGCAAAATCAATCCTCTTCTTTCTCCGGATCGTCTTAACAGAGGAGGACAAGGACGCCAGGGGAGGGACTCCTCGAAGCGTCAATAGTGGCTTGCTGGCTCTTACTACTGTCCCTTCTTCTCATGTAACATCAGTGGGAGGCAGAATATCACATTACCTCCACAACTGGCAACGAATAACATCGGACCGTTGGGTGCAGAAGATCATTCAATGCAGCCTTACTCTGGAGTTTGTCCAAGCACCACCTTCCAATTCCCCTCGCGCCATTGTGTCAAAATATCTCAGTTTTCTACGATTGGAAGTCCATCCAATGCTTCTCAAAAGGAGCGATAGAACCGGTCCCTATCTCTGTGAGAAGAGGGTTTCTACTCCCAGTTCTTCCTAGTCCAGAAGACTTTAGAAAAGTGGCGCACTATTGTAGATCTGAGGGAGCTCAACACCTATCTCATCAAGCAATCATTTTGGATGGTTTCTCTGCAGGACATCCTTCTCAACTCGGGGGGATTACATGGCACATTGGATCTAGAGGACGCTTATTTTCACGTACCCATACATCCAGCCCACAGGAGGTTTCTTAGCTTCACAGTAGCAAAAAGCCACTTACAGTTCAAGGCCCTACATTTTGGACTCCGATCTGCTCCGTGGATCTTTACAAAGGTGTTTTCTCCGTTAGCAGCTTTTCTTCGAAAATAACAGCATCAGTTCTTCCCTTACCTGGACGACTGGTTGCTGGAGGCGCCTACCAAACACGAAGCAAAAGAATCAGCCCAATCGTGCACACGCCAGTTTGACTATCCCGGACTAACTCCCAACACAGAAAAATCAAATCTGTCCATCCAGAACAGCCAGATTTCTGGGAGCCATTCTGGACACGTCCATCAACAAAGCCTTTCCGACCCTGGAGAGACAAGAAAAGCTGATGGCCATGGCCCGTCTGCTGTTAAAAAGACGGTCACTTTCAGTTCGCCTCTACAAGTCCCTCCTAGGGTCCATTTCCTCCTGCATCCCTCTGATCCCTCACTTTAGGTTGCGGATGCCTCCTCTCCAGGAGGAGTTGGACTTGCAGTGGCACCAAGTCGACGAATCCTTCGACGACAAGGTCTGTTACAGTAGCCATGAGGGACGCCGCATCATGGTGGACGAGCGAGGAAAACATTTCTCAGGGTCTTGCCTTCAGGATCGCCGCTGCTCCTCAGGTAACTAGAGACGCCGCGCAGGAGGGCTGGGAAGCAGTTGCAAGACCTTCATGTAAGCGGCCCTTGGCTACCCCTGCATTGTCTTCTAAATATCAATCTGCTGGAGCTTAGAGGGATTTCCCTGGACTTGCAGGCTTTTCTTCCGTAAATACAGCAGTCTGCAGTTCTAATACGTACAGACAATACAACGGCCATGCATTATATAAACAAGGAAGGCGGCACCAGATCTCTACGTTTGTCACAAGAAGCCCAGACAATCTGGGAATGGGCAGTCCAGCAGGGGGTTTCACTCAGAGCGGAGCATCTTCCAGGTATTCTGAACAAGGCAGGGAATATGCTGAGCAGACTGAAATCGGTCAGCTATGAATGGGAACTGGATCACTCCACTCTACAGAAGGTCTTACGCAGATGGGGCAGGCCTTCCATAGATCTTTGCCACACCGGAGAACAAGAAATGGTTATTTATGGCAAGCCGGCTTCACCATACGGGATCGTTGGAGAATGTGCTTTCGATGGCCTGGTCCGACGCATTTGTTTACGCTTTTCCCCCATTCCTCTGATCCGCAGGCTTCTCAGGAAGCTCGAAGCGGAACCCTGCAAGATGATTCTGATAGCCCCTGCGTGGCCCGGACAGTTTTGGTTCACAGAACTGCACCTTCTCTCCCTGGACCTTCCACTTCCGTTGCAGCATATTCCTTCGCTGCTGACAATGTCCCAGGGCCAAGTCTGGAATCCGGATCCGTAATCTCTGCAGCTCTCGGCATGGCTCCTGAGCAGCGAGAATTTCTTGGTGTGACCCTTTCAACAGAATATAGAGAGGTTCTATCTCAAGTGCGAGCCCCAAGTGCCAACAAGGCATACTAGTTGAAGTGGAAGCCTTTCTGTATTTGGTGCCAGCAAAAGGGTGTCCATCCTTTTAAGTCTGAACCTTATGAAGTTCTTCCATATATTCTTTAATTTGCAAAATCGGGCCTGGCTCACTCTTACATTAAGGTGCATCTTGCAGCCATGTCTCGCTTCAGACGCACGTCTTCAGGTTGCTCCCTCTGGTCGGCAAGGATAATTGAACAGTTTCTCAAGGGCCTTTTCAGAGTTTTCCCTCCCGTCAAGCCTCCTCCTCCTCTTTGGCATCTTAACTTGGTTCTCTCCCAACTCATGAAGCTCCCTTCAAACCTATTAACCGGGTGGAGTTGAAATTCCTCTCCTGGGAGGTAGCTCTTCTGCTAGCCTTGACTCCGGCTAGACGAGTTGGTGGATTGAAGGCTCTCAAAATTCAGGAACCTTTCTCCAGTTCAAGAAGGGTACAGTGATACTGCGTACCAACCCAAAGTTCATACCGAAAGTGCCTTGAGACTTTCATTTGAATGAGCCCGTTATACTTAAAACTTTTTCCCCCTCAACCGGCTACTGTGGCAGAAAAGGCCCTTCACTCACTGGACATTCAGAGGTGCCTAAAATTCCATCTCGAACGTGCTGAGGACTATAGGAAGTCTTAACTATTTGTGTCCTTTAGTGACCCTTGTAAGGGTTTTCCCCTTTCCAATCAGGTTATTGCTCGTTGGATTACCAGCGCTATCCAGTATTGTCACAGAGCAACGGTTAAGCCCCTGGAAGGTTGAGGTCATGCTCACTCCACAAGAGCGATTTCTTCTTCGACAGCCCTCTTTGCCAGAGTTACTATCCGGGAGATCTGCAGGGCGGCGACCTGGAGTAGTACCCACACGTTTACAAGGCATTACTGCCCGGATTCTGCAACACAGAGTGACACAACAGTCGGTCTGGCAGTCCTGAGGAACCTCTTTCAGTATTTGTGAGCTTTTTCTTTCATCCCTCCTTCCATGTTACTGTTTTTTCAGCTCTTGCACATTTTTGAACTCATGAGTTTATATTTTCTAAAGTTTCTAAATGTTTTTGACTATTGTAATTGTCATTATAGTGAATTTGCTAATGCTTTCTTCTATGTTTATTATGGTCATGATTCTAAAAATGTGCTGACTGCTAGCTGCTCTGATAAAAGCATTGGAATCTATGAAAGTTCCAACATTGGAGTAAGAAAACAAGTTACTAACCTCTAACTTTGGTTCTCCAGTATTTGAAACTTTCATAGATTCCCATGCAACTCACCCTCCTCCCCTGGGAAAGCTCAGCCTCTAGCATCTTACACAACAGCTACGAAAATCTGAGGTTCTGAACTTCTCTCAGGAGGGTTCTAAGGGGTGAGGCTAATACGATTGGTGGTTCATGTTTTTTTGGTCTCTTTTACAAAAATAGGTGGATAGGTTGCAAAACAAGAATGGGCCTAGGCCCTGTTTTGCAACAGGGCCTAGGCTACTATTGCTTTTTTTATGTATACCGGGGACTCCCATTCCGACGGGGAATGATACAAGCATGGGAGTCTATGAAAGTTTCCAATACTGGGGACCCAAAGTTACAGGTAAGTAACTAGTTTTCTTTCCCTGAACAGAGGACTTTAAGTTTTGTGCTTCTCATCTTGCAAATTGCTTATATTAAGAAAAATATGTTATCCCGTACCAAAGATATTTCTTTTTAAAACCACACTTCAGTGGAATGTCATGGTGGCTATAATGGTGAAGACAACAATAGGTATTCCATATGTATGTGAACACATATCAGGCTTCGTTGTTTGAGAAAAGATCCTTCCCTTGATTCGTAAAGCTTTTGAGAGGGGCTTTAACAGTCATGCAGTTTAACATTTTGACAATTCCAGCCCGTACCAATATAACTGGTCTAGAAAATTCTTACAACTGACCCACTAAAACAGATGAATCTATATTTACTGCACTCCTCACAGCAATGGAAGTCCTGCTAGTACTGACCCTACCTAACATTCAGAAAAAATCTTTACTAGGTATGTCAGTGCTTGGAAGAACACCCTACTTTTGGTCTAAGGGTAGAGTAAAAACGTTATTCTCATTGATATTTATGCTGATTTCCCCGAGTGTGGCAAATTGAAATGCAGTAAGCCTTCATTGACTGGCACACAGACAAAGCTGTGCAGATCTTCCGGATGTTGGTCAAATTTTGGACCTGCAAATATCTGAAATACGAAGTAAAACACTCCTACTTTAATGAGGCACTGGGCCTTTGAACGAGGTTAATAGCAAGTGTGCTCTACAATACTTAAATGCTCAGCGTTGCTCTACGATTCAGAAATCTTGCTCTGACAGTAGAGCGATATTATGGCATCCATTGACTGAAGTTTTGCAGCTGAGTCTTATTCAAACCATGGCCAGGCCTTCAAGGATTTGACCTGTGCTGAACCACTTCACTGCCCATAGATTTGCATTTTAACTTAGTGGGAACGTTATGATCTAATCGTTAGAAGGCTTGTTCACTCATATCTTTCCTTGTGAAGATCAGAGGACATTTGATTTTTGTCTTTTTCTTGTCATAGCTGCTCTAACTATTCCTGATTGTAATGAAGTAATATTAAAGAAAGGGCGCTGACTTATCCATATTGTAATTTGTTGCAGTATCAATACTATATAAATTTAACATCTTTCCACAAATAAGTACTGATTGGTAAAGTTTCAAACTTCCATGGAATAAGTTGTCTTAAACTGATGCAGCCAATAGAACAGCTAATTTAGCTTGACTAAAGTACCAGAGGCTGCTTTGGCTTAACAGCATTTTTTCGATAAGTTCAAACCGGTCTGGACACGCTTTGTCCTGCCTTTTCAGGAGGCTTGGTATATATTAGCTTGATGCTTTTAAGCTCCACTCTGGACAACAGGTTTACATTTGGCCTCAGCCGAATCTCTTTCTGCAAATTCACCATGCTCATCCAAACCCCTCTGTTTACCAGTTTAACTGACACTTTAAATAATAGACCAAGGCCTTAAAGATTTCGAATACCTGTCCTACAGTGGCAGTTAAGACTACCTGTTAACTTTGGTGATGCTCATTAATAGCATTTGAGTCCTTACTGCATGCTGTTTCTTTTTATTTCCCATCCTGCTGACAAAGCTGTGACCATGATCATGTTTCTTGTGCCAGTATAGCGACAGATGCCTATGAGCAAGTTTTGTTCCTTCATCTGTTCAAGAGGTTTTGACACCAGAGAAGAATACATAAATATCCTTCTCTACAATTGGATTTTTTCCTTAGGTTAGTTCCCTCTGATTATAGTTTGGCAGAACTCATCCCAATGCATTATCAAAGATACCATATGTCGCCAAAATCCTAATATTTCCTTCAATGTCCTTTATACCAGATTAAAGGAGGCAGTCGATAGACCCCTCTAAAGATGCTGTCATGAGGAAAGTCTAAGCCACTGTGCTCTTACTCCTGAGATCAGTTGTTGGTTACCTTTTAGTACTGTGTAGACTGAAACACCACCAACGTATGACAGTAGTACAAGTTATTGCAGCATCTTGGTTATGTAAAGGTTCAAGAGAAGCCCTTCATGATAAAATGATCATTTATCTAGAGAAGAGGAAGAAATGAGCACAGGGAGGGAGGCATCTGGGAGGATGCATTCAGTTAATGATGGCTAGTAGATTGCAGTTCTAGCTTTAGGAAAATGTTTGAGAAGAGAGTTGAAGAGTTTGGGGATTAATCAAAACGCCCCTTTATCCATAATTGGAAGAAGATAACCAAATGCTAGTAGCAAGCACGTACAGCCAATTGTAAGAACACTGGTTCAATACAAACCCGCCCAACTGGTTGATGATCTTAGAATTAAGCATCATGCACTTTGACAATTCCTAACCCACATCAGCACTTAAAACATGCTAGTGTTTTAAAAGTTGCTTAACATAGCACTTGTAAATCCTCATTCCCTTTACCCTCAATCCTCTTTACTTATTGAACAGAGAGAATGTTATCTAGTTGAGTCCTAAAGTTAAACATTTTTTTGGATAACCATTTTACAGTGGTAAATACACTGGGTTGAAATATGGTACACTGGCATTATTGGAAAAAGAAATGGTAAGATATTTACCTAAATATGTGTGTATATGTATATGTATATATATATATATATATATATATGTATATATATATATATTTATTTATATTTTCATTAAATCCTCCGCAAAAGGTTGTTCTCGGCAGAAAGAAGACTCTCACTCCACGGTGACTGTAATCATAGGTTACTTTACTGGCTGACGCGTTTCGAGCAAAAGCTTTTCTTCACAAGCCAACGTTACACCACCTTCGTTCACCATTATATGTGTATTTACAAAACATAAAGGTAGGTCCAGTCCAAAACAATCCAATGGAAACAATACTATCGTCACTGTGATAGACAGACTCACTGCCTCCTCACTCAATACTTTTGACAGCGTGTTAGCAACAGAAATGATGTAGCAAAATAAATTTATTAGTACAGTTGCATTTGTGCACATTGTAAATTGACAAAGTTGAATGAAATAAAATAGAATATTGTTGCTCTGTAAAAAATTGAATGGTTCATTTATCAGCATTGCAGTTTGACTGTCATTTTGTAATTAAATTGTGGCCATTTGGCCCATTATAAACTACATAATATTATGGAACGCATATGAGAGGAAAGGTCCTAATCAGTATACAATTTCAAAAGAAAGAAAGAAAAAGCAACAATCCCTGTTGAGCCACAGGGACTTGCATGTGTCCCAAAAAGGAGGGTATTACTAATATCCGGAAGACTGACCGTGCTCTTGAACACCATGGGGGCGTTCCTGTTTGGGTGTGGGGCAGAGAAAGGAGGGGAAGGTAGTGATATTTTAAAGCAAGTGCCCGTCTTGTGGGGTGGGTGGAGATGCAAGGAAAATAATATAGGAAAAAAAGGGGGGGGGTTAAGAAAAAGCAGGCTAAGCGGAGTCTAGTGTTGTAGTAGCATTTGCCAATTCGGTGGCCAGTTCCGGGGTTAGACCATGTCTAGGAATGAGCGGGGGGGGTAATACTGCAATGGAAAGCGATAGTGTTGATATTGCAGGTTTAGCTTCATGTGAAAGTTTTCCAACTTGTTAACACTGTGTAGCGGCGGAGAGCCCTCCCCCTGACACAGTATACACAGAGAAATCGGGTATCACTCTTGAACGCAGAAAGAGTCTCTAAACTGTTTGTGTACTCATCCTATGTGGACCGAGAGTTCCTCGTCCTCATTCAGGCCGAAGGGGTTCTTGGTATCGAGGAGCAAGATATACTTGGACTTCAGGACTCGCAGTTGTTTTTCGCGGTTTCCCCCCTCGAGGGCTTGCTGCCATCCTGTCAACACCAAAGAAAGACACTGTTAGTATTTTTGTCATGATGATTCAGCCAGTGTTTAGCAGTAGAGTAACTCAGGTCGCTGTGCATTATCGCTCTAATGTGTTGAAGAATCCTCTTAACAGGGAAGATGGTGCTCCCTATGTACATCCTGTTACATGGACAGACTATGGCGTAGACACAGTAGTCTGAATTACAGTTTATGAATTTAGAGATGTTCCCTGTCTTCCCTGTGGGCAGTGGGTAGGTTTTTCTGTTTTTACTAGTGCTGCAAGCTTTGCACTTGCCACACTTGAAAAAGCCTTTCTGCTGTTGTATCCAACTCTGTTGGTTGCTCGTGCCCAGATTACTGTTGACCAACATATCCTTCAGGGATCGTGATTTTCTGTATGTGATCATAGAGGATTCACTGACTCTTGTTCCTATTATTGGATCATTTTTAACAATGTGCCAGTGATTTTTCAGAATTTCTCGAACCCTGTCAGACTCAACATTGAACTCGGTTATCATCCTTATCTCATTGGCTCCACTCTTATTAGGTCCTGGTCTTTTAACCAAAAGGGATGCCCTTTCCGGTATTTCTGCTCTGTAACTATATATATATATATACACACAAAGTTTTGTCCCCTTGAAGTAAGCCTCACAACGAAACGCGTCGGCGATCAGACTTTGGCTAATAACAGAGGCAGATTCGTCCTGTCTGAAAAGGCTGCTGCTTACAACGATAAAACGGTTACTATATACCTTCTGGTTGTGAGGCTTACTTCAAGGGGACAAAACTTTGTGTGAATATATATATATATATCACGTTCACACTGCTGCTAGAGCGACCCTCAACCAGACAACGCTGATGCCGTCGGTAGCAGCAGCCGCTACCTTAATGTCTGTAAGTACTGGATCCCACCAAATAGAAGGAAGCAGAGACGGCACACCAGGAAACCTTGCACAAAACCCTTTATTGTGCACTCGTTAACCCAAGACGACGCGTTTCGGCGTAAGCCTTTTTCAAGTAACCGCCATTTTGTTTTTTGCCACACTTATAGTCCCACAACAATTTCAGTACCCAATAGACATAAAGAAAATACTTAATGGTAAACCATTAACAATGAAAAGATAAATTCAACAAATTATGTTTCATTATGTCAACAATTCAGCATTCATTGTATGCATGTTAGTGAGTGCGTCTGGTGTGGAAAGTAGGCGATGTCCGACTACCCCGCTGCCAAAATTATTAGTGGTCGTAATAGTTATTGACAGTGAGCCCTACCGGGAACGTTAGCAAATTAATGTATTATGCAACGGAGACCCGCATATATCAGTGTCACGGTGAGTAATCCTCGTGACGTGATGCCTACATCGGCTGAAACCACTAGGTATCATGGGAAATGTAGTCCGATACCGCGGATCGGGACCATAGTCCCGAAATAATATATGGGAGCTCCCTGATTTGGATGCGTGGTAAATGCCATCGGATGGGGGCTATGTCAATGGAGGAGAGCTCCCCTCGTAAATGGACCATCATATAAGATTTGCCAGGGGGTGATGGGCGGTAAAAGGTCAAGGTATGAGTGCTTTAATTTAGGATGAGTGTAAAGTGAGAAATTACGATCCAAATGCATGTGTATATACAGTGAAAATTCAAAGAAAAACATAAAAATTAAGTGACAACCAACTCAAATTTAAATCCATTATCGTGAGTATGGTGTCATGTTCCTATGTTCAACTATTAATGCATTACATACAACTCAAACAGTGGGGATAATGCCATACAGTCTACCAAATCCTAGAGGCTGAGCCACCCCACTAATTGTCTTACGCATGTCTAAACATAGGAACATTTTTTACAAATAAAACGTGAAAAGGTGTAACACACAATCATTCATCACAACGCGGGTATACTTCTGCTTAGGCCTGGTCAGTTCTAGGAGCCTATGTGGGATGCCAATTCTTCCCCATAATTAAGTCCTTTTGGGGCCTTACTCTCCATGTCAATAATGCTTCTGGACTCTCTCATCCTAAGCTGCGTTTCACGGTCCCCACCTCTGATAGTTCTGGATATTCTGTCTATTCCATAGAATCTTAGACTGCCATTATTACTGCCATGTTTTTCCTCATAATGGCGAGCCATGGGGTAGTTGTGGTCTTTATTAGAAATGGCACGAAGGTGCTGCAGAATCCTGGTTTTTAGTGGATGCTTGGTGCTTCCCACGTACTGGAGCCCACATGGGCATTCCAGTACGTAGATGGCGAAATCGGTATTGCAGTTAATGGGTTGACTAATGGTACGCGTTTGACCTGTTCCTGTTTTGTAGCTCTTACAAGATTTACCATTGCGGTCACATTTACAACTCCCACATGTAGTGAAACCATTGGGAATTGGGGGCCATTTCGTGTTTTTGTCTTCACCGGGATAGCTTCGAACTAGTTTATCTTTTAGGGACCGCGCCCTTCGGTACGTTATCTGTGGTCTGTTACCCACTAGTTCCCCCACAATAGGGTCAGATGTTACTATATTCCAGTTAGCTCGCATTATTCTTTCCAAGGCCCAGGCTTCCCTACTGTAGTTAGTTATCATCCGGGGTGGATTGGGTCGGGTGCTATTCTCCAATTCTTTCCTTCTGGAGTCACTTTTAGATGTACTAAATAGGACTTCCTCCTGTTTCAAACCTTGGACTTTAATCTGAGCACTGTTTAGTACCTCATCACTATATCCCCTTTGGGTGAACCGTTCCATCATGGCCTTTTGTTCCAGATGGAAATCTGCATCGGTGCTGCAATTGCGTCGAGCCCTCAAAAGCTCCCCATAGGGGATACTTCTCTTCAGGGGAGTCGGATGGTGGCTCGACGCATGCAGGACCGCATTCCCAGCTGTAGTCTTCCGGAAAAGACGTGTTGTCAAATGCCCATCCTTTACCTCTACTGCCACATCCAAAAATTCACAGTATGTTTTACTGATTACATAAGTGAATTTAAGATTAAGGGTGTTATTTCCTAGATGGCTGATGTACTGTCTCGCTAGTGTTTCGGGGCCGTTCCAGATTAAAAATAGGTCATCGATGTACCTGACCCACATAAGAATGTGGTCAGTGTACATCTCAGATCCTTCAGCCCAGACGACCTGTTCCTCCCACCAGCCGAGGAAAAGATTCGCTAGGCTGGGGGCAAAACAAGTCCCCATTGCGGTCCCGGAGAGTTGCCGGTATACCGCCTTTTCAAACAGAAAAATGTTTTCCTGGAGACAGAATAACATCATTTTTTGTAGCATAGTATTGTGCCTCCAACAATCCACATGACGACTCCTTAAGTAGTGCATACAAGTTTCCACACCCTTCACTTGATTAATACAAGTATACAGAGAGCATACATCCATACTGATCATCCAGTATCCCTCCTCCCATTTAACATCATGCAATCTTCTAAGAAAGTCTGTGCTGTCTTTGCAGAATGAGTTCAGGTTTTGTACATATTCATTCAAGTACAGATCCAGGAATATGGATGTGTTCTCCAATAACCCTCCATTGGATGAGACAATAGGACGCCCTGGTGGTCTAGTGGGGTCCTTATGGATCTTGGGGAGGAAGTATATACAGGGGATGCGCGGATTCTCTGTCTTTAGGAATTTGTACTCGTCAGTGTCTAATAGACCAGTGTGGTACCAGTCCCCAAGTAGTGAGTGATATTCCATAATGGTACGTCTATACCTTTCCCTATTGATGAGTTCATAACATGACGAGTCACTCAACTGTCTCATGGCTTCTTCTTTATAGTCCTTGTAGTTCATTACTACTACATTGCCCCCCTTGTCGGAGGGCTTGATTATAATGGAGCCATCGTCCCCTAATGCTTTCATTGCATTTCGTTGTTCCTTGGTTAGGTTGTCCCATTTTGAATTCTTGAAATTCATTCGAGTTCGTTTTAGCTCATTCGTCACCACTTGGTTGTATGCTTCTATGTTGTCGAATGGGACATTAGGATTAAATTTTGTTTTCAGTTTCAGGCCACTGTGTTTAACTTGTTCGCCTGTTACTCCACAGGCTTGTAGTACAGCATGTTCACTTCTCTCATTGGCATCAGCCGTTTCTAATGTGTACATGTCTTTCAGTAGTTCCAAGTCATGTACCTGCAGGTTACTGATATTCGAACCCACTGGATCCGGGGTTTGTTGCTTGTTACTGGAGCGAGTTGCATATATTTTCATCAATTTTAATTTCCTAATGAAAAGAAAGAGATCCACCCTGGTATCAACATAGTTCAGTGGGGCACTGGGGCAGAAGGATAGACCTAATTGTAGCACTGAAGTTTCAACTTGACTCAGGGTTCTGTCTGAGATGTTTACGACAGTTTTGTTTGCTTCATTATATTCTTGATCGGATTTGCACATTTTGGTTTTTCTGTGTTTCCTTTTTAACTTTCTTCTTCTACTGGCATCCCGCGTCCTCTTCCTCTTACTTTTTTGGTGGAGCTTTTGCCCCTCGATGTTTGGCCCCTCGTTTGTACTCTGTTCTGTTGGCCTGGATCGTTCTTCTGATTCAGAATTTCGAACTCCTGATGGATGGTCAGCGGAAGCTCGTCTAAAGGGATACCACGGGTGCGATCCTCTGTGTCGGTACTCAGGTCTGAGCTTGATCCAGATGTAACTGTCGTAGACTTTTTATTGCTTACTAGTCTAGCCCTGATGTTTTTTGTGCTTTATCGTATTTCCTGGCATACGTTAGTATCCGTCCCTCTGCGTAGTCCCGTTTGTCCCTAATGAACTTGCGTTGTTTCTTTTGCTTGATGGTTTCTTCGTAATCTTGCAATCTCTTTGGGAGTGTCTTATTAAATTCCTCAAACACTTTTTCAGTTTTGTATTTCTCCAGCTCAATCCTGAGTTCTGCTAGATCTTTGCGTGTCGTCGTGAGATCAATTTGAGCATACTTTACGAGCATTTCAAGCATGCCCTTGCAAGTCTTGGCCATGTACGATGCCCATTCCGTAAGTAAGTCTTTATTAGGATTGTCGTAGGTTGATACAATACTGATCCTCAATCCTCTAGGGACTCTGCCCACCTCGATATAGTTAGTGAGGGAGGCCACTTCCCACCATTTATTAATTTCTCGTTTACTCAAACGTTCTAGTAGTGCCAATTTCTGTTTTAAAGTGGGCTCTCCGCTGCTTGGTGCTTTACTACTTGCTACGTTGATAGGCGTAGTATCTTGCTCCTCACTGAACAGGGACAGGGCTTCAGCTTGCCTCGCTGTCTCCCATTCACTCATCATACAGCTCTAGATTTCCTCGCGCCACTATTGTTACTAGTGGCAGCCGCGTTTGCCTCCGTGTTCGGACTTGGAATTATGCGCGTATTGTTCCAGCGCTGGGGCAGAGGCACAGTGCTGTAGGCGGGGGGAGATGACCGGTCGGCAATCTCCTCCGAAACTCCCTCCCCGTTTCTCAACCCCACACACACAGCCCGGCTTACCCGTAGTGTTCCGCAATCTTCTCCCAGGAGGCGGTCGGAGTCGTTTCAATTTGAATCACGTTCACACTGCTGCTAGAGCGACCCTCAACCAGACAACGCTGATGCCGTCGGTAGCAGCAGCCGCTACCTTAATGTCTGTAAGTACTGGATCCCACCAAATAGAAGGAAGCAGAGACGGCACACCAGGAAACCTTGCACAAAACCCTTTATTGTGCACTCGTTAACCCAAGACGACGCGTTTCGGCGTAAGCCTTTTTCAAGTAACCACCATTTTGTTTTTTGCCACACTTATAGTCCCACAACAATTTCAGTACCCAATAGACATAAAGAAAATACTTAATGGTAAACCATTAACAATGAAAAGATAAATTCAACAAATTATGTTTCATTATGTCAACAATTCAGCATTCATTGTATGCATGTTAGTGAGTGCGTCTGGTGTGGAAAGTAGGCGATGTCCGACTACCCCGCTGCCAAAATTATTAGTGGTCGTAATAGTTATTGACAGTGAGCCCTACCGGGAACGTTAGCAAATTAATGTATTATGCAACGGAGACCCGCATATATCAGTGTCACGGTGAGTAATCCTCGTGACGTGATGCCTACATCGGCTGAAACCGCTAGGTATCATGGGAAATGTAGTCCGATACCGCGGATCGGGACCATAGTCCCGAAATAATATATGGTCCCGATCCGCGGTATCGGACTACATTTCCCATGATACCTAGCGGTTTCAGCCGATGTAGGCATCACGTCACGAGGATTACTCACCGTGACACTGATATATGCGGGTCTCCGTTGCATAATACATTAATTTGCTAACGTTCCCGGTAGGGCTCACTGTCAATAACTATTACGACCACTAATAATTTTGGCAGCGGGGTAGTCGGACATCGCCTACTTTCCACACCAGACGCACTCACTAACATGCATACAATGAATGCTGAATTGTTGACATAATGAAACATAATTTGTTGAATTTATCTTTTCATTGTTAATGGTTTACCATTAAGTATTTTCTTTATGTCTATTGGGTACTGAAATTGTTGTGGGACTATAAGTGTGGCAAAAAACAAAATGGCGGTTACTTGAAAAAGGCTTACGCCGAAACGCGTCGTCTTGGGTTAACGAGTGCACAATAAATGGTTTTGTGCAAGGTTTCCTGGTGTGCCGTCTCTGCTTCCTTCTATTTGGTGGGATCCAGTACTTACAGATATATATATATATATATATATATATCGCCACCAAAGTCGCCTCGCTAAGAAACAAGATATATATATATATATATACACATATATATACATACACAAAAGAGAAGAGTACTCTGGGTAGTTCTCCAGTTTAGGTGGAAAGCAGCTCCTGTTAGAGCACTCAACACCAGCGACACTCTAGATGGGACACCACTTATACGAAAATCAACAAAGAACAATAAAATAACAGCATTGTACAGTATTTTGATCTCATTGAGAAGTGGGCAGCTGCTTGCATGCTTGATACAAACGAGCTTACATTTTTGACCTGCCAACAACCGGTCACCCCGACCTTTTATCTGACCAAAATGCACAAAAATGCAAATATACCACCAGGCAGACCGAATATTTCTTCGAGGGAGAGTCTGACCCATACAATGTCACATATAGTTATCAAAATCAGTGGTATCACGAATATATGATGGTAGGGTTTCCACATGATCAATCTCATTTCATTTCATTTCATAAACTTTTATTCGATTATAAAAATTTGCATAATCATAAAAAGTACAATTTATAAAAATCATCGGTTTTGTACAGAGATTCACATGTTATAGTTTATAAAACAATGCCCTGACGGGTTTTCATTACTTTTTTTAAAAAGGTCGATATCATTTTGGCTTCGTGCGGGTTTACCGGTGACTGGAGATAAACAAGCACTGGATATGTGCTTCTAAGACCGCTTGAACGAAGAAGGGGAAAAATCCATTTTTTCCTGGCTACGCTGTAGTATTTGCAGAACACTGTGACATGGACCGTTGATTGCTTGGAGGCCCCGTCACACGGACAACAAATCAGGTTCCGAGACCAGTTGTTCTGTTCCGGAAATGAGACCAAGCGGAAGAAAAGATCGAACCGGAGTCTTGTCAATAGAAACTTTTCGTAGTTCGAAAGAAAGAACGTCAGGTAGGGCTGTATCAGTTTCTCTGGTTGCAATAGGCAGATTTTTCCGTTTTGTGTTTTTGCAATCTCAGCCTGATTGCGGAGTTCTCTTAAGTGGCCCATACATAGTTCTTTAAGCTGTTTCTTTGAAATGTCTTCTATTGAAGGTGGATCAAGAAAGTATTGCTCCCGATCTAGATCTTGAAAAATTTTTTAAATGTAGTTGAGCCAGGGGATTTTCCTCCAGTGAGCTAGGCTAAGGCAATCGGCGATGAGGGAGCGTGTTATATGGCTTTCTGGATTGCACCATATGCGGTGCCATAGAATGAGAGGCTGGCAGCGTATGGTGTCTGTCACAAACTCCATCCCTAGCTCTCGATGTGATGCTAGAATCGGAGAGCTTTGGGGAAGGGCCAGAACATACTTAATAAAGGCGTTCTCTGTTACCTGTAGTTGGTTAATGCTTCCGTATCCCCAGATGCCTGCTCCGTAACTAGCCACGCTGTGGCACTTTGCATAGTATAGCGTTAACAGTTCGGAAGGAGCTGGTTTTCCAAGTTTCCTGGAAAAGGCACAAAGTGCTGATGTTGCTCGACGGAAGTTGAGGTTTCTGGCTTCAATGGCTTTACGCCAGGTCATTAAATCGTCCACGAGTATACCCAGATAGGGGTATACTGTTTTTTCCAGCTTGGTGTTATTTATGTGTATGGATTTTGAAGTTCCGTGTTTGGGTCCTATGATCATTGTAAATGTTTTCTTTGTATTTACTTTTAGACCCAGAGAGTCCATAAACGTCACGTATTTGTTTAACTGTCGTTGAAGTTGGTTAGCTGTTCGGGCCAGGATGACCGAGTCGTCGGCATAGAGGAGGATGGGTATAGGGCGGCGTGCTATCTGTGGGAGGTCCTGGCTCCCTGCCAACATAGCTTTTTCGATCCCGTTGGTGTATAGATTGAATAAGAAGGGAGCCAGTACACACCCTTGCCTTACTCCTCGTGTGATTTTAATGGGACGTGATAGTTCGCCGCCGATGCCATAACGCACTCGGCCTTCTGCGTTGGTATATAGACCCCTGAGGAAGGCCAATATCGGTGGGTCTACTCCAAGATTGGACATAATATCCCACAGCTTTGCGTGCTGAACGCAGTCAAAAGCCGCGCTCAGGTCTACGTAGACCAGGTAGATTTTTCCTTCTTTTGCGTGAGCGTATTTTCCGGCCAGGAGGGTCAGGTTTAGGGCCTGCTCCACCGTTCCGAGCCCCTTCTGGAAGCCATATTGCAGGTCTGTGAAGATGTTGTTTACCTGGGCCCAAGATTGTAATCGGTCCAGGAGTAGTCGGCCTGCAATTTTGCCCGTGGCATCCAGAAGGGAGATCGGCCGGTAGCACGCGGGATCGTTGCGGTCCCCTTTCTTAAATATTGGCAAGAGGGGGGATGATGACCATGATGGAAGGAGAACGATTTCAGCGACTGCAGTCATTACCCGGGTTATTATTAGCGACCAATAGTCACTATTGTATAAAAACAAGTCCATGGGTACCCCGTCTGGGCCAGGAGCCTTGCCAGTTTTTGACGCTTTGATTGCCTTTCTGACCTCAGTGACAGTGAAGCGTAGATCAATGGGAAGAAAATTTTTCTCTGCTTCGTCCTCGCGTTCTATTTGAGGTATGTCAGATGGCGAGCCAAAGATTTTTGTGAAGTGGTGAACCCAGTCGTTCTCGGTTACTGCTACGTCGAGGTGGTATGGATCAGTATTGTTATCTAAAAAAGGTGATCTGATGGTCTGCCAAAATGTGATGCTGTCCTTTTTTAGTGCGCTTTCGTGTAGTTGGCACCAAAGGTCTCTCTTTATCTGCCGCCTTCGGTTTTTCCTAGCTTCGTTGTACGTTTTCCTCCGAAGTGAAATTAATTGAGCATCTCTTGGTTTCTGCCGGAGGGCTTCTTTTAAGGACGTGAGGGCCTTTCTGCAGTCTGAGTTAAACCATCTTTTAGTTTGGGGTTTAGGTTTGTTTGCCGTGTGTTTGAATAACTCGTCTCTTATTGCCCCTTGAATGTTATGGAAAGAGGTGATGATTAGTTCGGGGGAGGCCTCTGCGGACAAACAGTCCCTTAGCCAGGGGTGCGCTTTTTCAAGTATTCTTTGCGAGGTCACTTCAGGGTCGACTTTCGCCCATTTGATGGCGTACCCGTTCTTCTTCTTTATTGTTATTGATTGCTGGTCAAGAGAACTGGTTTTTGTTGTGGAGGAGCCCGCTTTCTCCATTGTGAGCTCCACACTCAGCGGATAGTGATCACTAATCGGACTGGACCCTACTTTGTAGTTTTTTAGCGATCTTTTACACGTATTAGAGGCTAAGATAAAGTCAATGGTGGACGTGCAGCCTCGTCCATGGAAGGTGGGTAGAAATTCCTGGGCCGGGTCCACTAGTTCGTTTACAAAGTCTAGGTCCAAGGTGAATAGGATTTCATTTAGCTTATTTCCGCTTTCAGTGTGTGCGAAATGAGGAATGGGATTTCCGGATTCAGATTGTAAGCCACAAATTCCGATTTTGTGGTTTGGGCATAATGGGTGGTTGAAATCGCCTCCCCAGATGTATTTTATTGTCGCGCTTAGGTTCGCGCTTTGTAGTGTGGATATGTGAGCCACCATTTCGTCTAGATTTGTACAGCAGTCCAGAGTACCTGCGTTATTATAATAATTTATGAGTATATATATATTTCTCGATGCGGTAGTCTGGTGGGTAATTTGGATGATTTGAAAGGTAGGTGTTTCTTTCGTTAGTTTTACCTTGACTGCTATGGTGTTGGAGAAATAGGTCATGAGTCCACCTTTTGGTCTTCCCATTGTGCTAGGCGTTGCTTTGGTGAAGTATGTCTTATATCCCGCTAGATGGAGGGGGGATGTACGCCAGGTCTCTTGTAGGCACAAGATTTGGTGGCTTACTGCTATTTCCAGCCATTGAGGGCATGGTATTTTTCCGGTTAGACCTGCGACGTTCCAGAAAGCTATGCCTATACTCATGGCCTCGTTGTCTGTCGAGGTGGCGGGTACTGTTTTGTGGTTGGTAGGGATTTCAGCGGCTAAAGCTTGGTCAGTGAATGATCTTTCGCTTGTGTCCGGTTTTTTGAGGGGAGTGTGGGTCAAAGGGTTGTTTAGTTGGATCGTTGGTGTCTCTGGTGTGTCAGGCTGTTTTGGTGGACTGTCGGATGCTTCTCAGAGACTGGGTGATGTAAGACGGCAACTGTGTGATGGCTAAGATCGGCCATAGGTGGTCAATCGACCATATCGAGGCATTCGTATCGATTTTGGGTCGGGAAGCCCTGCCAACCTTCATATGCTGGGTAGGGTATATCCTGCCAATATGGAACTTGGCCATCAACATACCTTTCTCTTGGCCCCCCCCTGTCTAGGTACTCACATGGGTAATCCCTCCGACTCCATGGTGTTTGACGCCATGGGTCCTGGTTTCGTGGGTCTTTGGGATGATAGTGCCATTCCCAGGGTGGTAGGTTGTGATGTTGTTTCACTGGGGGGTAAAAAAGAGAAAGGTGGCGGGCGTCTATTCCCCCTTTTTTCTCGAGTTGTGGCCAGGCACAGATGTAGTCTACCGTTGCGGGATCTCTGCATGTTACAATGATGCAGTCACCGCGTATTGTTTTCTTGGTTTTGCCTATCCAGGCTACCCTACGTGCTGACGTAATCCCTCCTGATAGGTGTGATTCGAGAGGTCTATTTATGCTGAGCCACTGCATGGCCTTATTTTTAAGTGACCATGCAGTTCCTGGGGTGTCTTCTGCTAACTCGGGTACTCCTGTTAAAACTATTGTGTATGGAGTAGCTTCAGGGGGCAAGTGGGCTGGACGTCTAACTGTGGGGAGTTTTTTCGGGGTGGTTTCCGATGTGTTCTTGGATGTTTTTTGGGGAGGTAGTGGATTCGTAGGCTGGGAATCGGGTTTCTCTGTGGGGATTCTACTGGAGTCTGGGTTTTGTGCTGGACATGGGGTGTGTGCCGTGATATTGCCTTTGGTAGTTGCCTGTTGTGCTTTTTGTTGTGGTGGTTTCTCCTGCTGGGGATGAGGCGTATTTGCTATTGGTTTGGGTGTGGTAGACGGTGGATTTGTGTTCTTCTGTGCTGCGGATGTTGCGTTTGAAGGATTGACTGTTTTCTGTATGTGTTTTTGGTTTTGCTTTTTTGGAGGGTGTGAGGTGTTTCGCTGGCCCTTTACGTCTATCCTAGTATTTGTATCTAGAAGAGTGGCCGATATTATTGACAGTTGAGCTTCGAGATTTCTGATGCTCAACTGAATAGGCTTTAGGTATTGGTAGAGTAGATCTTTGGTAGTGGTGAGCACTTGTGATGTAATTCTGCAGGTCTTACATTGCTCAGATGTGTTATTATTGGAGATTGCCTTATGTGGAAGAGTGGAGTCAGGAATGTGCAATATGCTATTGGAGCATGGGGAGTTTGAATGGGTCATGGGTGAGCTTTGTGTTTTTTCACTGAGTGATAGTCGAGTCTCCGATGTTGCCCTTTCCCTCTCGCCATGCTGGGGCAGGTTGTCGGTGGTTTGGATATCTCCTTGGGTTTGACATCCAGCTAGGTCGGGGGTTGCTTCCAAGTCTTCTGATGTTATTGAGGGATCCGACTCAGAATGCGTGACTGACAGGTCGACTACTGAAGGGACAGTGTTAAGTTCTGTGATTAGAAGAGGCACTGGAAGTGAGCTGTTTTGGGAGGTCAGATTAATTGGGGATGCAGCGTTCGCTATGGCACCAAGTGATGAGCGCTTGGCATTTGCGCTCATAAGATCCATCGAGACTCTCTTTTCCATTAAAGCTATGCTTTGGTTTATCGTTTCGTTAACCCGTGATATAAAAAGGTCGATAGGGCCAGTTACTTGTGCTACCTCCTGTGCATGTTTGGATTTGGGTTTGGAGGCACTTCTAGTTTTTGGCGGCATGCTTGTTTGTTGCTGGGTCGTCGATGAAAGAGGGATGGCCCGGTCCGGTCTCTATCGGGCACTAACGGGCAACAACGGGCCCGCCCTTGGCCCGGGCTTCGCCCGCGCGCGTCCCGCGATGCGCGTGATAGGCCCTGTTTAAGTAGGTATAGGGAAGGGGCGGGGCACTGGGAGGGGGCGCGGCTCACGCGGGAAGAGGGAACAGCTGATGTTACTGACGCTGTCCCTCGCAGTCCCCGGGCCGCGCCTCTCGCCTCCGCTGCGGCCTCGCGTCTCCACTCACAGGGTCTCCGGCAGGTTTGGCACAGGGAGGCTGCTCCTGCAGCAACGGCAATTAGGGTTTAGAAAAACGCTGGCAAGTCCTTACAGCAGCAAGTCTCTCTGGTGAGCGGCACCCGCGGAGCGGGGGCCGCGAGAGGTTTTAAACACCCTGTAGGGGGCGGGGCACTGGGAGGGGGCGCGGCTCACGCGGGAAGAGGGAACAGCTGATGTTACTGACGCTGTCCCTCGCAGTCCCCGGGCCGCGCCTCTCGCCTCCGCTGCGGCCTCGCGTCTCCACTCACAGGGTCTCCGGCAGGTTTGGCACAGGGAGGCTGCTCCTGCAGCAACGGCAATTAGGGTTTAGAAAAACGCTGGCAAGTCCTTACAGCAGCAAGTCTCTCTGGCGAGCGGCACCCGCGGAGCGGGGGCCGCGAGAGGTTTTAAACACCCTGTAGGGGGCGGGGCACTGGGAGGGGGCGCGGCTCACGCGGGAAGAGGGAACCGCTGATGTTACTGACGCTGTCCCTCGCAGTCCCCGGGCTGCGCCTCTCGCCTCCGCTGCGGCCTCGCGTCTCCACTCACAGGGTCTCCTGCAGGTTTGGCACAGGGAGGCTGCTCCTGCAGCAACGGCAATTAGGGTTTAGAAAAACGCTGGCAAGTCCTTACAGCAGCAAATCTCTCTGGCGAGCGGCACATGATCAATCAAAAAGAAGTCCGAATACCGTGACATTTTTTCGGAGTCATAAACACACGGGGACCCATTTCGATCCCCTATCAAGCCGCACAGCCTAGTCCGTCACTAAATAGATCCAATAAATCAAATTGGTGTATGTACTCTTTGTTTTCTCTTCTCTTTTTCTTTATTCTTTTTCAACATTTTTCGATTATTGTCGATTTATTTTATCCATTCTTAACCAAATTCAAAGAAACTTCACAAACAGGAGGTCTATCCACATATAGCGACTTTATTTAAAATGCACCCAATGCATTTCGGGAAAGATCTCCCTTCGTCAGGGGTATCTATAAAAAATCATTAACAGAGCACCATTAGTCTACGGTGTTTACATTACTCATTGCATGCATAACATCAAATTTCTGTTGCTTTACATCCCATATTTAACTTACTAACGTGTGCACACACAATGATGAAAAAGAATGAAGAAAAAGAGAAGAGAGAACAGAGTACATACACCAATTTGATTTATTGGATTTATTTAGTGACGGACTAGGCTGTGCGGCTTGATGGGGGATCGAAATGGGTCCCCTTGTGTTTGTTTACTTGCTAGCGCAATTGGACAGAGCGTGGATCCAGCATCGCATGCCAGAACGAGTCTGAAGCTGTTGAACAGACATTTAAAACAGGAGTATTATAATGAGTACCAAGGTGTGCATCTCACCTCCCCAAATGTATATTGTATGGGAGTCAGACATGAGAATGATTGTCCTTGATGTTACTGGACTATTTACATGCATCGCCCACCAACATGGCATACAAGCAGTGGAATATTTCCTTAAAACACGATCATTGAGGTTTTCAAAACCTAATGCGATGCTGTTAGAATGTTTGTCCTTTTGCCTCAATAACAATTTTTTCCTGTTTCAGAAATAATATTTCAGGCAGTGTAGGGGTACTGCGATGGGAACCTGCTTCGCCCCCAGCTACGTGAACGTGTTCGTCGGCTGGTGGGAAAAGCAGGTCGCCTGGGCTGATGAAAATCAGCACTGGGTCTCATCAATTGAAGGGTGGTACTGTTACATCGACGACCTTTTCATATTTTGGAAAGGTCCCCGAACAGAGGCGGAGTCATTTATCAAACACCTGAATGACAATACAGTGAACCTGCATTTTAGTGGCAACATAAGTGACACTGAGGTTGACTTTTTAGATTTATAATTCTTCATTAAAGATGGCAACATATGCACCTCACTCTATCGTAAGGCCACTGCAGGAAATTCGATTCTTGAAGCAAGCAGCTGTCATCCCAAATCATTAAAGAACAGCATTCCGTATGGGGAATTGCTCCGTATTAAAAGAAATTGTACAAGATCTACCGATTTTGATGCAGCGGCCCATGAATCTATGTTAAGGTTCCAAGTAAGAGGGTACTCGGACCAGATCTTAGAAAAGGCATACGATAAAGTTCGAACAATTCCAAGAACTAATCTCCTTAAAGATAAGCAAAAGACCTCTGCAAAGGAAGATAATACACCTAGATGTATCCCTACCTTTTCGAGAAAGTCCAAAGAAATACATAACATTATGAAACAAAATTGGCCGATTCTAAGATCAGATGGGATAATAGGCAAACTTGCTATCCAAAAATCACGTACCGAAAGAATCGTTCACTGAGGGATCTCCTGGTGCATAGTCATTTTGACTCTGTTCCACATACACCAAGACTAGGTAATCTGACCAGATTTTATCCATGTCAAAATTGCAAAGCGAGCACTAAACATCAACTACCAAGTCCCAGGGAAAACCCTTAATCAGAAAAATCACCAAATTTCTAACATGTACCACTCCATTCTGTGTTTATTGCCTTGTCTGCCCATGTAAATTGCAATACATAGGCAGTACAATTCACCCAGTAAAGAGGAGAATTTTAAAATATGCAAGGGCAGTACAGCGTAACGACTCAAACTACCCAGTAGCGAGGCATTTTGTGAAAGAACACAGAAGTGACCGGAATCTTCTGCGTTTCTTCTGCCTTGACCAAGTTCCTATCAAGGAAAGAGGCGGCGACAGCGAAATCCAGCTGCGCCGTCTCGAGTCAAGATATATTATCGATCTTAATACTTGAACTCCCTTTGGGTTAAACACAGAAGAAGAATTAGCCATACACCTAGGCTAGAGCATCCAAATCTCCAAGATCTTTGATTAATTGTAACACAGTACTTGCAAAGCTGAACCCACGAACTAAGAACATATATATTCACTATCTAATATTATTGTTTTGTAAAAATTCCCTTATTAATGAACTATTTAGTTAATTATGCATGGTAAGGAATGTTCTAAAAATGAATTTGTATTTCCCTATAATCTGAGTAATGCATTTGTAAATATTTCTATCTAATGCTTAATGGCTTTTTTATGATTTACAAAACAAAAGTGACATTTTTTTGATAATCATGAATTGATTGAATGATTAGGTAAAACAATGACTAAGTTTGATTCAATGCCCATCCAGGGCTACATTTTTACGTGTTTATTTAAAAGTCACTTGGTGAAAGTGGGTGCAAAATTACACACTCCAAGATGGCCGCATTGTATGCACTAAATCAAGTCCATCGTTGTTGTTTATTACAGGAAATGACGTAATTAAGTCAAAAAGTTTATTTAAAAAAATGAATTGTTGTGCTATCTGGTAACAGCTGGAGGAAGGCGCGAAGCCGAAACGCGTCCTGTTGCTAAACTTTTGCAAATAAATCTGAATTAAAACCTTATCCACGGAGTGCGGTCCGTTCCCTTTTGTTACGAGGGGAAATTGAGCGGTGATATATATATATATATATCCACCAAGTTTGCCTGCAAAGGAAGGAGCCCACAAGCAAGGTAAAATCACGGCTTTTTATTCCTGTTGGGAGCAGCAGTGAAATGGATGCAAATTTCCTGCAGCAAGCATCAAAGTCCAGCCTGACTCGTTTCGTAGCCTTACTTCATCAGAGGCTTGGGCTTGTACTCAGAGGCAAGCATTTTTATCAGGCAGCAACATACTTCCCGCCTCAGTGGGCTTTGCCAATCAGATGGCCTTGTGGTCTTGGTAGTCACCTGTCTTACTCCAGTGAGTAGCCTGCCCCCAAGCACCTCGATAATGTCACAATAAAACCCCGAGTGGGGTGTGCTGTTATGCTTCTCAATGCAAAGCTGTCCATAGTCTGCCAACAAGTGCCCCATTGCTTCCATACCGGTGGCGTTTTTAGGCATCTCCATGGGGAGCCAGCAAGCCCCAGGACCTCCTTCCGCGGCTCAGGCTCACTGCTCAAACATAACCCCCAAGTTTGCCTGCAAAGGAAGGAGCCCACAAGCAAGGTAAAATCACGGCTTTTTATTCCTGTTGGGAGCAGCAGTGAAATGGATGCAAATTTCCAGCAGCAAGCATCAAAGTCCAGCCTGACGCGTTTCGTAGCCTTACTTCATCAGAGGCTTGGGCTTTTACTCGGAGGCAAGCATTTTTATCAGGCAGCAACATACTTCCCGCCTCAGTGGGCGTTGCCAATCAGATGGCCTTGTGGTCTTGGTAGTCACCTGTCTTACTCTAGTGAGTAGCCTGCCCCCAAGCACCTCGATAATGTCACAATAAAACCCCGAGTGGGGTGTGCTGTTATACTTCTCAATGCAAAGCTGTCCATAGTCTGCCAACAAGTGCCCCATTGCTTCCATACCGGTGGCGTCAGTCATGTGATGTCAGTCACGTGATGTAATCAGTTAAAACACGCCCAAGCGCACCTGGGCGCTTGTGTTCCAGTCTGTGATCAAGGCAATGGTGCCGAAACGTTAGAGAAATGGAAACTGGCGCTGCTAGATTTTGGAAATAAAGCCACTTTCACAGTATTGGGCCTCTCGGTGTTTGTGTGACCTGTGGGTGTTTGATGAGCTGCTCCGTGCTCATTGTGTGAGGCCGCCCTGAAGAGTCTGGGGCTCCGGAACGGGGGAATTGCTTTTCTTGATGTTTAATGGAGGAGCCTGACTCACTTGCGCCTTCAACCTACCAAGGATTGCCACTAGAGCAAAAAAGAATAGCGCATGGAAGGGATTCAAACAAGACGATATCCTGCTATGATCATGCAGTGTAAAGCTATCTTTCCGGAATGTGACATGCCATGAGAACATTTGCGGTATGTACAAACTCACCTGACTGTGTTTAAAGATGCCCCCACGGCAACAACAGTGCTTGTATTTCGAAATAATCACCACGAAGGACTTAACATCTTTGGACTTCAAGTTTGCATTTTTATAATACCTTTACAATGCACTGTGGGATTAGTAGTATGGTGATGTCAGTCACGTGATGTAATCAGTTAAAACACTCCCAAGCGCACCTGGGCGCTTGTGTTCCAGTCTGTGATCAAGGCAATGGTGCCGAAACTTTAGACAAATGGAAACTGGCGCTGCTGGATTTTGGAAATAAAGCCACTTTCACAGTATAATATATATATATATATATATATATATATATATATATATATATATATATATATATATATATATATATATATATATATATATATATATATATATATATTCAATGAAAAAACCATTGGTTTTAGGCCATATATAGTTAGGGATTTGCATTTACAAAACCTTATTTTACTCGCATAAAACCATTGAAATTCCATATATAGTTAGATGCGCTAACTATATATCGCGCACCCGCAATCCACTGCTGATGATGTCACATATTACATCATTCATGACATGGTCAGTGACATCACTGATGACATCACTGATGACAACTCAAATGACATCACTGATGACAACATCCAGTGACTGGAAGTTTCTGTAAAGTTAAAATATGTCTTACATATTGAAGAATGAGTGGATGTATAAATGTCTGGATGAAGGATTTAGTAGGTGCATGACTGACTGTATGAGGGAGTGATTAAATGTGTCCCACTGAGTGCATGGGTTAGTGATTAAACTGTATTAATTTGTGTATCATTATATCTGTTGTTCTGTAAACTGCTGCATGTGTTGATCAGTAGCTATATAAATAACTATATGGGTTATTGATTGGTTGCTCAAGTATTTGTATGGGAGACTGAGTATGTGTGTGGGTGGCTGGGAGGTGTGTGACTCTGTGCATAGATGTGTAAGCAGTTGATTCACTAGGTGTATGAGTTCAAGAGTGCATGTGGAAACAGCTATATGGGCGGTTGACTGTGTGCATGAGTGTATTGGTGAGTGAATGGATATCTCAGTGCTACATGTCAAAGTAAGTACATATGTAAAACACAGTACATGTGAGAGTTAACATATATAAATAACTGTGCATAACAGCCAGTGAATGTGTGAGTGGCTGTATGGATCATTGTGAACATGTATCAAGGATTGTATAAGAGAGTAAATATGTATTAGAATATGTTTCAATAAGTAAGGTGTGTATAACTGTATAGTTGAGGAATTGGAGGTGTGTTTGATTCTTTGCATGACTGTCTAGGTGTATGAGTAACTCCATGGATGAGTGACAGTCTGTGAGTGTCTGTTTTCACTGAGTGTATCTAAGGATACATCAGTCTGTAGAGGTTCATCGTATTAACACATGAATGATGTCATCTGTGATGTTGTCAGTGATGTCATTTGAGTTGTCATCAGTGATGTCATCAGTGATGTCACTGACCAGGTCATGAATGATGTAATATGTGACATCAGCAGTGGATTGCGGGTGCGCGATATATAGTTAGCGCATCTAACTATATATGGAATTTCAATGGTTTTATGCGAGTAAAATAAGGTTTTGTAAATGCAAATCCCTAACTATATATGGCCTAAAACCAATGGTTTTTTCATTGAATTTTCAAGGTTTTGTAAATGCAAATTCCTAACTATATATCGACTATAACCTATGGTTTTTTCAGTGAATTTCAATGGTTTTTTAATAGCAAATATGAAAAGCTTTAAAATGTCAAGTACGTGATAGATAAAAACATTTTCGTATTTATGCACGCTGATGTGCTTTGAACGCTGCACTCCCCTCTTTTCTCTTAGTAGTACTCTCTCTTTGCAGATAGTGAACGGTAGTTAACGCAGACCTTTACCCCTGTTGTAATCCGTCGTACCTGCTTGTCTCTCCATTTGATTGATTGTTATCCAAGCATTTACTGTTTTACAATTGATTCTCTTTGGTTCATTATCTATTTACAAACAAGCACAAAGTCGCAATACTCTGTTTAGTCTTTGCAGATAGTGAAAAATCGTGTAAAAAAATAAAAGTAATCGAGCAAAATCAGTAGGCCACTAATTGGATCTCTTTTTGACCTCGCTAAAATAGAAATATTAGGAACAACCCTTCATGAGAAATACGAAAATAGTGAGATGAACTTAGATCCACACCATGAGGGCTGCAAGACAGCTCGACTCCGTCACCCACCCCGCCCAAAATAACGACAAACCCTATGCAAATATTAAAAATATAGACAACACACCAGCAAAGAAACAGGGTAAAACATTTTATTAAATAACTATTTACATAACTATTTTATACTTTTTATTGCCCGATCCGGCTAGCTCAATCGATCGAGCATGAAACTCATGCACTCTGATAGCAAGCGTTGCTACTGATGCTATGCAGACCAAAACTGGTTTTCAGTTTGTACATTTTTCTAGATTTTTCAATCCAAGGTTGGTTGACTTTGTAGAACGATGGCTTCAGATTTACAACATACGGTGTGGTGGCGCGGACTAGGAGGGGGCGCTTCGCTCCTGCCCCCTCCCCAAGTAAGATTTTCATACGTGAAAGTACGTTAATGGTTTTGGTCCCTGAGTTGCTTCAATGTCACTGCCATTCTCAAATGGCATAAGTTCTGGATGTTGGGTGCCATAGTTCAGAGTTCTGAGCAGCGCTTGTAACACTGTCTGAAGCTTATTTCCACCTACTGCAGCTTCACTATTCTCAAAGTAAGTGAGTGTCGTTTGTGGACCTGACTGCATTAGAAAACAATGTCATATGAAACCTTCCTAAACAGCTTGACGGAGGCCCCCGAGGGGCGGTGTGATGGCCATGGACTCGGAGAAGACACTTGGCTCCGACCCCCTCCCCAAGTCTTATAGCACCGGTGTAGCCTGAGATCGCCCCCGACATAGGCGGCCGGCTCTCGGGGTCCGGCGGAACTTTTTGCCTTTTGATGACTCTTCTATTCTGGACCTTGTCCCACAATCCGTTTGACCTGAAGACACGCTGTAGTGGGGCGCCCCTTTACCGTTTCAGTTGCCATTCCGCCTGCTTTTGCTACACTGTGCCTCTTCCGCCATTCAGCTGTTTACCGCCCGCTCTTGCGACTACAGCGTCTCGCTCACCATGTAGTTGAGTTGCTCCCGCTCTTGCGGTGCAGCGATAGGCGGCTGCCACAGGACTCTCAAAATGGCGGCCGGCTCTTCGGATTTGGGCCTGGTCCACTAAAATGGCCCTGGGACTCCTTGGAACTCGGACGCTTCCCTGATAGGGCTTGGGTCCCATTCTCGAAAACGTCCCCTCAGCCGTGAAGATTCTACAAAAGTCTTGGGGGCCCCCCGACTCCCGCAGGCTTCTGGTGGGGAGCGGCTGCCATGTCTGCTCGTGAAATGGCCACGACGGAGCTACGAGATGGTAGTGCTCTCATGCTGACGCCAGCTTTAGTCTGAAACATCCACAAACACTGTAGACTACCAATTCGATCAGTTCCGGTAGCGCCCCAACATGACCCGGAAGAGAAGAACTTGCCCTCCCCTCTTTGACTGATGGTTCTTGTTGCCTGTCCCCTCTGTTGTCATTTAACAGAACTTTTTGGACTGCTGAAAGGGGTTGTGTTCCGAACGCTGGTTGGTGGAGACATTTTGACTATATTCTTGACCTACGTTGTCGCGTAATGCGTTATATGACACGCCGCGTTAGCGCACCCGGAAGTGATCCGAGGCGCGGCGCGCAGCGCGTAACGTAAGCATAACAGGTCATGTGACTTGTTAATAAAACTTTTCATTGGTTCATTTTACTTTTGTTATTTTAATGATGAAAAGCTTGGTCATATGACCTAAAAATTACGCTTTTTATTGTTTTCGAACATTATTTTTTTTTAAACATATGTTATAATATTCCAGGCTAATGTACTTTCCCGGAAAATTTACAACTGTCCTGCAAGTAAAATATATTCCTTTTTCGAGAAAAAGGGCGTTTCTTCGTTCCATGACGGAGCCGTTGAGTAAAAGAGACTCGGCCTGCTGTCTTAGTCGCCGATACGCCTGATTATCAGATTCTTATCGATCACTTTATGTTGCAGAAATAAAAAAAAAACTGCCCTTGACCATTTATCTTTACTGCGTTCCTACATATTATACCTTTTATCCGTCATGTAATTGGACTGCTTTATTTCACTTGCCTTTTACTGATTCGAAAACAGTGACTAAAAGTAAAAACTTTACCAATGTAAATACTACTACCGTGTTTTGTTTTAAAAACCTTTATTGTGAAAATGTCAGTATACAAATACGGGCCTATAACCACGTGGGCCGGCCACGGAGCAAACTGAAATCGTATATGATGAGGAGACATTTACACTGTAGAGGAACGTAACGAGCGGGCCATTAGGTTGGAAGAACTAAGGTGTCTAACAGTTGCGGAATCGGTAGACGTACATTTTGTAATTAAAATAAGACAGGGCCACTTACAATAAAATTTTCTAGATATACATTTGCGGGCAAGGAGTTACGAGTCCCATTTATACCGGCGCCATTTTGGGCGAGCCCGGGCAGGTCCAAGATATAGTCAAAATGTCTCCACCAACCATCGGCCAGACCAGAACCCCTTTCGGCCCTGTATGCTACAAGATGGTGTCTTCCATTCAGAAAATATTGTTGGCAGCATTTTGAAAGGAAACGGAAACAGCCGTTCTCCTAGTGAGTTTCACATTGTTACATTTAGGAAGAATGTTGAAGAGTAGTATGTGGAAAATCTGAAGCCATTTTTCTACAAACTCTCAATCAGCCTTGGATGGAAAAAAAAATCCTGAAGAATGTACAAACTGAAAACCAATTTTTGTCTGTATAGCATCAACAGCAACGCTTGAGTCAGCTTTGTGTCAAGCCGCCATTTTCATTCAATCAATAGCGTCCCCCTGCAAACATTCAGGGACCTGGTCGTGTCTTCAGATGAAACGGATTGTAGGAAAAGAAACAGAAAGGAAAAGGAAAAAAGTTCTGCCGGACCTCGGGAGCCGGCCGCCTATGTCATGTGCGACCTTTGGCCACACCAGGGCAATAGTGAAGCTGCAGCAGGTGCAAATAAGCTTCAGACAGTCTTACAAGCACTGCTCAGAACTCTCAACTGAGGCACTCAACATCCAGGACTTGCCATTCGGATCTTGGCGCCTTGTGCTGGTTCCGACCTATTCACACATCGGTCCACTACTGACATCACCTCATAAGCCAACGGGGCACCCCACGCCGACTTTCGGCACAGCATTGTAGGATGGCCACACCAGTGCGGCAATTTGCTGGACACAACCTCGGTGCCATCCGGATCTCGGCGCGTTCGAGTCACTGTACCGCAAGAGTGACCGGAACTCAGCTGGACACGCCGTCTTTCGGCGCAGCATTGTAGGATGGCCACACCAGTGCGGCAACTTGCTGGATACCACCTCGGTGCCATCCGGATCTCGGCGCGTTCGATTCACTGTACCGCAAGAGTGACCGCAACTCAGCTGGACACGCCGTCTTTCGGCGCAGCATTGTAGGATGGCCACACCAGTGCGGCAATTTGCTGGACACCACCTCGGTGCCATCCGGATCTCGACGCGTTGTGCTGCCTTCGGCCTATTCGCACATCGGTCCGCTACTGACGCCGCCTCACGTGCCAACGGATTTTCTACGCTTTTTTTAGCCCTATGCCGCATAACAGGTCATGTGACTTGTTTATAAAACTTTTCATTGGTTCATTTTACTTTTGGTTTCCTAAAGATGGAAGGCTTGGTCATATGACCTTAAAATAACACTTTTCATTGGTTTAGAACATTTTTTTTTCCCAAACGATGAAAGCCCCACCTTGTTTCTGGATCATTCAGACTGAAGCTGGCGTCAGCATGAGAGCACCACCATCTCGTGGCTCCGTCGTGGTCATTCCGCGAGCAATCATGGCAGCCGCTCCCCACCGGAAGCCTGCGGGAGTCGGGGGCCCCCAAGACTTTTGTAGAATCTTCACGGCTGAGGGGACGCTTTTCGAGAATGGAGCCCAAGCCCTAGCAGGCAAGCGTCCGAGTTCCAAGGTGTCCCAGGGCCATTTCAGTGGACCAGGCCCAAAACCGAAGAGCCGTCCGCCATTTTAAGAGTCATGTGGCAGCCGCCTATCGCTGCACTGCAAGAGTGGGAGCAACTCAACAACATGGTGAGCGAGACGCTGTAGCCGCAAGAGCGGGCGCAACTCAGCTGGATGGCCGCCGCCTCCCCCACGAACCCCCCCTCCCCCCCCGCCCCCGGGCCGCCCCACGCCAATTTTCGGAGCAGCATTGTAGGATACCAAAACCAGTGCGGCAGTTTACTGGACATCACCTGGGTGCCATCAACATCTCAGCGCGTTCTGCTGCCTTGGGACTATTCGCACAACAGACCGCTACTGACGAGGCCTCCCCCCGCACCACCCGGGACGCCCCACGCCAATTTTCGGAGCAGCATTGTAGGATCCCAAAACCAGTGCGGCACCCAGGCGACATCACCTGGGTGCCGTCCAGAACTCTGCACGTTGTGCTGCCTTGGGACTATTCGCACAAAAGACAACTTCTGACCATTGTTGCTTTTTCGGGTGAAAAATGTTTAAATGTTTTTACAGTTTTTGTTCCGTTCATTATATTTAAAAGTTAATAAAGTTTTATAATGTTACTTTGTTGGAGTGTTATAATTTTTTTTTAAAACGGGTGAATGGGGCCTTGAATCGGGTTATTGTCATGTGTGGGCTTTGCAAGTGTACTGCTACAGGATCGGACATTTCAAACTCAAATGCACGTTCTTTTTCTTACCTTTCCGAAGCATGGAGCGCAATAGCAGGCAGAGAAAGGGTGATGCACGTGTTGAACACTACCTGACCTGGCAAGTTGCTGGCAGTGCCCCCCCGCCCGCTCCTGAAAGAGGGCACACACACACCGCCGCCCCGAGTACTTCACAAATCTTTAAAAGACCATGCGCTTGTTCATGAGGCTTAAATGGTTTATCACCTCTTCTAGAACACCTGCATCGACCCTCTGACGTTTCCTGGAAAAATTACCACGTAACACAATACCAAGCCCTGTCAGCTGAAACCCCCGAGGAATCGTGGGGCATATTATCATGGTGGGGGTTTATCTCCGCTTTTTTGGCTTTAAAAGCCATGAAAGCGGAGATAAAATTATCTCCCTATTACCAAGCTGTCGCTAACACCAGTTAGTGACAGCTAAAAGGAGATAGCGACCATCTTGGGCCCCGCTTTGCATGTCAGTGATACTTATCACTAATGACATGCAAAGTGGGCGTGCCAAGATGTTAGCGACTGGAAACAGTCCCTAACATCGCTATCTCCTATTACCAACTTTTGGAGATATTCGCGCTAAACGCGAATATCTCCAAAAGCTAACACCTGCCCTGAGCAGTTCCTAGCCATGTTATCCAATGGGAGGTGGATAACATGGCTAAGAGCATTTGCTCGATAATACATGAATATCGCTGACTTTTCTGCGATAATAGCAAGGTTTATCTGCGATAAAAATCGCCGATGTGCGGCGAAAATTTTTGTCTCTAAACAAGTTAGAGACAAAAATTATCGCTAGTTGTTCGTAATATGCCTCGGGTTTTTGCTTGCAGAAATCGGGAGGCGGTAGACTAGCACTGAAATCAGTAGTCTCACGCCTGAATCGGGAGGGTTGGCATGTCTGGATTCTCTTTAGCTGGGGCCATAAACTACATCCGCAGGGGTAGGTGATAGCCTGGGACCAGCCTGGCATCTAAAATGGCTGCCGTGCACGACAAAATTGTGGCATTGGAAAAAAGGCAAGATGGCGCAGACAATGTTTATCAATAAGGATTCATTTATAACAAAATATTTTATCGCAGTGACAAATTGGCGGTCCACATTTCCTGATTTCCATCGAATCGAACGTTAACAGACGTCACGCAGCAAAAAAAATAAAAAGCTCACGCACAGCCGCTGGAAGACATGTATCAACATATATGAGCCTCCTCAGCCACCATCATGAAACATAGGGGATTAGGATACGTCTCCCGCACCCCCTTATACCTAGTAATTTAATTAAAACGAAGCACAAAATGGCGAATTCCCGTTTCGCTACCAGTTTGCGGCCCAGTTCGCGGCCCGTGAAGCGCTTCTACCGTGAAAAATCTTTTTTTTTTTATTTTCCCCACGGGACCCTTTAATAACCCCAACAACATTCCTAGGAGGTCAAGAGGGGTATACCTTGCCCCCTTTCATTAAATTCCCCCTTCGTTTTTCACCTCTTCTTCTCTCTCGATCCTACCGAGAGATAAGATGGCGGCCGCTCCGGACTGTCACGCAGCAAAAAAAAAAAGCTCACGCACAGAGCAGTTTTTAGACATGTTATCCAATGGAAGGTGGATAACATGGCTAAGAGCATTTGCTGGATAATGCATGAATATCGCTGACTTTTCAGCGATATTCATGCATTGTGGCCGATGTGCGGCAATAATTTTTATCTCTGAACAATTAAAACGAAGCACAAAATGGCGAATTCCCGTTTCGCTACCAGTTTGCGGCCCAGTTCGCGGCCCGTGAAGCGCTTCTACCGTGAAAAATCATTTTTTTTTTATTTTCCCCACGGGACCCTTTAATAACCCCAACAACATTCCTAGGGGGTCAAGAGGGGTATACCTTGCCCCCTTTCAATAAATTCCCCCTTCGTTTTTCACCTCTTCTTCTCTCTCGATCCTACCGAGAGATAAGATGGCGGCCGCTCCGGACTGTTTAGAATGTTGACAGACACCGGAGAGCCAATCAGCTTTCTGCGCGCAAAGTTCCGTTTCGCGAAAAGTAAGCGGACCGGAGCGCAGCCCGGAGCGCTGTTACAGATATATATCTTGTTTTGAACGTTAATTTCTCAAAAACTACTGGAGCACATATATTGAGACCTAGCAAAGGCACATCGGGCTAACAGTCCCTACAATTTTGCCAAGTTTCGTGCAAATCCATTCAGCCGTTCGAGCTAAAAGTGAGTCCAACCGCCCTATGGAAAACTCAATGTTAAAAACGCGTTTTGGGACCCCCCTTTTTTCTCAGCCCCCCCTTGACGAAACCCCCCCCAAATTTTCAGGGGCTGCTCAGAAACAAAATGTGCCATTTTCCTGAAAATTTCAGCCGATTCCGTCCACAAACGCCAAAGTTATTAGACATAGAATTTTCAAAAATCCCATAGGGAATTAATCCTAACTATATATACCTACTGGCGATAGCCAGTAGGTAATATATATATATATATATATATATATATATATATATATATATATATATATATATATATATATATATATATATATATATATGAAGAGAACTCTAGTTAGTTCTCCAGTTTAGGTGGAGAGCAGCTCCTTTTAGAGCACTCAACACCAGCGACACTCTAGATCTGCTCACCTCAAATGTCATACACGCCGAGATAGAAAAGGACACATTATTTTGCCATTTGTACAGCAAAGTCTTTAAGGAATGTTTAGAGTACAAGGGTGAGTATTGCTAAGATCCCCCTGTTTGGCAGTCAGCCCTTGTAATTGATGTCTTTGGATAGGTAGACAAGTGATGAGACTTGTTATATACAATCCTAGTGACAACAATTTTACTGGGGATCGGTTAATGTGTAATAGAGCTTCCCCATCCCTAGCTTACTTTTCAGGAAATTTGCCTTGTGGAATGGAAGATCTGCTAGGATCTTTCAGAGGAGGACAATTAGAATCATCTTTCAGAAGTGATATGTAAGGAAGGAATATTATTCCAAGTGCATACAGGATTTATATTGTCTGGCTTTTTGGAGCAATGAAAGGGAGATGATTTAGCGAGGGAAGAAAATGGGGAAGAATGGTGGTAACAGATTTGTTAGGAAAGTATAATATATTTTGGAGAGTTTGAGTCAGTAGTGAGTTGAGGGACACTGTGTCCCAAAGCAGTTGGATTCTAGATTGGAAAATGTATTAGTGCACAGCACAGGAAAAAATATTTCACTTTACAGATACGAGCAAGGGGGTCATGATGCCATGAGCCTCAGTGTGAATTTAGAAAACAAGAGGCATCTCGAGTGAGCCTTAGCGTAATACAAGCATTGATGGTGTTCATTTTGTAGTTGAGGATCACAGGAGAACTGAAATGAAGTGGTTAAGGAAGTGGCCAATTACTACAGTGCATTGCATTTTATTTCTGGAGGCTTTGGAAGCAAAGGTAGCAGACTGTACCAAAGGTTGCAGAAAGATTAAGTGCAAGAATGGAGGCAAGAGCATTGTGCTCAGAGGTGATTGCGCAAAATGTTGTAGCAATGTTGTTGGAGTGAGGTTGTTAATTTGTACATTAGATTGTAGTAGTTGAAGAAAGGTGAGCAGATTAAGTACCAGTCATACAGATGTAAAGAGAACGTTGTAGAGACACCTAGTTGTAGTTTGAGAAAGGGGAATGTACGGTCTTGCCATTTTTTCAAAAAGATGGGAACGCTGATTTAAAACTTTCCAAACGAAGACTTGGCCATTGATGATTGAGTGTGGATTTACTAGTTGAAGCTTTAGAAATGGGAGCCTGTGATTTGACCACTGACATATAACTGGTTTGATGTTTTGAATAAGAGAATCAGTTCTGTGGGTGAGACTTAGTTAAGAGTGGCTGAATGGGGTGATGTGATGCATTGTGTATGATGCTGGAACTGTAAGAATCAAAGTAAAGTTGCAAGCGGTAATGTTAAGGTGATTGGGAGTGTTACATGCTAACTGCATCAGACGCACTAGGTTTTCTTTTTGTTTTTGGATATGTGGTATGACTGTTGGAAGTGGTTTGAGATCAAGAGTACAAAGGTTTTACCAAGGTCAGGCTAGCAGTGGGAGCATACATTTACATTAGCCTGGACAGTTGCCAAGTAAAATCATTTCATTGCATAGAAATCCCATCAAATCCGCTACTCAAATGGGTTATCTCAATAAACGATGCAGGGCCCCCTTCATACCCATAATTTGCAGAAGCAATGTTGAATGCCACCTACTTGTAAGTTATTTTCCTCTGCATGTCAGATTTGCCTTTACAAGGGCTTACCAATGCTACCTTGCTACCTGCAATACTGATATTCGTAGGCTCCCTGGGTCTCAACTTTTCAAGTTGAGCTCCACGGTCATCTTGTGGCGAGCTGGTTTTCCTTTGTTTCTTGGTACCGTTCTTATGAAAACTAAAGGCAACTCAATGTAATGTTTAACGAACAAGTTGCTGATAGAAATCCCTTTCCATGCTTTGAATCCAGCTTAGCAAAGCACAACCATGTTTACTTCAGTATTGGATCTTTCATAGATTCACATGCTTAAATCATTCCTTGTCGTCAAAAGGGGAGTTTCACGTTACCTTAGAAAAGCAGTGTAATATGTATACAAGAGAAACATCCCAAGGCCCTTAAGTTTAGTAACGTAACATAGTCATTTTGAAAGAAAGAATCCAAACAAGTTCCAAACAAACGGATTGCCCAACTCCTTGGAACACTCCTGTGAGAAGCTCCATTCCCCTATTGTTGTACCCCACTTTGTGTGAGGGAGTCTCCACACAGCTCTGCTCAGTTCTACTGGTTTCATTGCTGTATCTTGTCATATATATCTATATATGTATGTTTATATCTTACAGTATATATATTTTTTCAAGATATCCTTTTATCCTGCTCCAAATCTATTGACATCTCGAAAAGGCAGAAAAAGGTCTGTTCCAACCCTGTGGGTAAAGAAGAGGTTTTATTTTGAAAACCCTCATCAAGATTGTATTTACTGCATATATTCATCTCACAAGGCCAAGGACTGCAAGGTATCTTGTACTTTTTCTTCAAAAACCTTAAAGGACCTTGAAGTGAGACTGCTTTTATGACTCCAGAAACTTGAAACTAAAAAGGAGCGTGTGTCAGATGGAAAGTGAGGATTCATCTTTCTGAAGAAGGATTAAGAAGAGAGATATTTCATATAATCATTTCTCTCAGGAACCACCTAAAAATCCTCTAAAAGACCCCTTCCAGGTCTCACAGAGCGCAGTCCATCTGTCAGCACAGGAGGAAGAGGTTTCCTCAAACTGGTTAAAAGAGCATAAAATCAGTTTTTTCCTCAAAGACCCACAAAATTAAGGTTTAAGCCTACTACTTCTCCGCCTCAAGTTCTCCACAAACTTAGTCGTAGTCTCCAACTGCTGAGAGATTATATAATTTTTCACCGCCAAAATTGTTGATAAAGACCACCACTGCTGTCTTAAGATGTCAACTACCACAACCGTAAGCACACTGTCTACAGCCTTGTCCTCTTCGACAACAACCTCCTATTCGACTCAAATCCTCATACTGTTGATTAAAATTAATCCAGCCTAGTTAACGACCACGACTCTCCCTCAACTGCCTCAGCCACGTCACAGAAACCTCCATCGACTACCTCATCAAGTAAAAAATCTAGGGGAAAAAAACAAGAGAAATTCAAACATCACACCAGAGCATATTTCTCCCAGTAAGGTGTCGCTGTTACCTACCAACCCTGTGGAGGAGGATAATTCTGATGCTACTGGTCCTTTTTGCGTTGTGCACAGCCCATCAGAGCTGCACGTCATATATCAACAAGATGGCAATGTTCTGACCAGGAGCTTTACCCTCATCTGCAATATCAAGAGATTTTATGTCTTCCTTAATCACTAGTATTTGACCTACAATTTGATACACTGAAAACGTTTCCCACAGTCTCCTTCAACTAGGCAGACTCCTTCATCTGCAGAGTCCCCACTGGTGCTCCATCAACCCCTCAAGCTCCCCAACTGTTACTTCTACCTTCCTCTATGAGGCATACAATACAAATTGTTACTCTCCAGGATTCTCCAGAGGAGGGTGAGTTGTATGAAGCTCATAATGAGTAGAATGGCTATCTTCTGCCAACGTCCTCTCCAACGCGACCACCGCTGAATTCCCCTCCTGAATGTGTAGGTGCCTTCCAAGGCACCTACACATGTACCTTGATAACATCGGAAGGCATTTTTTTCTGTTTCCATGAGGCACCGGGTCAAGACTAATTTGCATATGGCCAGGTCTAAACTGGGGTGGCATGATGAGCAAAAGAATTATGTATTTAACCCAGATCCCTTGACTGGGGTGATGGTTTTGATTTGTTCTGCATTCGGGCCATCAATTGTCTTTTAATAAAATTGCATGATATACCTCCGGTTCTAAACCAAGTAGACTGTCTACCCTCGATCTCCAAGATGCATATTTTCATATCCCCATCCACAAAAAAACAGAAAATGTCTAAGATTCACTGTAGCTGGCAGCCACTACTAATTCAAGGTGCTCCCCTTAGCCTAAAATCACCCCCTCACATTTTCACAAAGTGCTTGTAGTGACTTTTCTACTAAAACAAACATCCAGTGTTTCCTTATCTAGACTACTTGCTAATCAAAGTACCTCCCTGTCAGGCCACACAAATGTCAACAACCGCCTGCATGGACCTCTTCAGCAAGCTGGGTCTCTGACTGAATCCACAGAAGTCAGTTGTTCAACCTTCATGAAGAATATTTTTGGGGGCTACACTAGATACAATGCTCAACAAAGCCTACCTCGCAATAAAAAAGCAACAAAAAATGCTCAACCTAGCAAATCTGATTTAAAAGAAAAGTCCTTTCCATTTGCCTCTACAAGTCCCTCTTGGAGTTGTCATCTTCCGTTCCTGTAATACCATTCTGCCATCTCTGCGTGCGTCTGCTACAAGAGGAATTGGGTGGACAGTGGTAAAAACTGCAGGATCTTTTGACAATTTCATCCAAGTAACTTCGGGCATGATCAAGGCCTTGTCCTGGTGGACACAGCAAGCCTATCAGTCAGTCGGGTCTGTCTTTTGTAACTCTGGCTTCTACTTTGATCATAATCACTGACGCTTCCCTAGAGGGTAGGGGAGCACATCTACAAGACCTACAAGTCTGTAGCAAATGGCCACCTTCTCAGCTACTTTTCCTCATCATTCGGCTCAAACTCAAGGCAGTACATCTAGCCTTTCAAGCTTTTCTCCCCAGAATAAGAAATACTGCAATGCTCATCCACTCAGACGATTCTACCACAATGCACTACATCAACAAGCAGGGTGACACAAGAGCTCACCAGCTATCTCAAGAAGCAACAAAGAAATGGAAATTGACCATCTTTGAAAGGGCATCTACTAGCAAATTAGTGGGAAATCGATCAGAAAATCCTGGTGAACATCTTTTACCAGTAACGCAAACCAAATCTGGACCTCTTTGCAATATCCCAGAACTGGAAATACCAGTTCTACGCAAGCTGGCATCCACAGCCGGGATTGTGAGAATGGGTTTTCAATCGCATGGTCAGGAATCTTTGCCTACTCCTTTCCTCAGATTCCTTTCCGCCGAAAGCTCCTTGTGAAGATGAAAGCTGCACCATGCAGGATCATTCTCATAGCTCCAACATGGCCATGTAAGCATTGGTTCACAGCGTTACTCCTCTCAGAGGCTTCTAATGTGGCTGAAACCGCTACAATCTCTACTAAAAATGAGCCTGCGCTAAGTACTGCATCCAGAACCCAAATATCTTCACTTGTCAGCCTAGCTCCTGAATTCAAGGAATTTGTGCATCTAAAGATTCCATTGGAATGCTGAGACCTCTTATCCAGAGCTCGCGCAGACAGCACAAATAAGATGTATTGCCTCAAAGTGAAACTATTTTATATCTGGTGCCAGAGTGTTAATGTACATCCACTTTCGTCTAAACCAGAAGAAATCTTCCTTTATCTTCTGCACCTGGCCAGATCGGGTCTTGCCCATGTGATAAAAGTACACTTAGCAGCCATTTCCCATTTAGGATGATGAGCCACATCATTATGGTCCTAAAGACTCATCAAACAATTCCACAAAGGATTATTCAGTCTTCCCACCAGTGAGGTGTCCACCCTCTACTGGCAGCTGAACACTGTATTTTCACAACTAATCAAAAACGCTTTTAAGCTTATCCACAAAGTGGAGATTACACCTCTGCCTTGGAAAGTAACTCTACTCTTGGTTTTAACTTCCGCCAGCAGAGTTAGTGAGATACAAGCTCTCACCATTCAGGAACCTTTCTTTCAGTTTAGGAAGGTTAGGGAAATTCTTTGCACATAACCCAAATGTATTCCAAAAGTCACATCACTTTCATCGCAATGAACCACTAATTCTGAAAACCATTTTTCCAGACCGTAACACGCCAGCAGAATTGGCATTACACTCTTTGAATGTTAAAACGTGCTCAAAGTTCTACCTAAATAAAACAAAAATCTTTCACAAATCTAACCAGCTATTTGTAGCACTTAGTATAACGTAGAAAGGCTATCCTCTCAGAGCAGAGCATAACTAATGAATATCCAGCGCCATTCAATTCTGTCAACAGAAAGCTACCACGCCACTTTCCACAACAGTGCGTGCTCATTCTACAAGTACTATGTCTACTTCAACATCATTGATCGCCGATGTGTCTCCAAGAGATTTGTAGAGCAGCGACCTCAAAGATTACACTTTTATACAGCATTTCTGCGTGGAAGCAGCAGTGGGCTAAGCAGGATTGCGTATCTTTTCCAGTGAAGGTGAGCTATTAAGTTGTTCCTGCCATCCTCTCTTGCCTGTTACACATTTTACATTGTATTTATATGCATTGCTGGGAATGTATGTGTGTTTCTATGCCTACGTGAATATATCTTTTATTTTAATAAAAAGTGGTATTTAAACTGCTATTTAGTTCTATTAAAAAGTGTGAATCGAAAGATCCAGTCCTGGAGTAAAAAAATAAGTTACCTGTGACTAGTTCTTCAGTATTGAATTTTTTTTTTTATTCACATGCAACCCACGTCCTCCTTTGGGAAGCTCACCTTCCCTCTGTAAGTGTTAATCTAGTTGTGTGCCCTAAAATCTGAAGGCCTGGCACTTCTATCAAGAGTGTCCCAAAGGGTGGAGCATCCTGATTAGATGAACCTTAAGTTTGAGCTCTATGTAAAAGAGACTCGGATATGTTACTAACCTAAAGGGTCTGGGGCCTTTTCTAGTTCATACATAGCTTTGCACTGCTTTTGTATGGAATCATGGGACTCCAATCTCGATGAGGGGGAATGATTCAAGCAGGTGAATCTATGAATGGTTCTAGTACTTGAGAACTACAGTTACAAGTAAGTAGCTTATTTTTTATGGCTCTACAAATGCCTTTATCAGCTAATTCACAGTCTAGCTTCGCATTCTGCCTTCATTTTGATCGAACTGGCCCCTTTCCATTCAGCAAAGGAATGCACTTCCAGAAAGGGCAGACTGCTATACGTTTTTTGGCTTAAATATTTGTATTAAGTGAAAACTTAAATACACATTCCAATAAACACTTATTTCTTAACATTAGCACCATCTTCATCACCCGCACAGCTTTTTTTTGGTAAAGTTGATGGATTTATTTTTGATGGGAATAACTGTTCAAAATCTTTTCTACTTCTAATATAGCACCAACAGCATATAACCTCATTCTTAACCATCTGATATGCAATGCACATAGACGTGCTTTTTTCGTATCCATGTGCATTTAGTGTGTAAAACTACTTGCACAATCTTTGCAATCTGTGCCCTGAAAAACATGGTTTCTCCAGTGCTATCTTTTAAGCTAGAAATTGTACACACAATAACAGACAAATCAATTTTCAGGCTGCCCCTTACACCACGGATATAAAAAAATCGATTTCATCTTCTTTAAACCATTACTTAAAAACTGATTTTATGGTTCATAGTCACAATGTTCTCTTGTATACTTTGACACCATTGGCGCCTTCAAGAAATCTCTGCTGGAGTCTTGCCAAAAATAGTTTTCCCTTCTGTGGGATCATCCTGTGAGATAGGATTGTTATGTTGGCAAAACCGTTCTATAAGCATTTAGTGACAAAATGTCACTTCTGACCTTTATGAAAGTGTTTAGTGGTCAAAAGATTTTTCTTTGGGGGGGGGGGTGGTTATATAGTGCAAACTTGCCCCAAAGATATCGGAAGGTTTGACATGAGCACCAGTTGCGGTAAGCTGATGCGTTCATTTTGTTAGGCACGGGGAAATTAAGTGATTTTTTTTTTTTTATAGGAATGACAGGGAGTATGCTACTCTGAACACACCTCAATTTTATTTCTAATCTCAACCCAGAATTTCACTTAAAAATTGCTGTATGTTTGTTTAATTTTTGCTCCCACTCAGAGATCTCATTCATTTTCCGAAGGAATGCCTTTGTCAATATTGCTGAGGCTCATATAGCAACATTCATGTGTATATTACATATGTAAACTCTGTTTACCTTATTCTTCATAACTGCTTGAATTTGACGAAATTAACACTGGCTCAAGTTGTATAGTTAGTGAGATGCATGGGGTGGGATGCAGGTGGGTACTAGGGCATGAAGGCGTGGGTTGTGAATTTCCTGTACCTATTTTGCATGCTAGCAATACAGAGAGCTGCAGACTGGTGTTAACAGCATTGTTGCTATGCGTGTTCATATGTGAATATCCCATCTGACAGAAACACGTTAGTATTAAATTCCTTACCTTAGAATATCCCCAGGCGTCAGGCTGGATCCGGAAAGTTTTCGCTAGCAGTACCTCTGCGCCTCAGTAGCTGGCGTCGGGCGGCTCCGCGTCAGTCGCTGACGTCCTATGCGCCGAGATGACATCATGGAGATTACTTAGGCGCCACCCATGCGTGCTGACGTCAGTTCTTTATTTTTCTGTGCCAGTAAGCGCGGTTCCGGTTAAAACACGTACCCTAGTCACTTTTTGACTATCTTTTTGAGACTTTTGTCTCCCTTAAGTTTGAGTCTACTCTGGTGTACGTAGGGATGCCTGGTTTTAAGTCTTGTGGGGCCTGCCGTCGCAATATGGCGATGGGGGACCCCCACGACGTCTGCCTCTACTGCCTGGAGAGCGACCACGACTCCCGGTCCTGTATGGACTGTCTGGCCATGGCCCCGAAGGCCTTGAGGGAGCGGCGCCGGAAGCTGCTTGAGGTCCAGCACTTGTCCCAGCGCCGTTCTTGGTCCAGGGGCCGCTCCAGGGAACGCTTGCAGAGCCACCATCATCGCTCCTCTGGCTCCAAGTCTTCACCCTGGGATAAGAGACGACACAAAAAGAAGTCGAAGAAGCGTTGTCACTCTCGGATATGCCCTTGTCGGTCCCCGGATGCGGACGAGGAGGACAGGGGTTCTGCCTCTGCGGCTCCTTCGGAGCCTGGGAGTTCCGCGGCCTACCCACCTTACCCGGGTCTGTGGGCGACTCCTGCACAGGTGCAAGAACTTTTTGCTATCATGGACCGCCTGTTTAGGCCTCGGGCTCCTGCTGGGGCGCCCTTGGGCCCAGCGGTCCCGTCTCAGGATCCTGTCGGCGCCGCCGGCGGCTCCAGCCCGACGCCGCAGGATCCTGCGGTGCCTCAAGGTCCCACGCTGCCGGCTTCGGCCCCAGCGCCACCCTCGGCTCCGCCTCCGGCGCCGCACTGGATGACATTTGTTCCGCCCCTGCCCAGGTTCCAGGACAATTTTGTCCCTACCTGTGATCCGCATTGGGACACAGCGCCGTTCGGCCCCGTCCGGCATCTTTCCCGTCCCCTTTTGTTCCTTCCCCGGTCCCTGCCCCTGCAGTCTGTTCCATATACAGCAGAGGTGGAGGACGACTGGGAGGGGTCTGAGGACCCTCTTGCTCGTCAGTGTGACTCTGAGCAGGACTGGGCGGACGAGTTGGAGGAGGCCGGCGGCCTTGATGTCTCCTCTGACCCGGGGTTTGCCTCTCCTCTGCCTACCATGGAGGAGGGCACTTCTTACACGATGGTGCTCCGTCAGGCCGCTGAGGTCCTCAACTTTAATCTTCCTACAGTGGCCCTAAAGACTAGTCTCCTCACTGAGGTGCTCCAGATGGCGTCCACTAAGTCTGAGCTCCTGCTGCCATTTAATGACTCCCTCACGGAAGTCTTACTGGGCACTTGGTTGCGCCAGCCACAGGGGCCTCTGTGGAGAAAAACGTTGCCAGGCGTCATCGCCCGGCGCTGGGTGACACCCTGCCTTTCTGACACCTCATCCTATGCCAGAAAACCTGGTCATCCAAGCTTCGACATCCCAGAGTGCCTTTCCCACGGCTCCGCCGGATAAGGATTTTCAGAAGCTGTAGCAGTTCAGCAAGCTGCTGTTCTCTTCGACCAGCTTGAGGCTGCGGTCAGTGAACACTGCATGCCTATCTGGCCGCTATTCCCACGCGGTGTGGGATACATTTGCACAGGTATTGCCTCAGTGTCCTGAAGAGACCCAAGCTGTGCTGTCTCAAGCTGTTGCCGAGGGTAAAGATGTGGCAAAGTTTGCCATTCAGTGTGGTTTGGACACCACAGACTCACTAGGTAGAGCGATTTCTATGACACTGGCGCTTCGTCGCCACGCTTGGTTGAGATCTACCGGGTTCTCGCCAGATGTCCAAAGCTCACTCATGGACATGCCCTTTGATGGCACTCAACTGTTTGGCGATAAAGCCGACAGTGCTCTGGAGCCTTTTAAGGACTTGCGGGCCACGGCCAAGTCCTTAGGTCTTTCCAAGAAAAGCCCAGTCACTCCTTGTTTTTGTTCCTTTTGTGGCCACGGAAGGGGCGCCTAGGCACGTTCCTTCTGCAAGCCTGTGAAGAACCAGCCTCAGCGCGGATGCGGTTTCCGCAGGGGCCGGTCTGGGATTCCGCGTGGGGGTCAGTCCACCTACGTCCCCGCTGCTTCTACCTCCAATCCTTCCTAATACGAGTTTTGTGGGGCACCCCATACCAGTGGATGGCAGGATCCGCCATCATCTCCCTCACTGGCATGCTATCACATTGGACAAGTGGGTGTTGCAGATCACCCGCAAGGGTTACTCCCTTCCCTTTCAGTCCACCCCTCCAGCCATGCCTCCTCAGTACCTCTGCATGTCGGTGGAACACTTTGCACTTCTCCAGCAGGAAGTCACGACCCTCTTGGCGAAGGGGTCCATCAAGTGCATTTCTGGGCCAGAAGTAGGGAGTAGTTGTTGTTCCCACTACTTTCTGGTCCCCAAGAAGGACAAAGGAGGTCTGCGTCCCATCTTGGACCTCCGGAATGTCAACTGCTTCCTCCAGTAGGAGAAGTTCAAGATGTTGACATTTGGCTCAGGTCTTGTCTGCTCTCGATCCAGGAGACTGGATGGTAGCATTAGATTTGCAGGACGCCTATTTTCATGTTTCCGTCCTGCCGGCACACCGTTGTGACTTGCGGTTTATGGTATGCCATGAGCACTTTCAGTTTAATGTGCTCCCCTTTGGCATTGGCAGTGCCCCTCGGGTGTTCACGAACGTGATGGTGGTAGTAGCAGCTCATCTGCGCCGATCGGGGGTCTTAGTCTGCCCCTATCTAGACGACTGGTTGTTAAAGGCGTGCTCACCCCAAACTGTCGTCTCCCACCTCCGGACTACGGCCGACCTCCTGCATTTTCTGGGGTTTTCCATCAATGCGCCGAAGTCGCACCTGAGTCCCTCTTAGAGCTCCAATTCATCAGAGCGGTTCTGGATTGGGCGCAGTTTCGGGTCTATCCTCCCGAACAGCGAATCCGGGATATTTAGGCTCCCATTCCGATCTTTCAGCCTCTATCCCGGGTTTCAGTTAGGATGACCCTCCAACTCCTGAGCGTGATGGCGTCCTGCATCCTGCTGATACATCATGCCAGGTGGCAAATGCGAGCTCTGCAGTGGGACCTAAAGTTCCAGTGGGTGTAGCATCAAGGCAACCTGTCCAAACACTTCCAAATCTCAGATGGCAATGCACAACACTTAGTGGTGGCTCACGAACCACGATTGGGTCAATGGCAGATCCCTCTCCCTTCCCCAACCAGAGCTCACAGTAGTGACTGATGCGTCCCTACTGGGATGGGGTTGCCATGTGGGAGAGGCGGAGATCAGGGGCCTCTGGTCTCTAGAGGAGTCCCGGCTCCATATCAACCTTCTGGAGCTGCGGGCGATCCGTCTTGCTCTGAAAACCTTCCTTCCCTCTGTCCGGGGACAGGTAGTGCACGTGTTCACAGACAACACCACCGCCGTGGTATTGCAACAAACAGGGCGGGTGGGGTCTTGGACCCTATGTCAGGAGGCTCTGCGCCTCTGGTCATGGTTGGAACATCGGGGCATGTCTCTGGTGGTTCTACACCTGGCAGGCTCCCTGAACGCCAGGGGGGACATACTCCGCCGCAGATGCATGTTGGATCACGAATGGCTTCTGACTTCGACTTGGTGCAAGATCTTTCGGCAGTGGGGAGACCCTTAGTTAGATCTATTCGCCACCGAAGAGAACGCACAATGTCATCAATTCAGCGTGTTGGAATTTCCAAGGCAGCACTCACTCTGAGACACTTTTCGTCGCAAGTGGAGTTGCGGTCTGCTGTGCACTTTTCTGCCTATACCACTTCTGCCCAGAGTGCTGAAGATCAGGGGTGACCGGGTCCAAGTCATTCTTGTGGCTCCGGAGTAGATAAGAAGAGTATGGTATCCCGAGCTACTTAGTCTGGCAATCTGTCCTCCGATCCGACTGTCTCTTAGGGAGGATCTTCTGTCGCAGCAGCAGGAGACGGTCCTTCACTCACACCTGTCCAGTCTCAACCTCCATGCGTAGAGATTAACCGGCAACAGTTGACAGCTTTTGACCTTCCTGTAAGTCTGTGATGTTATCTTGGCAGCCAGGTGTCCCTCCACAAAAACTGTATAAGTCTGCAGGTGAAATACATTTGTGGCATGGTGCACAGAGAAGGCTGAGGATCCCCTTTCTGCCCCTCTTTCAGAAGCTCTTCTGTTCCTCCTTTCTCTGGCCCAGCAGGGCTCTGCTCTGGGTACTATCAAGGGCTATCTCTCTGCCATTTCCATTTTTTTAAGGCTTTCAGATCAGCCTTCTCTTTTCAAGTCCCCTATTAGTCGTTTCTCGAAAGGCATTACACACACGTTCCTTCCGGTCCCCTTTATAATGCCTCAGTGGGACTTGAATCTTGTGTTGACTTATTTGATGTGCTCCCTTTGAGCCGCTTCACAACTGTCCTTTAAGTCTTCTCACCTTAAAGACTGTTTTGGGTGACAGTTTTGCGCTATACAAGTATGCAATACATACATACATTAATACAGAAGAGTAAGTGAGCTCCAGGCTCTTTCTTCTAAACCTCCTTTCTGTTCATCCGGACAAGGTCCTGTTAAGGACCCATCCTTTTCTGACCAAGGTTGTCATGCCCTTCCACATCGGGCTGACCGTCACTTTGCCCACCTTCTTTCCACCTCCGCATCCTTTAAAAGAGGAACAAAGGCTCCACAGTGTGGTCCCAAAATGGGCGCTCTCGTTCTATCTGAAGCGCACACAACAGTTCCTGGTGAATGATCAACTCTTTGTTGGCTACGTGGGCGCCAAGAAAGGTCGGGCTGTGCACAAAGAAACCATCTCTCTGTGGGTCGTTCTGTGTATTAAAGCCTGTTACTCCTTGGCTAAAAAAGAGCCTCCTAAGGGGCTGCGTGCTCCTTATACATGGGTGACAGCAGCCACTACTGCTTTAGGACGGGGAAGTCCCTTTGCAGGATATCGGTCGGGGAGCTACGTGGTCCTCGCTGCATACCTTTACCAAGCATTATTGCCTTGACAGCCAAGTCCGGAGAGACGGTTTCTTTAGCTGTTCTGTTCTCTGGGATTTTCTGGTGTGACCTTAGTTCGCAGACCCACCACCGGGGTTGGTATTGCTGGGGTATCTATTCGAAGGTAAGGAATCTAACACTAACTTTTTTCTTTCAGATGAACAAATTACTTCCCTTCAGTAACAATATATCTGTAAGAAATATTAGTGTTAGATTCCTTACTGCCCCACCCATCTTCCCCGTTCTGCGAACTGATTTCTAGGGTTAAGGTCATCCCTTTTAGGGCTCTAGTTTTATGCACCAGTGGACAGTGTCTTGCATGGCTCTGCTTCCCTGGCGCGGAAAGTCGTGTACACAACTGAGGTCACACTCATGGATGGCGCCTAAGTAGTCTCCGTGAGGTCATCTCTGGGTATACGACGCCAGCGACGGACACTGAGGCGCACGACTCCACCTACTTATGTGCAGAGGTACTACTAGCGAAAACTTTCTGGATCCAGTCTGAAGCCTGGGGATATTCTAAGGTAAGGAATCGAACACAAACTAATGTTTCTTACAGATAAATTGTTACCAAAGGTAAATAACTTAAGCCTTTCTGTTCTTCTAGAAGGAGTTTAAGGTGGCAGTTGTAGATTTTAAGTTCCTATAAAATTAGGTTGCTTATTGCCTAAACCTTGCACTTGGTTTTAATCCAGTGGCTATGAATATCGTATTGTGCGCTTTTTTACCACTATCAATGCTAGTTTGAGTGCATCATATGGATATGTATATTTTTCACAGTGTAGTTCTGTTTTGACGGTCTCTAGGCTTAACACTTTTGTATTGTTTTGAGAGTATCTTTAAATTAATTTTAAAAAGTACAGCTGCTGTCCCTCTACAATACTTCTGCTTTGTCCTTCTCCACCTTTATAACAGTTCATCTGAAAGATTTCTAGCTGATTTTTTTTTTTTACCTTGGAATTTCCCCAGGCCTCAGACTGGCTCTGGAATTTTTGGGGGGAGGAGTACCCCTCTAAACCAGAAGATGTTGTCGGTCAACAATTTGTGGGTTGTCCACACCGGAACGGATGTCTGTGTCACCTATATCTGCACCACCTTGGTGCACTAAGTCTGGTTTTGTCCCTCGGATGTCAAGGAAAACCAGTTTCAAACCCAGTGGCATCTTTAAACCCGCCTTGCCTGTGACGGAACCACTCCTCATTTGTTTATGGTGTCTCGTACTCCGATTACCAGGCCTTGGCACCAAAAGCTTTGAGGGGGCGGTCCCTGAAGCAGCTAGCGGCCCGGCATGTGACTCCGCGGACGTCACTGTCTCGGTCAAGAGGAAGGTCCCGGGACTGTTCCAGGAGTCCGAAGTCCTCTTCGTTCCACTCGAAATTGTTGGGCCATTCAGGTAAGAGGCACAAAACACACACAAGAAGTCAAAACACTTCTTGTCATTCAGTTGACGTGATGATAATCATCAGCATTCAAGGCCTGGTTCCTTGGAACTCACACCTGGGCCGACTCGTGCCTTCCCATTTTTCCGCGAACTGGACTGACCCCCAATCAAATTAAAGAGTTTTATGAGGCCATGTGTCTCTTACTTAAGTGGCCCGACCTTTACGACGTGCCTTTAACCTCCGCTGAGTCTGAGGCGGTCCCTTCTTGTTCCACACTGGCTGCTCTGATGGCCCCCCATGAATCCGGACCCGTCCTGGTCATGCCATTGCGACCTTCCCCAATTCTGATACTCCCAGCTCGATTGTGATCCCAGAATCAGACACTGAGCTGCAACGACCAATGCCGAGTCCGGTGATGACAGGACCCCTGTGTCCGGGGTTGGGGGCTTGAGCCCTGTTCAGAAGGACTAGGCCTCGGAGGAATGGGAGGGGGGTCTCTGGACTCTTTAGAATACCAAGCTTATAATCGGGATAGGGGTTGGTGTGAGGAACTGGCTGATGCCAGCAGACTGGATACCTCTCCAGATACTGGAATACTTTCTCCCCTTACCATGGCTACAGAGGGGGGAGCTACATATGCAATGTTTGTGGGGAGGGCGGCTGAGGTCCTCGACCTTGAGTTGTCCTCCGTGGCAGTCATGACCAACATCTTGACTTAGGTGTTGCAACTCGGAGTCTCCTCCTCTGAACCCCTACTGCCATTCAATGAAGCCCTCACCAGGACCTAATCTAAACACAGCACAGAATCTCATATGAATTAATGATTGCCCATTGCCACCACCCTGTTCCATTGGACTCAAACTTCATCGCCCACCACCCTAATCCGGAGAGCTTGGTGCTTTACTTCCCGTGGCACGTTCTCTGCTGCTTCCCCTGACCGGTAATCCAAGAGGCTGGAGAGCTTGGGAAAGAAAATGTTTTCTTCTGCGTGCCTTGCATTGAGGGTCAGTGAACACTGCATGCTTTTTGGACTTTTACTCCCACAAGCAGTGTGCAACTATTGCCCAAATGCTGCCACAATTCCTGGAGAAGGCCTGGACACTCTCTCCCAAGCAGTCACAGACTGGAAAGATGCAGAGAGGTTCACTATAATCATTGAAGTGGACATGACTGAATTGCTGGGCAGTGTTTAATGGACAGTGGCCCTAAAACGCCACGCCTGGTTGAAAATGCTTGGCTTTTCAGGGGATATCCAAGCTTCCCTTATGGGCATGTCTTTCGATGACACCAGTCTCCTAAAAGACCAGGCAGACTTTGCGTTGAAGTGCTTTAAGGACTAGAGGGCTACAGCCAAGTCTTTGGGCCTGTCCTTCTCCCACATCATCCCCAGCCCTTTTGTGGCCATGGGAGGAGTTTTCAACTGCACCAACCCTATCCAATGAGCCGCATAAGCTTCCCAGCGCCTGCATGGATGAAAGTGCAGTTTCTACCAGGATCGTGAACCAGGTATCCGGCGGTCTGCTCCAGCTACCACCCCAGCTCTAGCAGCTGCAGCTTCCAAACCTTCCTCATCTTGTTCTTTTAGATCATGGGCATCCAGTTAGTGGCAGGATCCACCATCCTCGACCACTGGCAGTCCAAACCATCGGACAGGTGGATTTTGCAGATCTGAAGGGGGCTACTCCCTCCATGCCACTATCTTACAACCTGAAAATTGCAAAAAACAGTTGATGGACAGAATGTAGAACAATGTCATACATTCACCCCAGTACAAGGATCTGGGCCTAAATCCATCGGTTTTTTTGCACTCCACACCACCCTGGGTTAGACACTTGCTATATGCAAATCAGCTCTGACCCTGTGCTTCATGGTAACAGTCCAGTCCGAACTACCAAGCCATGTCTTTCCCAGACCGGAATCAAGCATCCAAGGACCGGTTTCTGGCTATCAGCCTTCATCAGCCTGGATAGCTTGACTCCAGTGGTGTGGAGAGCCTGGGACTCACGTCTGAGTATACCCAACACTCGGGGTGAAAATTGCAAAAAACACAGTTGATGGACAGAATGTAGAACAATGGCATACATTCACCCCAGTACAAGGATCTGGGCCTAAATCCATCGTTTTTATGCACTCCACACCACCCTGAGTTAGACACTGGCTATATGCAAATCAGCTCTGACCCTGTGCCTCATGGGAACAGTCCAGTCCGAACTACCAAGCCATGTCTTTCCCAGACCGGAATCAAGCATCCAAGGACCGGTTTCTGGCTATCAGCCTTCATCAGCCTGGATAGCTTGACTCCAGTGGTGTGGAGAGCCTGGGACTCATGTCTGAGTATACCCAGCACACTCGGGGCGAAAATTGCAAAAAACACAGTTGATGGACAAAATGTAGATCAATGTCATATATTCACCCCATACAAGGATCTGGGCCTAAATCCATCGTTTTATTGCACTCCACACCACCCTGGGTTAGACACTGGCTATATGCAAATCAGCTCTGACCCTGTGCCTCATGGGAACAGCCCAGTCCGAACTACCAAGCCATGTCTTTCCCAGACCGGAATCAAGCATCCAAGGACCGGTTTCTGGCTATCAGCCTTCATCAGCCTGGATAGCTTGACTCCAGTGGTGTGGAGAGCCTGGGACTCACGTCTGAGTATACCCAGCACACTCGGGGTGAAAATTGCAAAAAACACAGTTGATGGACAGAATGTAGAACAATGTCCTTCATTTACCCCAGTACAAGGATCTGGGCCTAAATCCATCGTTTTTTTGCACTCCACACCACCCTGGGTTAGACACTGGCTATATGCAAATCAGCTCTGACCCTGTGCCTCATGGGAATAGTCCAGTCCGAACTACCAAGCCATGGGGAGAGATAGAGCCAAAGACATAAAATGGCTGAAACACATTAAAACCGTAGTTACACAATTGGGCCGCCCGGAATTATATTTTAACCCCGAAAGTCTGTGTAAAGATGATGTCACATGGATAAAAGTTTAATTTATGAATTATAGAAACATCCATCGTGAAGCCCAGAAAATTGAGAAAATTACAGTAAGGGCACACTACACAGTAATATCAACTATGACCATTCAGCCTTATTTGATGGTAGTGAATAGGCCATATCATTGGTGGCTACTGACGAAATTCCGTTTTAACCAGATGCATCTTCTATTGGGTGAATATCTGAAATGGAACACGCCTAGGGAAAATGCTCCTTGTAAATGTGATGCCTTCACTGATCAAGACCTGATACACTTTGTATTTTTTTGTCCCTTTTTTGTTGAGGGAAGGAAAAAATATATTATACCACTTCTGAGGGACAAGGGATTTAAGCAAGTGAAACCCGCATTGTTGTTCCTACAACTCATGGAGACCCATATTGTGATGTTCGGGGTTGCCAACTTTTTGGTAGCAGCGATGCGTGCTAAACGGCATAGATTGCTGAATACTCCAATGATGGAATGTATTATGGAATAGCCAAGGTTTAGATTTATTTTTTTCTATCATGTGCTGTACATCTATTTGCTCCCTGTTGTGATCAGGCTTTCAGGATGAAGTACCATGGTAATGAAACTACCCATAAATCTAATATGATGGTTTTAGGGTATATGAATTATTTCTAATGTTTTAATTGTTTCTGAGTTTTTCCTACACAATTGTTCTTAATCGTTTTTAACAATCGTTTTTAACAATTGCTTGTAATTGAATTGCATTATTGATTTGTGTATGTATGTGTACTTTGGTATAAATGTGTGTGTAGTATACTTTTATGATTTTAAAATAATCGAATAAAGTATTTTTGACTCTGACTCTACCAAGCCATGTCTTTCCCAGACCGGAATCAAGCATCCAAGGACCGGTTTCTGGCTATCAGCCTTCATCAGCCTGGATAGCTTGACTCCAGTGAGACGTGAGTCCCAGGCTCTCCACACCACAGGGTGGTGTGGAGTGTAAAAAACGATGGATTTAGGCCCAGATCCTTGTACTGGGGTGAATGTATGACATTGTTCTACACTCTGTCCATCAACTGTGTTTTTTGCAACTATCTTACAACCGGCAGATGGAGGATCACTTGTCTCTGCTCTGCCTGGAAGTCATGGCTCTTAATCAAGCAAGGTATTGAGGGGGTTCCGTGCCAGAAGTAGGCTGTGGTTGCTATTGCTTCTACTTTCTGGTACCCAAAAGGACAGGAGTCTTTGCTCTATCCTTGATCACGGAGCCCTCAATTACTTCCTCAGAAAGAAGTTCAAAATGCTAACATTGGCTCAAGTGTTGTCTACCCCGGGCCCAGGAGACTAGATGGAAGCATTGGACTTTCAAAACTCGTATTTCCACATCTTCCCCCTGTTTGCCCATTGGCGCTACCTGCGATTTACAGTAGACCATGAGCATTTTCAGTTCACTGTGCTTCCCTTTTGGCCTTACCAGCGCCCCTCTGGTGTTCAACAAGGTGATGGCGAAGGTCGCAGATCAGGGATGCCAGTCTTCCTCTATCTTGACAGCCTTCTCAAGGTGGGTTCGCCCCAGGCTGTCTCCTCCCACCTATAAACTACTGTGGACCTCCTGCATTTGTTGGGGTTCACTAACCTGCTGAAGTAACATCTGACTCCCTCTCAGACACTCCCTTTCATCTGAACTGTTCTAGACTCCGTGCAGTTTCAGGCTTATCCTCCCGAGCGGCAAGTCCGGGATATTCAGGCTATGATACTGATGTTTCAGTCTCTATACGGGATTTTGGTGAGACTGACTGAGGCTGCTGGGCCTCATGGCCTCCTGCGCCCAGCTTGTAACATGCCATATAACACATGCAGGCTCTGCAGCGGGACCTGAAGTTCTAGTGGGAGCAGCATCAGGGAAATCTCTCTGAAATAGTCCAGATCGCCAAAGGAACTGCAAAGAACCTGCAATGTTGATGGACAAACCGCAATTGTGTCAGAGTCAGAAGATTCCACAATAGTGACAGATGTGTCACTCTTGAGAGGGGGAAGCCAGCTGGGAAAGTTGGAAATCCAAGGGCTCTGGTCTCCGGCGGAGTCCAGACTGCACATCAACATGCTAGAGCTTCCTGTGATCCGACTGACATTAAAAGCCTTTCTACTCTCCTTCTGGTTAAGGCTAGTGCCGGTGTTCAGACAACACTGCTGCCATGAGTATTGGAACAAACGGGCCGGGTGGGGTGATCAACGCTTTGTAAAGAGGCCCTGCATCTCTTACATGGCTTAAATAGCCTATACCACTGCTACCCAGAGTTCTCAAGAAGATCAGGAACGACTGGCCCCAAGCCATCCTTGTGGCTCCAGACCGGGCACAGTCTGGTATCCCAAGCTCCTGAACAAGTGTTGATCCTTTGATCAGGCTGCCCCTTCGGGAGGATCTTCTGTTGCAGCCGCAGGGGAGGTTCCTCCACCCGAACCAGTCCACACTCTGCCTTCTTCAAGGAGATTGAGCTGCGGCACTTGACCGGTTTCGACCTTCCTCCTGAAGTCTTTAATGTTGTTCATGCTACCCGGCGTCCCTCCACCAAGACTGTATATGCCTGCTGTTGGGGGAAAAAGTGTGGCAAGGTGTTAATCCAAACAAATTGATACCCTTTCTGCCCCCCTTTTTGAGGTACTGTTCATTCTTTACCTTGCCCATCAGAGCTCCGCTTTGGGCACTCAAATACTATCTTTCTGCTCTGTCAGCCTTCATGCAGCTGTCGGACCAACCCTCCCTTTTCAAGTCCCCTATGGTTAATAGGTTTTTGAAGGGTCTTGTACATTTGTTTCCCCTTTCCATTATGGCTTGGTGAGACCTTAACTTGTTTCTCACATTCTTGATGTGCGCTCCTTTCGAGCCTTTGTACTATTGTCCCCAAAGGCTGCTCACCATCAAGACAGCTTTTCTTGTGGCAATTACATTGGCCAGGAGGGTGAGAGAACTGCTGACTAACGTCCAAGCCTCCATTCTTCTTAGTGTGTTCTGACAAACTGGTGCTTCACACTAGGGCCTCTTTCCTGCCGAAAGTGGTAATATTATTTTACGTAAGTCAATCAGTCACCTTGACCAACTTCTACGTGCATCCACATCCCTCCAAGGAACAGGAGCGACTCCACTGTTTGGACCCACAAAGAGCGTTGTCATACTACCTTGACTGCACACAGGGATTCCGGGTGGACAACCAGCTCTTCGTGGGGTATGTTGATGCAAAGAAAGGTCAGGCAGTGCAGAAATGGACATTCTCTTGATGGGTTGTTCTCTGCATCAAGATTTGCTACACACTGGCCAAGAAGCAGCCTCCTGAAAGCTTATGGGCTCATTCCACCAGAGCTAAGGCTGCTACTGCATTATCATGTGGAGTCCCAGTACTGGACATCTGCCAGGCAGCAACGTGGGCTTCCCTGCACACGTTTACCAAGCATTACTGCCTGGAAAGTTGGTTCCGCAAAGACTGGCTTTTCGCCTGTTTGGTCCTGCAGGATTTCCTAGATTCAATTTGTCCACATACCCACTACCGGGGATGAGTATTGCTTGGGTATCTATTCAGAGGTAACAAATTTGTGGCTAGAAGTCTCTATCAGATGAAGAAGTTACTTACCTTCGGTAATGGCCTATCTTGTGGAGAATATAGCTGCGGATTCCTTACCTACCTACCCATCCTCCCCGCTCTGCAGACAGATCTCTTGGGTCAGGGCTTGTCCCTTTTAGGGCCCAAGTCATAAAATGTAACTGATGTCCGTTCGAGGTGGTGCCTATATAGGTGACAGACTTCACTCGGAGCCGACAGTCACCACCTACTGACATGCCAGGGTACTGATCACAAAAAACCTCCTGTATCCAAACTGACACCTGGGTAGATTCAAAGTGTAGGAAAGTGCCTTTTTTGACATGGTTAGCACACCATTTTTTGCCTGGTATAATTTCAAACTGTAAATGCACTGGCCCCCTTCTAACCAGGTTTCCAGTGCCAGACCTTCTTCGCAACAAACTGTACCACGATTAACGCAACTCCTGTTTCCCCTGTAAGCCACAGTAAATGGTACCCCTTGTACCTATGGCAGGGGGACAGAAGGTCCCCTCGGGACTCTTCACCCGGACCAGGTGCTGCTGCTATTGCAGGCTGCGTGTCCAGGTGCAGGACAAACTAAAAAGTCAACATAGCACACAGCCCTGTGTGCGATGCCACCCTTACATTGCATACAATATAGGTAAGTCGCCCCTACGGCAGGCCTTCAACCCTAAGGCAGCGTGCAATATATATATATTATCTGATGGCATATCAGAATAAGGAGCTATGCCCCTATAATGTCCAGTCATTCTGGGTGTTGTAAGTGAACAGGGAAGTCATGAAGAGCACATAGGCTGGATACTTGTCATGACAAATTTCCTAGCTCCATGATGGCTTCCCAGATTTCTAAGATGTTTGGTGCAAAACATCTTGTCTTAATAAATCCTTGCTGTTGCCAGTATTGGATTTATTAATACATTCACACAGGAGGCCCTGCTAGAGGGTCCTCTGAAACCTACCGACCACTGGTGGTGTCCCTGTTTAGTTTTATGTTTTTAGACTCCTGGGTGGAGAGCCAGAGCTCTCCCGATCCAGAGACTGTCTGCCTGGGGCCTAAGTGGTCACTACCCCTGCAAATCTCCCCCACTGCAAGATCTGCCTCTGCAGAAGCGGGAGCTTCAAAGCACATTGCACCTTTGAACCCTGCCTCCAGCCCTCTGCTGTTAGAAGCAGATGGTGAAACCCCCCAGTTCTGCCCCCCTTCTGGCAAGAGGACTGGTTAGAAAAATAGGTAAAGTAGGTGGTGGGTCTACCTTCACCCCGGACCACCCCTTAAGTGGGGCAGGCAAGCTAGACCACACTTTTCACTATCCTCCATCTTGAGTATGAAGATAATAGCCTATTGGGAATCAGGGTATTTCCACGCGTGGGGTGTGCATAAAGAGGATGTATGCTGCCTACAGGCTGGCAGTCCATTGGCTACTACCTTGCCCCCTCTGAAAACGCCCATAAATTTGGTATTTAGGTGGCTCCCCGAAAACCTGTCTTCAGATTTGATGGACACAAGACAACGAATACCCTTGTGGGTCAAGGACTGGAAGCCAATGCAGGAGGCACTGGCACAAAACCCCACTGCTGCTCAACTCAACAACTGCAACCTTCTTTCCTTCCTCACACATGTGTGGCCTCCAAGAAACCCAAAGCCCTCAAGCCTTTTGCAAATTGCAAAGAACCATCTTTGGGCTAGAGGCTCTAGTCCCCGCCCAATGCTGGGTAAGAACCACATGGTTGCAGACCGGCACTAGTATTGACGCGAAACACTACAGTAATAACTTTGCAGCAAGCCTCCATCACCTCGAGGGATCCTCTCAGCACAGCGGCTGACTCTTGAAAGAGCTGTGATCGGGGGCCCGTACCCTACTGCTGGTGGCCCCGATGGCGTAAGCATAGTTGACGCATCCGCCTCTCGCGTGACTTCTGCCCTGCAACCCACCTGTGGCCTGACTGCTGCTGGTGAACTCCGCATCCAGCACCCATGATGCCTGGTATCCTGCTCCAGGTGCATCTTGACTCCTGCTGTACCCGTCCTAGGCCTCAAAAGACCTTCATCCAGCCAGTGAAATCCTCTGGCTGTCCCAGGTAGCATGGTCCTCCGAATCTCCTTGCGGAGTCCTTCCAGCGACCGCAAGGGTAACTGCATCGGCAGTACTCCACCATCAAAGACTACACCTTCATCCGCGACCTCTGGAGTTGGCGGTGCTTCCATAGAAATGCAGTGTCTTGCTGCTGGCGCCCGGAATAGGGTTGGCGGTCTACTGAAATCCATACTCCTCCCGTGATTACTCCGCTGACTGCGAGGGCAAATATTTGAAGGTTTCAACCGCCTTGTGCCTAAATACTGACAGTTCTGCATACTTTGAACTGCATTGCCTTTTATTCGAAACACCACAGTCTACAAAGTATTTGTTGAAGTATTTTTAAACTGTGCAAATTATATCTCTGATTTCAAGTCTTGCTTCTCAAAACATATATAAACAAAAAACATTTTTAAATGCAAAATTGGTCTTGGATTTATTCTGGTCTTATTTATTGCCTCTGTGAGTACAACAGATGTGTAACACTCCTCTGAGCCTTACTACTCGCCCACACTACCACAAAGAGTCCGCAGGTCTCCTTCTCCAGCGGAGTCGTCCACGCGGCGCCTGTTCCCACGGAACAACGTTATTGTTCAGGGCAGGTCCCGGGACCATCGCCGTCATTCGCCCACCTCAGGTAAGCATTTGACTCCCCCTCCATGATCCAAAGGTGGGGTAGGGACTCAGGTTGGGACACCGCCCGCGGGTTTACCCTCAGCTCCAACCGAGTGGCGTGACTCTGACACCAGAGTCACTGCAATGTCGGGACACGGCCCGAAGGGGCATCCCACGTCATTTTGCCCTTCCATAGCAATGTCTAACAGCCTTCCGAGGCTCCCTGCGGCATCGCTGGAGGTGGCTGCAGCACGGTGCAAGACACCGCTTCGGTTTACTCTCTCCCGCAGGTTCCCACTTCGGGGTATGTTGAGTCCACGCCGGTCTGACTCAGAGCGGTCAAGGCTGGAGTTTGCCGGCTGGACTCGGACGTTCTGGACCTTTTCCGAGGTCACCGATGCCGGCTCTACTCTTAGGGAAGGTCTTCCAAGGCAGGTCTTCCATGGCACATCTTCCATGGCAAAGTCTCTCCTTCCTTGCTTCTTGCGGGACATAAGGTCCAGTTTGTCTCTTCCTGTCTTGTGCATATTCCTAGTTCCCAAGGAGTGGCTCTGGTCTGTGCGTTCCTGCCACTGGATCTGTGCTCCACCCCTAATGTTTGTCTGGGTGTTAGTTCTTACTCACATTCTGGCACAGGTGCTTCTTCAGTTAGCATTTCTGTGTGTGTATTCTTCTCGACTATCTCCTTTTTGGTAGACGGTATTGGTCTTTGGCAGTGTGAGCTTATGGCGCCAGGCTTCTGTCTGTCCTTCTTTCTATCCTTTATGGGCAGTCTTGTGGTCTGTTTCCACTGTTTCACGGGTGACCAGAATTCTTCCCCCTCGGGGTCTGATATTTTTTCTCCATTATTAACTGTTATGCAGCTTACCGGTGCTCTGGTTCTGCTTTCATGACTCCCCTATTTAGAATTAGTTTCTTTACGTACTTGTGTGGACATTCCTGTCTCTTTATGGGTATATCGTGGATTCTATACGCCACTGGGTGCTCGCATGCTAAGTCTTTTTTCCCCGAGCTCAGACGTTCTTGCTTACTCTTTCCTTTAAGATAGTGTCCTCTGTGTTCATAGCCCTGCAGATTATCCACTCAGTCAGCAGTTGGCGAATATGTTCTCCTGGAACCTGCTGGTTGTTTTGCCGACCCTCGTCCTATGGGGTATGGCTTTGGTATCTATTCTTAGTTAAGGAATCGATGGCTAGATGTCTCTATCAGATGGAAGAGTTACTTACCTTCGGTAACAATATTTCTCCAGTATTAGGGGTGTCTTTCATAGATTCACATGCTTGAATATTCCCCGTCGTCGAAGTGGGAGTCCCACAGTAAATAAAATAGCAATAATGCTAATATATATATATATATATATATATATATATATATATATATATATATATATATATATATATATATATATGTAATATCATAATAATAATAAAACAGATAAAATATATACTGAAAAACCTCAACAAAGGTTCCTACATAGGAATGCATTAGAGAGAGAAAACTCATTTGCAACATATCAGTGTCATTATGTTAGTCCAAACTGCAGCCAATCAGGCTCAAGCACCCTCTAGAACCTTCTCCTCAGAAGCTCAAGCCCTCAGATTTTCTACCGCACGTCGTGTGAAGGGAGTCTCCCTGAGCTCTGCTCAGTTTTTCTTCATACCTACTCTTCTACTCAGTGTTTTCTCAAGATGTCAAGTAAGAAGTCTTTATTTAGACCTTGCTCTTCCTGTGGGAAACTACGTTTGTTTGAGAAGGACCCCCACCAAAAGTTTTACTGCTTGTATCCAGAACACAAGGTGGCTGACTGTAAGTTCTGTAGAACTTTCCCTCCTAAAACCCTCAGACAGGGAGGGTCGTCTCCTTTTATGGCTGAAGCGCCTTCAAGATAAGGACGCAGTTATATCGGACGCAGAAAGTTTCCAGTCAGGTCCTTCTTCTGTGGCTTCAAAGCGTGGCAGTGTTCAAGAGTTACCATCTCCTTTTCTAAAGAAGAAAAAGCTGGCTTTGACTGTAGCTACAGTACCACCTACTGCTACTATTGTCATATGGTTACTACGTTTCTATATATTGTGTTAAGTTAGCATGAGCTTATTAAATGTTTAAACGCAATATTTTCTTCCAGCTTGAGTTTGCACACGACACCTAATTGTTATTGTAGCTTTCAACCTAGACGAAAGATGTGATTTATTTGAGAATAATGTTATTTGCTCTAGTATCTGTCGTGCTTGGTACACTTGGTACAACTGTCTGTACACCGAGAACTGCACACTCTAAGAATAACCTAACACAAGGTTGCTGAAGGCCTGATCCTCGCACCACGTTAGACATAACACAAATAATGTTGCTGCCAACATTGGGCTCTACGCGAGTGTAAGATAGTTACAGGGAATGAATCAACACACTTGATGCTGAGCATGCAGAGAGCTGGTAGCTGTTGATGTGATCTCCTCCTACTGAGAATTAGAGGTATGGGTCCGCCCTGCTAGAACCCAGATGAGACCTTCTTAGATATAATATAATATGCTAATTAGGGTGCGCGAAATATAGGTGATACAGAATTCTATAGATTTTTGCATCATAACATGCTATCACCTTTTGCTTACTATGGATTAGTGACTATGCTGCTGACTCTGATTTTTATAATATGTATGTTGATATTATACAAGATACTGCGTTTGAGAATGCTGCATTGAAAAATAAACATTTCAAACTTGGACGTGTATTCTTTGCCTCCCAGTTTCGGTTTGGAATGATATAACGAAAGAGTGTTCATGTGTTCCACGATACCTGAGGTACTCTAAGTTCATGTTCTGGATTGTCTAAGTCATTGATAAGTTATTACTACCGATGAGACACTGTAGCTAGCTTGGTAAGGGGATTTCTGAAACAAAGGTGAGTTTTGGGTCACCCTAACTCACCCAGGTTCTAGATCTCTGTGCACAGTTCTGTGGGAGAACGGAAACCCTGCTACATGGCGCCCATACGTTGATTGGCCTTATATCATGACACTCGAGTAGTATATCATTCAAACCTTAACGCCTTCATTCCCGTTTCCGGAAAACGGCAGTGTCGGAGAAACCTACCTATTTTTGAAATAGGTCTTTTTCAAGCTTGAATCTATCTGTAAACCGTTTCTTTGAATTACTACCCAGTTGTGCTACAAAGTAATCTTTGTGTTTTCACTTTCCTGTGCTGACATGGCACAAGCCGTGGACATCCCGCAGCATAGTCGCATTGCGGTGCGTGACCATTTGCGGGCTTATGATGTTCCTGTGGAAGGCTTGGCTGTGGTTCTGGTGTTGAGTGCGGAACATGCTTACCCGTACGAACTGTTTTATTCGTGGGTGACATTTCCGCCAGTGAACGCTAATTCTGGTGTGTTCCACTCCTACACTGCTTCGGATGTACCGGTTGCGTACGCTTCGTACAGAGCACTGGAGGTTCCTATTGATGCTTGGCAGCATGGAGTTTGGTTCGGTGGCACCCTACCACACGCTTTAACCGCTTCGAGGTTAGGTCCTTTGTCCATTCCGGGCACACCTTGGCCCGCTTTGGCTGGATTCACTCCTCACCCTCAACGCGCCACTTGTAACGTGGCTGATCTGCGGCGGCTTCATGAAGTCGCGGTGGAAGTGATTAGAGCGCTTGTTCATTACACTAGCCGTAATGTTCAGGACGCGGCCCCTAGGGGCGCACAGCTTCGTGCAGAACATGCTGGTCTGAAAATCAATCCGGTCATGGTAAATTCCGTGATGGGTAAAAAGCCCCAGGACAAGGATGATTTTCCGTAATGGCTTGCTGAGAAATTCGGCCAGCTGGAAGCTGTTTCCCAACACGAGTCCGGGTGATAAACACCGGATTCTTACACTAAGTTTACCGAAGGATTTGGCTCCTGAACTTGTTGACTGTGAGACCTGGGGCAAGACTTTTGCAGCGGTCTATTCGAGGTGCTATGGCTCCCCGTCTGTGACCAATCTAGGTGGGGTTCTTAAACGTGTTCAAGACGAACACGGACCGGAGTCGGCTGTTGAATTGGGTATGCGCCTGTGTGGCTACTTTGATGTAGTTTGCGATCTGATCCTTGCGAATGTCAAGGGGGATGCAGTGAACTTTCAGGTTGCTAACGCATTGGCGTTGGTTCCCGAGGCCGAACGACCCCGACGGTTGGCAAGAATAATTGTGGCTGCTTATAAAACGGTTGGCCGCAATGCCATGGGGGTTAAAGCTTTTCCTGATAAAGAGAAAAAGCAGCCCCAGAGTCAGACATCGGAAACTAGTGGTCAACAAAAGTCCAAGAAACAAAATTGGCCTAAAAAGCAGAATCAGGGTAAGCAACAACAACAACAAACATAGGTTTCTGCTCCTGCGTCTCCGTTGCCTGCGCAGTCGGATCGTGTTTATGATTTGCGCGACCGCGCGATGATTAAATCGCCTGAGAGGTTTCAGGCTTCTGACCAACGCTCTCCTCGTTCCTTTCAGGACTCATCGGCTCCGTCAACCGGTGGTGGAGGGGGCGGCAGGGGCCGGGGTGGCCAGCAAGGACGGGGTCAGCCCCGCCCGCGAAACAGTGGAGAGCAGCAGGAAGGCTCTACGCCCAAGAGATCACAGTTTGCCACGAAGAAAGTCGCCGCCCTGACAGCGCATCGTTATGCCCCAGATAGTGAGATCGCGGCTTCGGAATCTGACGTGGGCTCTGACCTTGCTGGACAGCGCAGCAGAGATTACCATAGTGAGAGAGGCCCTCCGTCCACTGTTGAAGGTGACAGCGACTGATTCTTATGTTGTGATTGAAACTGCTGATACGCATGTTGCTCCCCCTGAACGTCTTTTTGAAATTGTCCTGCTAATTGAAGGTGACATGCAGCGAACTGTAAAAGGGGTATTTTGGGAAAATCTCTCGTCTACGTATGACATTTTGCTTTCGGAGGCTGACTGGCCCCCACCTTTTGTTCTCGCAGCTCCGCGAGGGGAGGAGGTAATCCTGCCCAGCTTCGCGCACACTGTGCCGAGGGTGGAAGCGCTGCATTTTGCAGAAGAGTGGGCTCTGGCGCTTGCGCCGGCTGTGTACCGTAATCAGTGTGGCTGGGATAAATTGTCACCAAGCCACGAGATTCCTTTACGGTCTCAGCCACAGCCTCAACCTCAATATCCCATACGGCGTGAAGCCAAAGCTTCAGTCGCGGCTATCCTTGAACAATTGGAATATCAAGGTGTAATTGAAACGTGTGTGTCACCGATGAATAACCCCCTTTTTACTGTGAACAAGCCGGACGGCTCATATCGTTTGGTTTTGGATTATAGGCATTTGAACTCGCATTGCCGTAACTGCGCAGTACAGAATACTCATGGCTCTGCGTTAGTGAATAGTCTTGAGCGTAAACGGTTTAAAACCACGCTTGACATTTCCAATGGTTTTTATGCCCATAGACTAGACGGTCTAAGTTCCCAATGGACCAGTTTTACATGCGGCGGTGTGCAAAAAATGTTTCGGCGACTCCCAATGGGCTACAAGAACAGTCCTGGAGTATTCTCCGCACGCATTGTCTCTCTTCTGGAGAGCTTCGACCCAGTTGCTTGTTCGTATGTGGATGACCTTTATCTCACAGACGACTATCTTTGGGAGCATCTGTGTCGAGTAAATAGCATAATTTGTAACTTTGCTGACATAGGTTACAAGTTTAACTTTGCAAAGTCGCACATTGCAGAGTACACAGTGTTGTTTCTAGGTTACGAGCTTAACAACAAAGGGAAGGGTTTAGCACCCCACTTCCTGGAGAAATGCGCACAGTTGCGTTCTCCGACAACACTGAGAAAAATTACAATCTCTTCTGGGCTTTTTGAATTTCGGAAGGACTTAAATTCCGGAATATGCCCAGCGTATCAAGCCTTTGTATGCTTTGATACAACCATCTTTTTCCAAATCATGCTGGCTGCCTGAGCATTCAGCCATTCTGCAGTCTTTGCAGGCTAATTTGCTCGTTTCTGAATACTTACAGACTCGTCATAACCAAACCAACCTGGTGATAAGAATTATCCCTGGGGCGGTGGGTTTCACGTACCTGACTTTTAATGAAGGAGATACAGTACCTATTGCTTACAAGTCACACTTGTACACTTCGGCTGAATTGCGTTTTTCCACTGTGGAGAAAGTTTTAACGGCTGTGCAGATGGCAATTCTTAAGGAACGTGCCCTGTCACAAGGAAAACGCATGTTGGTTGTTACCCCGTGTCCTGCCTTAGAGGCGGTTACGAAAGCCAGTGTACCTAATTCCAAAGCTTTGCACCCTCGGTGGATTCAATAGGCTGCGTCCTTGACGTCCCAGGATGTCACGTTTATTTTTGACGCCACTTTACAGTCGCAGGAGTATTTACAGTATGAATTTGTTCATCCTGCTCCATTAGCAATGCGGCCGTTGGAGGATTTCCATTGCATCATTTACACTGATGGTTCGGCGCAGGTTGCGCATGGCTCTAAACATGCCTACGTTTCCGCTTGCGCCATTGTGGTTGGTGCCATGGTGAACGATGAGTTCAAGTCCAGTGTCGTCAATTAGCAGAGCTTCGTGCTCTGATGCTTGCATTGGAGTACGCAGATCCTAGTGTCACGACTTTGATCGTAAGTGACTCTTACTACTGTGTCCAGTCTTACAATGAAAACTTGTTCTTTTGGATTTAGAATGAATTTCGTGATTCCAAAGGTAGCACAATAAAACATAAAATGATCTGGGTCCGGGTGGCAGAACTTGAAGAGAAGTTGCCACTCGTGTTTGTGATTCATACTCTCGGTCATCAGCGCGTGGGGGTCCACGCTGTTGGCAATTCGCTTGCTGATGAAGCAGCGAAGTCAGCGGTATCAAAATACTTAGTTGCAGCAGTCACGAGGTCCAAAAGCAAAATAGATGATGACATCTTGGCAGCAGTTGCTGCAACAGAGAAGGGAAGTAAATATCCTGCGGGGTTCCCTTCTAAATACACATACCACTTAAGTCCAGATAAGGTTCCTTATGTGAAAATCCCTGATGTTGGCGAACGTCTAGTTCCCAACTCGGATCGCAGGACTGCTTTGATTTCAGCGGCTCATGAAGGTGTGGCGTCTGCGCATGCGGGCGTCTCAGCCACTGTAACTCAGCTACAACAAAGATTCTGGTGGCGGGGACTGTACAAACAGACGCCCGATTATGTTCTTCAATGTGACATTTGCCAGCAGATTAAGCCTTCAACTGCTGCGCGTCCGCCTCAGACATGGTTGTATATCTCGAATAAACCGCTTGGATGCGTTTATTTGGATCACTGCGGTCCATTTTCTTCTGATACTGCATACAAGTACATCTTAGTAGCAGTAGATTCATGCACACGCTTTGTGTGGGTATGGCCACATCGGAGCGCTGATTCACGTACTGTCATTAAGGATTTGCGAGTCTTTGTGGGAATTTTTGCCTGTGGTACCTTCCATTCGGATCAGGGTCCGGCTTTTGCCTCTAAGGCGTACAAGGATGCTATGGTTTCGATGGGGGTCCAAGTCAAATTTTCGAGTCCCTACAGACCTGAGGGTAATAGTGTAGTTGAACGAATGAACCGCGACTTAAAGCAATCTTTGACAGCTCGAGTTATAGGCACTGGCAGAAACTGGTTAGCCCACCTCATAGGCGTGCAGCGTGCGCTTAATAATCTCCCTAGAAGGTCTCTGGGTGGGCGGACCCCATACGAAATGCTCTTTGGTATCAAGATGTATGTCCCTGACCTCGATGGGCTGGACTGCAAGGCCCAGGCCACGGCCTTTGACGTAGATGAACATTGCAATGTTTTACAGAATCTACAAAAGACCAGAGACAGTCTTGCAAAGGAACATTTGCCCTCCACATCGGATGATGCGCTGCAGATCCCGGTAGTTGGCTGGCTACCCCAAGTTGGAGAACCGGTTCGAGAGAAGATCGATAACAAGAAAGAGTTTGGTTCCTCATATCGAACACCGGTTCGAGTTCTTGGAGTGAAGGGCACAAGAACAGTCATTTTACCACCACTTCCAGGTCGTAAGGAAAACAGATTTATTTCTATTGACAATGTCAAGACACACAGGGTGGCCGATTCTTCATAGCATGACACCGGCTGTATCCTGTCCTTCCATGGTGAGGCACCCTGTGCTAGCAATAACTTCTGGTGCAGAACAGGAGGTGTCCCTCGAGATGCCTGCCATATCCAGTCCTTTATTAAATACTATTCCTGTTACTAACATTGATGAGCTGAATTACACTTATCCTGCTGATTATCGATGCCTGATTTACAGACCCGTTTGGCAGACCAATCCAGATTCTCTTTTGACTCTGTTTCGGAAATTTCAAAGAAACCCTCAACTGTTGAAATATGCCAAGTTATTTAAAAAACATTTTTTGATTCCCCCATGGACATACATTTGGTTGATCCTATTTTCATTTTACCTTTTTATGTCAATTGGTTTTGTGTTTTATTTTTTCCGCCTGATTGATGGTCACTACGTTAAAGAAAGAACAGGAATTCGGTACCTAAATGGAACGTTGGCCCCTCTTTCCTCTTCACATTCAGCGCACAGACTGAAACGAAACTTAAATGCAGTTAACATTACTGCTTGGCCTGTCCTTGATGGGATTGTGTGGGATGCGGTTAGGTTTCAGATACATGGGCCCACTGAAGTGATTAATGTTCCAAATGTGCTTAGAGTAAACATGGGAGATGTGATTAAACAAAATATACGTTCTGATGATTGGGATATTCAGGCCGTAGAAGCATTATTTTCTGATTTGAAGTATTATGCTGCCTTTGATGCTGAGGATCTGTATTCAGATTCTACTAATTATGGTGATTTGTTTTGTTTTCAACACTATGGTAATCATTTTTTACATAAGACAAATTCCAGGAGGGTTGCTGTAAATTATACACAATGGGAACATTGCCCTGCTCCATTAGGTGGCAGCTCCAATACGTTTCTGAAAAAATACACTTATTTCACAGACTTTAATCAATCTAATCCCGAGTCATTTTATTTTAAAATGACACAAAAGTCCATGTCCAAAGTTAGACTTACCGATACAAAATTGCTGTATTCGAAGTCCTTTCTAGACAGGTTGGCTGTAGATTGCTACGAGTTTTGGAAAGGAACAATTGACCTTAAATCGGTTTGGGGTACCAAAGATTGGCAGGTACAAGGCACTGAGGCTTTGCACCGTGCATGTCTCGTCCCGAATCACATGTTGTTTTTAAACTCATCCATTTTCCAAACAACATGCTTTGGATTGGCTACTTCTAAAAAATTAAATACACCGACCATCCCAAATTTAGATGAATATTCAGGTTGGGGTAATTTTACTGATTTGTCCATTCATGAGTTACAAGCTCTTTTGCACAATTCATCCTTTAACATTTCCGGTTTGGATTCCAAAGGTTGGCTGGTATGGCAGAAGAGTGCTGATTCTTGCCAACGCCGTTTTATGGGTTTGGCTAAAGGGTTCACAGAAGTCAGACCCGATCCCCGTTTTGAAGGAGACTATACTGTCACAACTTATTCTGTGGGGAAGCTGTGTCAGAATTGGTTACAACATTCCACATTAGCTGCAGTTAAACTACATCTGTCTCTATTAAATGATAATGTGGATTTGAACGATTTTATAAAAGGCCCAGCTAAAGGAAGATCTAAACGATGGCTGTATGCGATTTACAATGAAATTTGGAAAGTTTCACAAATTGAGGCTGCTAAACGCCTGAGAGCTATTGATCAAGCAAATTTAGAAAAGGTGCTTGCAGTTGTCGATAACAGTATTAACACGCTTTCTTCCCGAATTTACAGGTTGAACAATATTGTGTCTTCTGTTGTGGACATTGTACATGATGAAGTGTCCGTGTTATATCATGGTCAAAATCAATTGCGTTCTGTGATGCAGTTTGCTTGGACACTACAGACTCTTAAGTCTGGTCGAGTGCCTTGGAATTTTATGAACGTTTCATCACTATTTGCCCCATTTAATTTGACTGAAAAACAGCGCATGCTATCAATGAGAGATGCAACATTTTCTATGTTACACATTGAAAAATTAGAATCCTTGCCCTTTTCTGTGGCTGAGGTGACTGCTGCTACATGGATTATCCATGGGATTATTACCTTACCTTTTGCTCTGTATAAATTTACAAATTGTATGAAATATATAGCCATTGGGCGATATGAGCCATTAAGCAGTGCTTACCTCCATGAGACATGGTCTTTACCATACACTTACAGATGCCTAAAAGAGGGAAATGAAGTGAATCTGAATCGTGAAGAATGTACACAGTCGCCTGACCGCTCACTAATATGCAGACACATCCAGTTGCATGGTTCTTGTAATCAGGACAAACCTAATTTGGCCTGTGTTTTGAAAGGGACCCCAGTTCCTGCAATAGTTCCCACGTTCACTTTATTGTCCAACGGTAGTTATTTACTTTTGAATAACGAACTTTGTTGTGGGTTACAGGCCGGTATCGCGTATGTGGTTACCGTTTCAGAGAGGGTGGTTTGCTGCAAGAATGTGTTATATCCACCCACGCATGGGAATTCAGATGTTTTAATTTGGCCAAGAATACCAACCTTGAAAGCCGAGTTCAATGGTTTAAGCCGTATAAGAGCACTATTGTCTCAAAAGCAGGTTGCCCTGAGCTCTGCCCGCGAAACTTATGTCCTTCACATAGCGCAAACACGCACAGAGGTGCAAGCACTTTTAAGTACTGATTTGCCGTTTCATTTCTGCGAGCTGGTTCATCAAATCTTCAATGCCTCCTCCACAGTAGGCCTGGCTCATTTTTTTAAATTGGTTAGCAGTGGTCTTGTGACTACATTTGAAAAAGTATTTGGTATTATCCCTGCGTTCTTTCATTCTATATTCGCAAGCCTGTTTGGCGGATTTCCTGTTTTGCTGGCTTTGGCTGCAGGCGTTCTGGTGATATTTTACTTTATAAAACATGGATGCCCATCCTGCGCAAGGAAACGCTCAGCCCCTACTGATGCGGTTTCGCAACCGGATGCTTGATTACTATGGCTCCTTGCCGCTTGCGACTTTAAGCACGGCTTTTGGATTATCGTTCAGATTTTCCTATTTCACATGTGTTCAGCCCGTGTTTCATTGCCTGAGCTGTGATTTTGACTGGGCCATTGATTTGTGTCTCTGTTTACCGACTTCTCCTGACGTCGACTTTGATCAGCTGATGAACCCCGTAGTGGCTCACGAGTTGGTCTGTTCTGGCGAAAGGGTTATTTATGGCTGTGGCAGCGATGCATGGACTAATGGGTCAGTGGGACATATTCGCAGCGGCGCATGACTTTCTGGCACATAGCGTTCTCGAGAACCCACTGAGTTGTCCTCTGATGTTGCTAAAGGAATCAGTGTTGGAGGAGCACGTATGTTCTTTCCCATTGCTTAATTGGATGGCTGAACTGTTTTCGGATGATGACAGTGATTTCATGTTGGAAGCTGTAGCTACCTATTTTGCATATTCATTCAACCCATGAGTGACTTTGAAGACTTTCATTATTATGGCACGTGACTTTTTAGTAATTCTGAATGGTGCCTTTTTTCAATACGAACATTCGATTTTCATATGTTCTGGGCCTATGAACTGAGAGTAGGCCTTAAGTTCCTCTTTTATATTTTGTGTGGCCACTATAGGCATTCATACATATTTTTGTTTTTAAATTTTACATACATTTGCATACATTTAGCTTGGCTCAATATCATTGAACTCTGCTTTCATGTTTTACCTTTCATATGGTATTAGCTTGTGTTTTATCCTTTTTTAACCGTCCTCTGATTATTGGGGGGTGTCATATGGTTACTACGTTTCTATATATTGTTAAGTTAGCATGAGCTTATTAAATGTTTAAACGCAATATTTTCTTCCAGCTTGAGTTTGCACACGACACCTAATTGTTATTGTAGCTTTCAACCTAGACGAAAGATGTGATTTATTTGAGAATAATATGTTATTTGCTCTAGTATCAGTCGTGCTTGGTACACCTGTCTGCACACTCTAAGAATAACCTAACACAAGGTTGCTGAAGGCCTGATCCTCGCACCACGTTAGACATAACACAAATAATGTTGCTGCCAACATTGGGCTCTACGCGAGTGTAAGATACAGTTACAGGGAATTAATCAACACACTTGATGCTGAGCATGCAGAGAGCTGGTAGCTGTTGATGTGATCTCCTCCTACTGAGAATTAGAGGTATGGGTCCGCCCTGCTAGAACCCAGATGAGACCTTCTTAGATATAATATAATATGCTAATTAGGGTGCGCGAAATATAGGTGATACAGAATTCTATAGATTTTTGCATCATAACATGCTATCACCTTTTGCTTACTATGGATTAGTGACTATGCTGCTGACTCTGATTTTTATAATATGTATGTTGATATTATACAAGATACTGCGTTTGAGAATGCTGCATTGAAAAATAAACATTTCAAACTTGGACGTGTATTCTTTGCCTCCCAGTTTCGGTTTGGAATGATAATATAACGAAAGAGTGTTCATGTGTTCCACGATACCTGAGGTACTCTAAGTTCATGTTCTGGATTGTCTAAGTCATTGGTAAGTTATTACTACCGATGAGACACTGTAGCTAGCTTGGTAAGGGGATTTCTGAAACAAAGGTGAGTTTTGGGTCACCCTAACTCACCCAGGTTCTAGATCTCTGTGCACAGTTCTGTGGGAGAACGGAAACCCTGCTACACTATGACTGCTGTGTCTACGCCCACGAGACCTGGCTCTCAGGCGTCTTTTCCAGCCTCTATAAGTGTGGTTACACTTATGACAGCGCGGTCGTCGACGGGCTCGTCGACGACCATTCCAACGACGAGATTGGCTACTGTGGCTTCGTCGACGACTACTGTCACAACGACATCGGCGTCGTCGGCGAAATTCTCGTCGACGGCTTTCACGTCTACGAAAGCCTCTACCTCTTCAGTCTCGTCGACGATCCCTATTATATCGTCAACGAAGAAGCCATCGTCGACGAAGAAATAGTCTACGGTCCTGTCGGCGTCGAAGATTCCGTCGACGGCTAAGCTCCCGTCGACGACAAAGACTCCGTCGACGAAGACACCGTCGACGTCGAAGGCACCGTCGACGACCCAGTCGACGTCTAGGACCCCGTCGACGAACACAACGTCAACGGTAGTATCTAAGCCTCCTATGTCGACGAATACATCCAAGACATCACCGTCTACGACGACTGTTTCAAAGTCATCGTCGTCTACGCAAGGATCTACGTCAACGGCTGGGTCGACGACAGCTTCAAGTTCTCTGTCCTTCGCCAATATGCCCTTGGTGCCCTTGGACACTTCAGTCCCGGCAACAAAGTCTTCTATCAGCATTGTGGAGGATTCTACTCTCCAACTGCAAACACCTACTCTACAGCCACCTTCTCCGTTGTTCGTATCGGACCATGAGACGGAATCCGTTCCGGATGAAACTGTTTATGGTGATGCTCAGAGTCCATCGGATTTAATAATCAAATGTCAGGATACTAGTTCTGAAGAAGATGAGGACGAACCTGTGGACCAGCACGAGGAACAATGCGTGCAGGTTCCTATGGCGGCTATTCCAATGTCGCTATTCTCCAACCTCCAGCATATGTTGGATGATTACAATAGACGATTTCCGCCTACCCCCCAGGGTACTCCGGTACATGTTACCTCTGATGCAGCAATGTCGTTTCAGCCTCAGCAAACACCTCCTAAGCAACCTGCTCCTTCAGAACATCCGCGTACAACTCTCCCCGCAAATTCACAACCAGATATGGATGATGAATCAGAGCCAGAGAGAGAGGAAGGTGAGGTTAATCAGGATACAGATGATGAACAAGATCCTTATATGGCGGAATTCGATGACTATCTGGTTCAGACACCCTCGCCACAACAGGGCGCTTCAAGTGATTCACCTCCGGTGGACATCGCTAGCTTCCATAAACTGATGGATAAAGCGGCGGACCGCTTCAAGTTACCTAGGGTGCAGCGAGATGAAGACTGTTTCCTTTATGATTTTAAGAACCAGCCTTTTAAGCAAGTCCATACCATACCAATCATAGAATTTGTTTGGAAAGAGGGGCTGAAGATCATGCAGGCTCCTAACTCCTTGCCTGCCCAAATACCTCGATTAGAGAAAAAATATAAGGCCCCAACAGGCTCGCCAGCATGTTTACTCTCGCATCCTAAGCCAGACTCCATAGTGACTCAGGCAGCACAACGTCGTGCGCGCAACCCAGCAGCACCTATCACTTCCCCTCCCGATAGAGAGGGTTGACGTTTAGATGCAATTGGAAAGAAGTTTTCGTCCATGGCGTCTACTTCAGCCCGTGCCGCAAATGCTCTGGCTATTTTAGGTAGTTTAGACCTTCAAATGTGGTCAGACATTTCCGTGCTGCTTGCGCAACTTCTGGAAACGTCCAAAGCGGAAGCGCTCCAGATCCTTCAGGATGGGCAAAGAGCTTCGGAGGAAATGATTGACTGTGCTGTGGACGTGGCAAATACTGCATTCCGTATTCTTGCCAGTGCTGCGGCGCTCCGACGCCAGGGATGGTTGAAATCCACGTCGTTCAGGCAAGAGGTCCAGTCAAAAATACTTGACATGCCGTATGATGGAGAATCTTTGTTTGGTTCTCATATCGATGACTCATTGGAGACCATAAAGAAAGATACCGACACGGCAAAGTCGCTTGGGTCCTTACAGTTCAAAAAGCAGCCTTTTCGTGGAGCGCGTGGACGGGGCACCTCGTCCAATTTTTCACGAAGAGGACAATCGCAGTACTGCCAGTACAATCAGGGAAACCAACGTTACTCAAATCAGCAATCTTCTCGTCAACAACACTCCAAGTCCTATAGAGGAAAGTCCAATTATAGAGGTTCCAACAACAACAACAAACGTCAATGACTTTCGAGTTAAGCAGAATGTTGGAGGGCGAATCTCAGTTTTACTCTCAGTGGTCTCAAATAACATCAGACCAATGGGTTTTGGACATTGTGCGCAAGGGTCACGCCTTGGAGTTCACAGAGATTCCTCCTCATTCTCCGCCTTCGGGTCCACCACCTCCCCATCTAGAAGAACTACGACATCAAGTTCTGCTTTTGTTAACAAAGGGTTCAGTCGAAGTGGTTCCTGTATCTCAGCGAGGGAAAGGTTTCTATTCAAGGTTTTTCCTCATTCTAAAGAAGACGGGGGAGTGGCGTCCCATTATGGACTTGAGAGCTCTCAATCTATTCCTAAAGCAACAATCCTTCCGCATGTTGACGTTGTCGGAAGTCTTGCGACTTCTCTGCAACGGAGATTTTTTGACAACAATAGACCTGCAAGACGCCTATTTTCATGTACCAATTATCCAACGACATCGGCAATACTTGAGGTTCAAGGTGGGTCACGTTCACTATCAGTTCAAGGTTCTACCTTTTGGCCTCCGATCAGCTCCTCGTGTTTTCACGAAGGTTCTGGCTCCGGTCATGGCTCATCTGCGTCTTCAGGGAGTCCAGATATTTCCTTACCTGGACGATTGTCTTCTAAAATCCCAGTCCTCACTCCAGTTGGATCACGACACAAGTTTGTGCCAAACCCTGTTCAAGTCTCTAGGGTTGACCATCAATGTGGAAAAGTCACACTTCACACCTCTGCGGAACAGGACCTTCCTCGGAGCTATCCTAGACACGGACGTGTCAAAAGCATTCGTCTCCATCGAACGGCGACAGAACATAGTTCGTCTGGTCTCGACCATCAGGTCAAAACAGTCAGTTTCAGTGCGGATGTTAAAATCATTTCTGGGGATGGCATCATCTTGTATCGCACTGATCCCAAATTGCAGGTTAGGTACCCGTCCTATACAGGAGGAATTGGACCTGCAATGGCGACAAGTGTTAGGGTCGTTCAACGACCAGTTGACAGTCACACCCCGCATGAAGACCAGTCTGCTCTGGTGGGAGCAACGAACAAATCTGGACGAAGGGGTTTCTTTCCTTGCCCAGCCTCCGGATCTGACATTGACCACGGATGCGTCCATGGAAGGATGGGGTGCCCATCTCCTGGACCTTTCCATCAAGGGAAAATGGACGACGATTCAGTGAACCTGGCATATCAACAGACTAGAGTTGCTGGCAATCTTCCTGGCGCTCAAGGCATTCTTACCCGTGGTGCAAGGGGAATCGGTGCTGGTTCAAACAGACAACACCACCAGCATGCACTACATGAACAAACAGGGCGGCACGAAATCTCAGCCTCTGTCTCGTCTTGCTCAAAGAATTTGGGAATGGGCACTTAGTCACAACATTTCTTTGACGGCAGTCCATCTGCCGGGAGCATCCAACATTCTGGCAGATTCCCTGAGCAGGTCTGCGTCATCCACTCACGAATGGGAGTTGCACCAACCAACTCTGGACCTAGTGTTCCGTCGATGGGGTCATCCCAAGATAGACCTCTTTGCATCCCCAGTGAATCGGAAGTGCCAGACTTTCGCCAGTTGGCATCCTCATCCAGAATCCAGCGGCAATGCCCTACTCATGGATTGGAGCGGACTGTTTGCTTATGCGTTTCCACCGATCCCATTGGTGCCAAGAACGTTGTGGAAGATGCGCAGGCAACCCTGCTGCTTGATTCTAATCGCCCCACGTTGGCCCAGGCAGGCTTGGTTTTCGGAACTCCTTCTAATGTCACAATGCAAGCCTATTCATCTACATCCACGCTCTGACCTCCTGACGATGTACGGCGGGCAAATTTGCCATCCAGACCCGTCGACGCTTCAATTGTCGGCATGGAACCTGAATACGTTGAATTTGCCTCTTTAACTATGCCCCAAGAATGTAGAGACATTCTAGCGTCTGCTAGAGCTCCATCAACCATCAAAGCATATAAGTTAAAGTGGAAGCGTTTCTGTCATTGGTGCGCTGCATCCAACATTCATCCAATCGATTCCACTCCGGAGCAACTTTTACCGTTCTTTCTGAGCCTCGCTCAGTCTGGTCTCTCACATCCCACATTGAGAGTTTTTCTGGCAGCCATTTCACGCTACCGCCATGATGGCTCTACGTCTCTCTGTTCATCCAGAATCATCCGACAGTTCTTTAAAGGACTTTTCAGGAAGTTTCCTCCGTTAAGGCGCCCTCCTCCGGCATGGCACCTCAACGTGGTATTATCACAACTTATGAAGCCTCCATTTGAGCCGATTCACCGAGCACAAATCAAGTTTCTTACCTGGAAGGTTGCTTTACTTTTGGCTTTGACATCGTCTCGTCGTGTAAGTGACTTATACGCTTTTACCATCAAGCCTCCGTATTTACAGTTTAAGCCCGATGGAGTGTCACTTCGTACCAATCCTTCTTTTCTACCAAAAGTACCTACTGATTTCCGTTTGAACGAGCCTGTCTTCTTAAAGACTTTTTTCCCGGATCCTAAATCTCCAGCAGAACGACGACTACATTCTTTAGACATAAAACGTTGTCTAAAATTCTACATTTCCAGAACAGCCCCTTTCCGTAAATCCGATCAGCTATTTATAGCATATGGACTGCTGCGAAAAGGGCATTCAGTGACTAAACAAACAGTGGCATGATAGCTCTCTTCAGCCATATCATTTTGTCATCAGCAGGCTGGCAGGCCTTTACCGAGTCCAGTGAAGGCACATCAACAAGAGCGATGGCATCGTCCACCGCGTTGTTTGCCGGGGTGCCTCTACACCAGATTTGTCGAGCACCGACATGGTCCAGCAGGCACACCTTTACCAGACATTACTGTTTGGAAGCTGTCAACGAAGCGGATACCGCAGTTGGGCAAGCAGTGCTTCGTCATCTTTTCAAATAAGGTGAGCCTCTGTTCCCTCCTCCATTCTTGAGATTGCCTTTGCTTTTAAGCTATATGTTGTTCTTTTCAATTGTTAAGAATTATTGCAATCTCAGTTCTAGGAGGTTACTGCTATCTATTCTATTCAAGCATGTGAATCTATGAAAGACACCCCTAATACTGGAAGAACAATTGTTACTTACCTGTAAACAGGTGGTTCTCCAGTATTGGTGTCTTTTAAAGATTCACATGCGACCCTCCCTCCTCCCCTCAGAGGCTCTTGTTCTCCTCATACGCTCTTATTACTTGTGCTACGAAAATCTGAGGGCTTGAGCTTCTGAGGAGAAGGTTCTAGAGGGTGCTTGAGCCTGATTGGCTGCAGTTTGGACTAACATAATGACACTGATATGTTGCAAATGAGTTTTTTCTCTCTAATGCATTCCTATGTAGGAACCTTAGTTGAGGTTTTTCAGTATATATTTTATCTGTTTTATTATTATTATGATATTACATATATATATATATATATATATATATATATATATATATATATATATTAGCATTATTGCTATTTTATTTACCGTGGGACTCCCACTTCGACGACGGGGAATATTCAAGCATGTGAATCTATGAAAGACGCCAATCCTGGAGAACCACCTGTTTACAGGTAAGTAACAATTGTTCATCTCGTGGAGACAGTCTGGCCGCAGATTCCTTAACGCCTGCCCATCCTCCCCACTCTGCAAAGACCTTTTCATATGGTGTCTTTTCACCTAGTTAGGCTTATTTGTTGTCATAAGACTTTGTCTCTGTAGGTTCCTATCTCTCAAATTCATCAAAAACTACTCAAAATGTATCTACCATTTACCAATACAGCGATCAGTGGATTCTGGGTAGGTACTGTGTTATGGACAAGAGAAGAAAGCTTTGCTCCTTTTTAAATGCTCATGTCCGTAATGAGGTACTTAGCCGATTCAAGTTCCTCCTTGGACGACCTCCAGTTTTTTTTTGACTTGCAGAAAGTATTTTCAATTAACTGATCACCTTCAGTGGCCCTGAGTGGAATGCCGTCTTGCTTATATTGCTGCCAGCAAATGCAACATAATTTTGTGAAAGACATGGTTACGGGTAGATATTTGCTTGGAAAGATTTGTGTGATACCTTTCCCGGCTTCAGACTGTATATTTTGGCTCCATGTGACATAACTGGAGTTGCACGCATTATAGAAACGTCACAGCTACATGAGATGTTACAATGCTGCTGATAGTTCCTTTTTTCTGCACCACTCCATAGGATCCATAGCCATTACTTGGGCAAAGACACTGGTGTTTTTTAGGTGTTAATTATCTGAAGTAATCCATCTTTGAGGGGTATGAATGGTTTCCTAAACCGACTATCTTTAAAGGTAAACATCCCAATCTCTGCATTTGAAGGAAATCCAAAAGCAGGAGATAATTGTGGCTGCGACAGCCCTCATAATTCACTCCTTAATCCCATTTTGAGTTGAGGCAATGTGTTTCATCAGAGGAGTAATAGAAAAACATTCCCCTTCTTCCTTCTATAGGGAACAGTTATAAAGATAGTTATTTATGGAGCTTCTTAAGTTGGTTTCCCTGCAGATAAATGTTTTATCTCCTGAGGCTTTATGATGCCATGTTGAAGCTTTTCAGAAAGCATGCTTCATATTTTTAAGGTTGCTCCCTTGTAGTGCCCATCTTCAGGACTACAAGGATGAAACAGTTCTGACATTTGCAAAACCGCCTCCAACATCTGTCTTCAACCTCAATTCTAGTGTTAACCTCTTCAGCGCTAATGACAAGGGTAACTCGTCATGGAGTTTCCATTGATTTCAATGGAAATCTCATAAGAGGAGCTGCAATCCCTTAGCAGCCAAGTGGTTAATGATATGAATGGCTTTGCCACTTGTCAAGAATCAATTTATTTCTTTGCCAAACCATATTGTCCATCAGCACTAGTCTTGTTGGCTCAAGTAAACTGCCACCAGTATAACTGCTTATGTAAAGTTGTCTTGAGGTGCCAGGCTTCATTCTTTTCACATTATGGAACGGACTGCAGCTTAAATGAAGGAATCCGTTCCTACATGTGCTTAAGGCATTCTATTGGGAATTGCCTTTTAAGGTCCCACTCAGATGCTCGGTCCTTTAATCATCCTGCTGAACCCGAGAACCGTGCTCAGATTGGGTTTTTGTAACAAGGTATGGATGGAATACTTGAATTCTCCGCCACTGGAAATCCCTCCGGCCACACTTCACTCCATCTTTTTTCAGCCACCATTTCACTTCAGACAAAGGTCTGACTTATGCAGCTTGTGGCCCGAGATGGAAGAATCCAGCCTTAAAACTAGCAATTTGGCTGTTACTCTGTTGGATTTAGACCCATACAAGTTAGTTATGTGAACATAAGAGGAATTCAGATTACTTTGAGTTTCTTTTCAGGTAGTGATAGTCTGTCCAGGTCTTAAATTGATTTCAGTTCCAAAAGGGTGTTTTTTTTTGGTCCAGGTTTGTCAGTAAATTTTCTGTACCCGGTTGTATTTTTAAGTTTGCAAATAAACCCAACGAGAAGGTGTTTTTTAAACATTGTGTCCAATGAGGTCAGAGGTTCATCTGAGATTATCCACACTTGAAGCATGGATATACTGCCAGGTGCTAGAGAATAAAAAAAAAGTAAAAACCCTTTTTTCCTGTCAAGAAAATGACTCAAAGTGGCATAAAAAATGACCTAACATCTGTCTCATATTTGCGACAAGAGACGCATACTGGATATTCCAGGCTGAATTGCCCTCTTACCCTGAACTGCTCTCCCTCCCCTTCCTCTACTTGCTAGTCCCTTGCTACCCACCTTGCTACAGCCCCACAGTATTGCTCTGGCTCTAGAAATCTTTCCCTTGCTTTCTCATACATCCTGCCACCATTGATCTGCCCCTCAATGAGTGCTTTATTTTCTTCATGAGCTCTTAGGGGCAGCTGTGTTGGCCGACTCTGCACCTGAGCACTTCTGAATATTTGACTACAAGTATTAACGTAGCTTGTGTCATGTTCCCACATACTGCTTCTACTATCTGATCGATAATGGTAGCTACATATTCCTTACATTACAATCACACATCATGTGCAATGGTCACACTTGACTCCCTCTCAGATGCTCCTTTTCATTGGAGATGTTCTGGATACAAATAAGGTTAGGGTTTAGCCTCTTGAGTTGTGAGTCTGATACTCTGGCTGAGATAATATTTCATTCTCTGGATCGTGACTCATGCCCATTGGCATATGTGGGCTCTGCAGTGGGACCTGAAGTCTCAGTGGGCACAGCATAATGGTAATCTCTGGCTTGGTCCAGATTTTGGAGGGCACTGCGCAAGACTTGCAGTGGTGGCTGGTACATCCCGATTGGGTAAAAGGCAGACACCTCTCCCTTCCCCACCCGAGTTGACTGTTGACAGATGTCACTTCTGGAATGAGGTGGCCATGGGGAACATGTAGAGATAAGAGGACTCTAGTCTCCCTGGCAGAGCCCGAACTTCATATCAAACTGCTGGAGCTTTGGTTGATTTGCTTGGCATTGAAGGCAGGCAACACAGTCATGTTGTACTGGAACAAACAGTGCAAGGTCGTGGACTCGTTGTCAAGGTGCTCTGAGTCTCTGGACATGTTTTAAATGCCAGAGCATTTCCCTGGCTGTTCGACACAAGAAGGACTCTCTGAACGCCAGGGCGGATGAACTCAAAGATGGTGTACCTAAGGCAAGCCAGTCTGCACCTGACGGGACCATGTGCCAGGACCCCTGCTAATTTTAGGTCAGAAAACAATGGAAAACTTGTTACCTATATCCAGCAGTGCTTCCCTTGTGTAAGATAATGACACAATCAGGCATCCTGCGTAAGGAGTTACCAGGTATTACTGAGTGCTTTCTCATGCCTCAGCTGTGGGTGGGGAAGCTGAGCTGCGAAGGAATGGAATGCAGTGGAAGAGGGCTGTTTGGCGGGACCTCCACTGAAATGTATCTATTTTAATGCAAGAGTCCCACCCAAGCATTGTTTGGAAATTTGGGACATTATAGCAGAAACCAAGCCTGATTTGGGATTTATAACTGAGACTTGGTTGAAAAACGATGTCTTCTGCCTTACCTGTGGGCTACAAGATGCTAAAAAGTGATAGGCTGGATTGGAAGGGAGGATGAATAAAGAATTTTATACATGCTCCATAGAATATGTGACCGTAAGATTTTAGCATTTCAGGTCTCTAGTGGAGAATGTAAAATGTTCAGGGGAGCAGTAATCTATAAGCCCCCGGGCTATAAACCTAGTGCTAGACTACTCACAGCTTTTTCCTGTATGTCTGAAATAAAATCACTTTTTAAGTAATTTGTGATTTTAATTTTAATTTTGAAAATTTTGAAGACTTTTTGTGTAAACAACTAGAAAATAATATGCAGGTCTTGCAACTAAACAATGGGTCAAAGGACCCACCCAGATTGTGGGGCTTACACTTGATCAGCTATTTTCATACAGAATTTAAATTCAGGGACTGTAAATGCATTGGACTAATGTGCCCCCTGGAAAATGAGTAAGTCAACTAGAGATCCACCCTCAAAAAAGTGGTATTCGCCAGAGCTTAAAATGATGATAAGAAAATGTAAGTCTTTGGAACATAGATGGAGAAAGTCCAAAGATATATTAGATAGACTAACACACTAAGAGGATGTACCACAAAGCCCTCAAACATACAAAGAAAATCTACTTTGAAAAAATAATTGAATTTAATAGTAGTTCATCCAAAGAGTTTAGAATAGTGAATGAACTCCCCAATCCAGTAGGCATTTCTCAAGCACTGACTCCTTCTGGAGCTAATTGTGAGAAAGTCGGTGACTTTTTAATGATAGTCTTAGTTATCTGAAAGAAACAGGTTAGTATTAGATTCCTTACCTTAGAATATCCCCAGGCGTCAGACTGGATCCGGAAACTTTTGCGTAGTAGTACCCCTGCCCGTCGGTATGCAGCGTCTGCCGGGATGACGTCGTTGGAGTACTTAGACGCCGCCCTCGCGCGCTGACGTCAGTTGTTTTTTTCCGCGCCAGGAAGCACCGATCCAGAAAAAGTGGTACCCTTAGTAATTTTTTGATAAATTTTCAAAGTCGAACGACTCCGACAATGCAGGTAGGGATGCCCAGGTTTAAACCCTGCATCCACTGCAACAGACTGATGTCAGTTACCGACCCCCATCACCGGTGTCTACATTACCTGGGGCCCGACCACGATGACAAGTCGTTCCCTGACTGCCGGGCCTTGACGTCGAAGGCTAGGCGGGAGCGATCCCACAAGCCCCTCGAGCACCAGCAGTAGGGCCGTTTGCGGTCCCGCTCCGGAAGGAGGTCCAGGGACCGGTCACGGGCCCGAAGTCATCACAGCTCGGAGAGTCGACACCACTCCTCGGGCTCCAAGTCCTCAGGTAAGAGGAACAAGAAGTTGAAGAGGCGATATCGCTCTTCTGACTCCCCCAGACACTCGCGCGAGGCGGCGTTCAGGGGACACCGCCCATGCGGCTCAGCCGCGTGGGCGGAACATCGGGGAATGTCTCTAGTGGTTCTACACCTGGCAGGCTCCCTGAACGCCAGGGGGGAAATACTCAGCCGCAGATGCATGTTGGATCACGAATGGAGTGTGACTTCAACTTGGTGCAAGTTCTTTCAGCATTGAGGAGAGCCTTGGTTAGATCTATTCGCCACAGAAGAGAACGCGCAATGTAATCAGTTCTGCGCGTTGGAATTTCCAAGGAAGCACTCGCTCGGAGACGCTTTTCGTCGCGAGTGGAGCTGTGGTCTGTTGTTCGCCTTTCCACTTTTACCACTTCTGCCCTGAGAGCTGAAGGAGAACCGGCACGACCGGGCCCAAGTCATCTTTGTGGCTCCGGACTGGGCACGAAGATACTGGTATCCCGAGCTACTCAGCATGTCTGTCGATCCCCAGATTCGTCTGCCTCTTCAGGAGGACCTTCTGTCGCAGCAGCAGGGGCGGTCCTCCACCCGAACCTGCCCAGTCTCCACTTACATGCGTGGAAATTGCGCGGCGGCAGTTGAGGCCATTTGACTTGCGTCCTAAGTCTGTAATGTGATTCTGGCAGCCAGGCGTCCCTCCACAAAATCGGTAAACGCCTGCAGGTGGAACACATTTTTGGCATGGTGCACAGCAAAGGCTGTGGATCCCCTTTCTGCCCCTCTATCAGAGGTTCTCCTTTCTTCTTTCTCTTGCCCAGCAAGGCTCTGCTCTGGGCACTCTAAAGGGCTACCTCTGCCATTTCCGCCTTCTTAAGGCTCCTTGATCAGCCCTCTGTGTTTAAGTCCCCCGTTGTAAATAGGTTTATGAAAGGCATCACTCATATGTTTCCTCCTGTTCCTTTCGTGATGCCTCAGTGGGACTTGAACCTTGTTCTGACTTATCTGATGTGCGCTCCTTTCGAGCCACTTCATAACTGTCCTCTTCGTCTCCTTACTCTCTAGACTGCGTTCCTGGTTGCCATGACCTCTGCCAGGAGAGTGAGTGAGCTCCATGCTCTTTCCTCTAAACCTCCTTTCCTTTCTATCCATCTGGACAAAGTTGTGTTGCGGACGCGACCCTCTTTCCTGCACAAGGTAGTCACTGCCTTCCACATCGGGCAGTCCATCACCTTGCCCACCTTCTTTTCGCCTCTGCATCCCTCGAACGAGGAAGAGAGGCTCCACCGTCTGGACCCAAAAAGTGCGCTCTCATACTATCTGGATTGCACACGCCAGTTCCGGGTGGATGACCAACTTTTTGTTTGGTACGTGGGCGCTAAGAAAGGTCGGGCAGTGCACAAACGAACCATCTCTCGTTGTGTTGTCTAGTGCATCAAGGCGCGCTATTCTTTGGCTAAAATGGAGCCTCCTGTTGGGCTGAGGGCCCATTCCACTCTGGCCACGGCGGCTACTACTGCCCTGGGTCGGGGAGTCCCCTTGCAGGACATCTGTCAGGCAGCTACTTGGGCCTCGCTGCACACGTTCGCAAGACACTACTTCCTGGACAGCCAAGTCTGGAGAGAGGGCTTCTTTGGCCGTTCTGTTCTCCAGGACTTTCTGGGTTGATCATTGGTTCGCAGACCCACCACCGGGGTTGGTATTGCTGGGGTATCTATTCTAAGGTAGGGAATCTAATACTAACCTGTTTCTTTCAGATGCACAAGTTACTTACCTTCGGTAACGATATATCTGTAAGAAACAGTAGTTAGTATTAGATTCCTTACCGCCACACCAATCCTCCCCATTCTGCGAACCGATATCTAGAGTTAAGGTCCTCCCCTTTCAGGGCCCTGGTTTCATGGCACCAGTGTTGGTTTTTATCATGGCTCTGCGTTTCTGGCGCGGAAAAGCTGTGTATAAGAACAGACTTCAGCGCGCGTGGGCGGCGTTTAAGTATTCCGGCGACGTCATGCCGACGACAGACATGGAGCCGCAGACGACGCCTACCGACGCGCAGGGGTACTGCTACGCAAAAGTTTCCGGATCCAGTCTGACGCCTGGGGATATTCTAAGGTAAGGAATCTAATACTAACTACTGTTTCTCACAGATATATTGTTACCGAAGGTAAGTAACTTGTGCATTTAACATTTAAAACTCAACCAGCACTGGAGGAGATAAACTTGGAATACTTGGCACCTCATCCTAATGCAACCTCTTACTTAGGAAATTTTTAACCCAATACGGAAGAGCAAGTTGAGAAATTGAGCGGTAAAATCAGGATCCCCACTGGATACGTGTCGGCATTTTATCTATTCGCGGTTAGTAATGTCACTGTGCCCCTACTTGACGCAGATCTTTATCCACTAATTAGTGAAAGCAACTTTTATGGATGTATGGAAACAAGCAGTGGTATCCCCACAATTCTGAAGTCCAGCAAGGATCATCGCTGAGCCCAACCCTTTTTAGTGTATATCTCTCCATTAGCCAGGATCAGGAAAAAATTGAGATTTAACATTGGTTCTTATGCTTATGATACACAGTTGATGATAGCAATAGGGAAAAGGTATTTTACTAGAGACAGTTTGATTGTCTATCAGAAACTGGGAACTTGATGACAGAGCATGGTCATAAATTAAATGCAGAAACTTCGGCGATGCTACTCTGAGGGAAGCACATTTATTTTGGAATTCATCTTGGTGACTTCTACTGTTAGGTACTGTGCTAGAACTCAAACGGGTTACAAAAAGTCTAGACGTCCTGGTAGATATTGTCCATTATCCATGCAAGATCAAGTAAAGGCAATGTGTAACAAGTGCTTTGCTATGCTAAAATTGTTAGACTTTTCAAGGCGATCACTGACAATTGGAGGAAAACCATAGTTCAATCCTTGATAACAAGTATACTAGACTATGAGAATGCTTTATATGGCAGATTACCTGTTTTCACAATTGCATGTTACTCAAAATGCAGCAGCTAAGCTGGTCTGCAACAAGAAATGTTTAGCGTGGCATCAAAATGTATGGAGCCGTTACACTGGTTTCCAATGCAGCAAAGAGCTAAGTTTAAGTTACTGTGCCATGAGCATAAAGCATTACAGAAGTGGCCCCAAAATTCTGGAAGATAACGTTGATTTCTATTTTCCTTTGTAAGAACTAAGTTCTTGTAATCTTGCATTTGCCAAAACCAGGTGAATAATTAAAGTTAGAGCAGGAGGTCTCTCTTTCATACCTGGCAGCCGTATAATGGAATAAACTGTTAGACCTACGCCTCACCAAAGACCATTTGGGGTTCAGGAAGAAGCTAAAAACATGGCTGTTTAGGAAATAATGCTTTAGGGGTCCTCTGTAACGAATGTTTTTATAAATGCAGGGAACTATAATTAGTGAAGTGATATCCCACTGGGATGAATGTTGCGCTCCACACATACTGTGAATACATTTTGGGCCCAAATGTGTGCACTCTTCACACGTAGACATTGAGTGGCGACAGTTTATAGCTTTCAGCCTTCCTCCCAAAGTTTTGATGATCTGGCAGCCAGACGTCGCTCCACAAAGTTGGTAAACACCTTCCTTTGGGATATGTTTGTGAAATGGTGTGATTTCCACAACAACCTGCTTTCTTGCACCTCTATCCTACGTTGTTCTATTTGCTCTCTTTAGCCTAGGAGGGCTCAGCGGCACAGTTGAAGGTTATCCTTCTTCCTTTTTGGCTTTTTTGCGGTAGACGTACCAACATTAATTGTCAACTGTTGTGGCTATGTTTCTTAACCCCTTCCATGCTCATGACGAGCTCAGCTCGTCATGCAGTACAGTGCTCCTGTGCTCATGACGAGCTGAGCTCGTCATGAACAATGGGAAATAGGGGCATGCAGCACCTTGGGAAAATACCTTTAGCATTGAAGGTGTTAAAGGCTTGCAGCACATATTTCCCCAGGCCATTCAACATGCCCTAGTGGAATTTGAATCTGGTACTCAACTTTCTGATCTGTGCACCTGTTGAGCCTCTGCACAATTGCCCTCTTAGGCTGTTGACCATCAAAATGGTCTTCTACCTGGACAAGCTGTATCTCCGGAAACCTGTCTTCTTCCTTCTGAAGGTTTTGACTCTTCCATGTAGGTCAAAATATCACCCAGCCTACCTGCTTTGCTGGTCCTCATCACTCTAAAGGAGGAGAGGCTTCACTGCCTGGATACAAAGAGAGAATTGATGTCCTACCAAGACTGTATAAAAGACTTCAGGGTGGACTTTTAACTCTTCGTGGGGGTACATAGGAGCTAAGAAGGAAAATGCTGTGCAGAAAGGGACCATCTCAAGATGGATAGTGATCTATATCAAGATTTCTTGCATTGGCTAAGTAGCAACCCTGAGGGTTTGCGTTCTCTTTCTACCAGAGCTGTGGCAGCAACCACTGTAAGCATGCAGTGTTCCCTGTCCTGAATGTCAGACGGGAGCTTAAGCATCCTTGCACACATTTACCAAACGCCTTTGCCTGGACAGTCAAGACTATCATGACCAGTACTTCCCCCATTTGGTTCTACAGGATTTTTTTGTTTTGAAATTGGCTTTGCAGACCCACCTCTGGGGAAGGAATTGGATTTGTTCCTATTCTAAGGTAAGGAATCTGCAGCTAGAAGTCTCTATCAGAAGATCAAGTTACTTACCTTCAGTAACGCATTATCTGGTAGCGTCACGGTCTAGCCATAGGCCCGTTACGGAGATTTCCATCCTCCACGCTCTGGAAGCAGATTGTAGTAAAAGGGACACTCTTTCCAGGGCCTTATTTTTTTCCACACCAGTGGTCTGTTCTCATGTCTCAGTGCTTCATGCATGGAAAATTGCGAAAGTAACTGACACAAGTACACCAGGGTGGTGCCTATATAGGTACCGCACATGTCGGTTTGTGTGGACAATGCCACACAGCTGAAAAATGTCACCTACTGGTACCCAGATGTACTGCTCCAAAATCTTCCGAACCCAGCATGTCCAAGATGGTGCCCATGCGGAGCTCCGCCACACAGATTTTGCTTTTTGGTGGTTCCCTGTGGAGTGACCATCCCGAAGTGCGGGCACGGAGCGCGAGGTGTAGCCCTGAGGCAGTAAAGTCTCTCCCGGACTGGAGTGGCGGTGCCGGACGGTGCTTTGCTTGCGGTCGGCCTGGCCAGCAAGGCAAAATGTCAACTGGGCGGCTGGGATGGCTCCGTACGAAGGAACGAGGCGGATGCAGGGATGACTGGGTACACCGGGCGTATGTGTACGACCGGAGGCATTGGAGGGTGGACCAGAGATAGCAAGTCAAAATAGCCTCCCAGCGCTGAATGCAGGCCGGCCTGTGCGCAGGTTGGCGGTAGGTCGCCGCCAGGACCCTGCTCTGCATTCAGCAAGCTGCCCAGCCGGGTGGCAGCGGACTTGATGTCTGCCAGACTTGGTCTTGTGGTGGAGGTAGGCGGCCTATACCAGGAATGCAAATAAGGCCCGGGCTGAAATTGGTGAGCATCGGACTGCGGTGGGAGGGCCCGAGTGCTGGTGAAAGGACTACCGGAGTAATCTGGTCATGCTGTGACCTGCCCATCCGCCTTCCCCGCAAAGTGGGACTGACATCCCTGGGGCCTACTGCCATACCAGAGCAGATTCCAGAGTCTGAGGCTGCCCGGTGAACTCTAGCTTGACGGCGGCCACTGGCAGGAGGTGGTGCTCTCTACCGCAGTAGCAGACCGGGACCACAGACCCCTCCATTCAGGAAGGTACAGGAGTGCTGGTGGGGGGGCTGGAGGCCATCATGCTACAACAGCGCGCCAGCGTTGGAGAAGGCCTGGATTTCCCCTCCAATAGCACAGTTCCCTGATGGTCTGCCTTGGTGGAGTTCCCCGCGTGCATGGACGACGGGTGAGGGGCTGATTGCACTGGTACCACACTGAGGGACACTCCGGCAAACGTCACGGAATCCCGGGAGTGGCACTGGGTGTACTCCGCTCCCCGAGCTCCCAGCGGAGAGTCTAGCAAAGAGTAAGTTTGCCAAGTCCACTCCCACAAGATTTGAGCCCACCACGGGGTGTCAGGGGCAGCTAAGTGGGTCGTACCACAGAGGGTCCAGCCCAGACCATCACTACACAGCTGTTAGGGCATCTCTGACGTCTCCGGGAGCTTGTGAAAGGAAAGAGACATTAACGGTCCTGGTGCATTTGAGGATTGCCTGCCCTCACTCTGACCGCTAGTGCCATTTTGTGGAGCAAGTGAGGGCAACGGCTAACCCTCTAGGGCCAAAGAGACCAAATTAATTTGGGAACTCGCTGAGAAAGGATACCGGAACTGGACACTATGACCTCCTCCAGAACTAAAAGGGACACATCCACTATCAAGGACCTCCTGACCAAAGGCTATGCCAAGAAGACTAGTGCGACCCCGGTCCCAGCCTCCCCGACTGGTAAAGCGGCGGGATCTCCTGCGAAGCACAAAATGAGTGGCGAGGCCACTATCACGCGCAGCTTCATGGAAGATCTTTTCAGTACATTAAGAGACGACATAGCGGTCCTGCGCACTGAGGTGGGCAAAAAGGTCAAGGACTTAGGCCATGAAATGGGTGAATTGGATCAGAGAGTGGACTCAGTGGGATGCTCTGGAGATGCCAGAGAAGAAGAGCTAGACGAGTGTCACAGAGAAATCTTCGAACTAAAAGATCGCAATGCCGACCTCCATTTTCATCTTGAGGATTTGGAAAACCGGTTCAGTAGATCTAACATCCGCATTAAGGGTGCCTCTCTGCAGGCTGATGCAGAAAACCTGGAAGACTAAAGTTTGTTCCGCCATTTAGTCCCGGATCGAGAAGGGAAGTACCTCCTGGTGGACCGTATGCATAGAGCGGGCGCCAGTCATTGGCACCGGGCACTCCTCAGGATATTCTCACATGCCTCTATGTCTACAGGCAAAAGGAGTTTGAATAATATGTGAGACTGGTCACGCCTGCAGTCAAAGTAAACAAAGTCTGCCTCTTCCAGGACCTGTCTAATATCACTCTACAACAAGGGCGTGCTATGAAGCCCATAACGGAGTTTTTGAGAGACAAGGGAGTGAGATAAAAATGGGCATCCCTTTTGCCCGGTTTTTGTGTGGCAGGGTGAAACCCAGGCAGTCCACACACCGCCAGAGGCAGCAGAGATCCTGGGTATAGAGCTTGAACAGAGGCCCTCTTCCCAAAGGCCACCTTCATATTTGCCTCCCCGAGAAACACGCAGCAGGATGTGCTCCTGGAACCTACCACAACAGCAGTTAAGCAACCCATCCAAAAACGAAAGCATCAGAGAAACACACAGCAGGATGTGCTCCAAAAACCTACTACAACAGCAGTTAAGCAACCCAACTAAAACCGAAAGCATCAGAGAACTTACAGACCAGCATCAATCCCCAGTGTGAAACAGTGACTGTGAATGGGGTGAGACCTGAGATGAAGATGGGAAACACTGATGAACATTTGCACTGCAGAGAAGTCCGCGCCTTGCAGTGCAGGGGTGTGACCAACAGAGAAGGCCTCCCCCCCCCCCCCCCCCCCCCTGGTTGGTTATTTTAGTAAGCATCAGACGGTGGCGGAGAAGGCTACGGTACTCCTCACTCTCCTCTTGGGTACTGGCACGAGCGATCAACGACATGGACCCTCCTTAGAGTTTGCACCAGTTGGTGCCATTGTTTTATTGTTTGTACAATGGTTGTATGTTACCATGCTCAACATTCACCTATACTGACATACTTCAACATGCTCACAGGATACAAGGCCACAGCCCGTCAAGACCGGGGTCCAGATAGTGATGTTACTCAGTCCACGGTATGGTGCCCATAGTTAGCTTGAATGTGATGGGCCTGAACTCGTCATCCAAAAGAATAGCACTCTGGGCTCAGCTTAGGGCGGCTCGGTGTGATAGGTCTCCTGCAGGAGACCCACCTCCTGAAAAAGGAATGGAAAAGAATGTGCTCTAAATGGTTTGACCGGCAGTTTTGGTCCTCCGGGCAGGGGAAGAAAGCTGGAGTTGCTATCCTAGGGGCCACACACTTTCAAGGGCAAATCCTTCAAACACACTCTGAAATCACAGGCTGCATGATAGCTTTGTTTATCCCTCCCCAATCAGACCTTTACAGTAGCCTGCATCTGGGTCCCCAATAAACCAAGAGCCATTTATACAGCAGGTGATGAGCACTATTCTCACTATGCCTTACACCAACCTAGTGATAGGAGCCGACTTTAAAGAAGCATCTGGGACGAAGTTAGACACCTCAGAGGCCAGGACCTACTGGAATGTTCACCCCACAGGGAACTCGCTGTAAGACTTTAACTCTTCCCTGAGATAAGTAGAGAAGGCGTTATTGGTCATTGTATAGGTGCATGTTCAGACCCCAGGTTAGGCATTGAAGCTAGACTAGGAAATGGGCTAAAAAAATAAAGTTGAGAGGATTGATGAGACCTCAAAAACATAAGGGTAGACCCTGAACTGGTGAACACGATAGGGCAATACATCACATGACCCTAAGCGGAGTACAGGAGTGGGGAGGTTTGCTGTGAGTCAATCGTCAGTCTTGCCCAAAGGTTATGTGCACCCCTGAATTAACATTTAAGTCCATGCCAATGATTGTGGCTCCTTTAATTACATCTGGTAAGAGTGCACTCAGTGTGTCTAATCTGGCAAGTGATAACTGATGAGCTTTTATACATATAATCATATTTTACCCCAACATGCCCAATACTTCCATGTCCCCCACTGTCCATCGGAGTACGTTTTAGTAACCGTAAGAGGAAATTATTTCCTAAAGATTGCTACCCCCATGTGTAGTCCTAGTGCAGCCATTATGGACCACACAATTGTAATCCATGTCCAAGAAAAGTACAGTTAATACCCAAATTATGGGTTGCCTGTAGCATAAGGACACTGGGTTAATATTTTCTTGTTGACCGCCTCTCCTAATTCTACGCTGGTTAACATTTCAGCACTTCCGAAAATATATATGGGGCCTCCACAGTCTGTCATTAGCCCATATGAAAGTAGTATATTATGAAGCTGGTAAAGTACCAATGTGCAGAACAATGCATATGAAACCCCTAGACACACCTTCCGCCTAACTACTCTAACCTTGCCCTTCCATCCTTGAAGCAGATCTCCCAATCTGCGTCCCATTTCTAGGGCCATAGGGAGCTGAAAAACCAGAAATGAAACTAGATTACCATCCTATACCCCAACATGTGCTAGTGTTACAAGCACATCTTCACCACCATTAATGGAGTGTACAATAAACACCCTGCCCCACGACTTCAAGTCATCCTTTGCATTGTCAAATGCTAGAAAAGAGTGAAACTAGAAAGGATAGTGCCTTAGTTTTCTGAGCTGGTGGAAATGGTTAAAGGAAATCAGGTGACCAAAGGTAGAGCATAGTTTCACAGTATGGACCAATCCCGTTGCATCTCAGGCTAATAAATAGCCATGCTCACAGTTGGCATTCTCTCAAAAGTGGCCATGAAATCTGGCCTCCCAGCGTCACTACTTAAAATTCCTTCCCCTCTGCAAGCCACAGTGGAAAGCAGCAGAAATGAAAAGTATTGACCCCCCCACAAATTGTAGTCTTTTGCCTGCTCTACCTTCTCCATACTTCATCCGGTCTTCAGTGTGCTTTGAGGAGTCCAAGCTAACCAGCATGCCTTCTGCAAGCTTAGAAAGCATCTTGAATAACTTAATTTCATTGGGGGGGGGGGGGGGGGGGCTGCTGCTATTGTTTGAAGAGCCAGGTCTTGAGGAGTCACCTGAAGGTTAGGAGGTATTCGGTCTGCTGTAGGTGGATTCGAAGGGTGTTCCACGTCGAGGTGGGAGGATGATCTGCCGCCGGTGGTCACTCTTCGGGGGCGGTGGCGAGGGCGTGGTATGCGGAGCCGAGCTGGCGGGCAGGGGTGTAAAGGCAAGGTTGGCTGTTGAGGGACGCTGGTCCTGTGTCGTGGAGTGCTTTGTGTGCGTGGGTGAGGAGCTTGAAGGTTATCCTCTTGTTGATTGGGAGCCAGTGCAGGTCTTTCAGGTGGGGTGTTATGTGGCGGATGTCGAGGATCAGGAGTGCGGAGACGTTCTGGATGCGTTGGAGTCGTTTCAGGAATTTGGCTGTGCTCCTGCGAAGAGTGCTTTACCGTAGTCCAGTCAGCTGCTGACGAGGCCCTGGGTGACTGTCCTTCTAGTTTCAGTGGGAATCCACTTAAAGCTCCTGCGAAGCATGCGAAGAGCATCAGTTTTGTCTTTTGCCATAACATCTTGTCAAGAGCTACCCAAGTCAATGGAGTAGTAAGGCACAGGGAGGTCTCCATATGTTGGAGGACGAGGTGAACAGGAGATGGCGCTAGTATTAGCGTTTCCTTTCCCGACTGCCACACGAAGGTGCTCCGACCGGTTGGACTCTGTGATCGGCTAGCAGACCTGACAGCGAAGGGCTTCCACCTGGCAAATGTTCGCGGTAACGTCTGAATCAGTTACACCCGAGATCTGGTTTTCTAAAGCCTTGGTTCATGTTTGGAGCAGATACAGAGGGACAACATCGCGCACCTGGGTCTCTGTGACATTGCGCTTTCATTGTAACGTGGGCTCCGCTGCAGATATGGGCCGAACTGCTGTTGCCCTCTCAGAAGGGGTCCGAGATTGTTTGGAGCTGCTGGGAGGCGGCAGCAGGAAGGCGGCTGAACATTCGAAGCGCAGGAGTAGCAGCAAAATGACTACCCGTGGGCAGAAGACCCTTAAGTCAAAGTCTACAGCGGAGTCGGGGGAGAAAGATAAAGCGAAAAAGACTGATAAACAGGATCCTCCACCCAAAGGTAAAAGGGATACAGGGACAAACAAAAAAAATATGGGGAGGCTTGGAGGAGCGAATTGTTTGAAAGAAAACACAACGGGAAGTGTGGGAGGTTCTCCATCCATTGCCAGATATTTTATTATTCTTAAAAACCCGCCAACACCTACCCCTGCTCCAACTGAATTAAATAGCCCAACTGTGGAGTTCTCAGAGCAAGGGGCCATACAGTCCTCCCCGCAAACTGTGTAAATAGCCATGAATGACCTTGGTGAAGAGGCTGCTGCGAGCGAGATTGAGCGGGCATCGGAGCTCATTCCTTATGGCGTTGATATTACCGCTGCTACTGACTCCGCAACTTCATCTGTTGCCACCACTGTCACCATTGCCCCTGATCATGAAGCTGCACAAATGGCCCCCTGGGGCGATTAAAGAGGCTGGGGAAAGCGGCCCTGAAAACCTGAACCTCAGACCAATAGATCCACAGACCCTAGACTTAGCAAACGAAAAAAAATGTTCTGTCTCAGATAGATCTCTATCCGGAACGGATATTGAGCTCAACAGAAAGCAGCAAGTCTGAAGGGGAAAATAACGACTCTGCCTTTAGAACTATCAAAAAAAGAAGGCTCAAAGTAAATAGCGCAGTCAGCTGAAGTGGGATCATTCATACCTGCGCAGGTCTCTACCCGCTGGGATTCCCAATCTTCAACAAGGAGCAAGCCCACAGCTAACCATCGAAAACCCACCTGAACCCTCTTTGACATTGATTCTCTAGTCCATTAGGCAGTTTCAGGAAGAAGTCAGAACAGATAGCCTCGCAGCGAAGGGAGCGTCCAAAAAAACTCCCTATCAGGAAACTTAGCAAAATCTGTACTGATATTGGTGACTGGGTCTCAATGTTTGAAGGGCGAACAGAGATGCTTGAAACTGAAGCATTCCAAGTAAAAGAACAAGGCGCATCTCACGAGGCCTGCCTCACCGACATGATGACCAAGTTAGAGGAACAGGAAAACAGGCTATGGAGGAACAACCTGAGACTTTTGGGGATACCAGAAGGCGTGGTGGGTGAGGATCCCAGAGGGTACATTGTGAAATTACTCCGGTCAGCCTTTCCATCGCAGACTAGCTGGAATTGGGATCAGGAGATCCAAAGTGTGCACCTTTTTTCCTTTAATTTGAAGCACTGGGTCTGGGTTCGTATTGAACGCACTGGGGCTAAAGGTTAAAAGATTGGTTCTGTTTTTTCTCAAAATCTTCAACTTTACACTTTAGGAGACATTTACACTTGCAATGTAGGAGAGCAGGATGTGTGGACACATGTGAGATGGGGGGATGTGGGGTTTGGGGGGAATGTGGGATTTGGGGGGAGGGGGGACGGGAGAGGGGAGGCAGTTAAGAATCAGAATCACATTTAGGTCATTATATAGGTTATTATTAGAATAAAATAATGAGCTCACAAAACAAACTTAGAATTGTTTTGTTGAATATCTGCGGTTTGAATGATTCATTGAAGAGACAGAAAGCCACACAGACACTATGACTGATGGGCGCGGATATAGTATGTCTCCAAGAGACCCACATCGAAGGAGGCCAGAAATGGTTGTTGAATTTTATAGGATTTAAAATCATCGGGGCAACTTCTCAGGGCACTCTGGTGAAGGGAGTTGGAATTCTGGTGCGGAAAACACTACCTTTAGTAGTGAATCAGGTAAAATCTGATCCACTAGGGAGATGAGTCATGGTGAGGTGCTCTTTATCCTCTAATCTTGTATTTATGATCTGTTTTGTCTATGCAAGTAATTTAGACGATCCAGGGGTGATAAACTATGTAAACGAAGAGTTAGTGCATTGGCCGCTTCCGGTACTTCTATGTGGTGACCTGAATTTAAACCTGCCTAGTACCTGGGACACAGATGATTCTTGGAGTTATGAAGGCAGAAAGCCCAAAGTTTTCGGGGCTCTGCTCAATCTAATAAACACTCAGGGCTTAAAAGATGTTTGGGCTTACTGGAAACCTGATCAGACCTGCTTCACTTTATTTTTCAGCCCCTCGCGTATCGCTAGCAAGACTTGACTATTTTTCCGTTTAATCTGCTCTAATTCATGATTGCTCTATCGATATCGCCCCCGATTGTCTGACCATAATCACCTTATTCTAAATTTAGAGGACTGGGCCAATCGGGGGGCCAAGCTCGAATTGGACATTTGAAAAGGCATTGTTATAGGATAATAACTATTGAGAATATATGGCTAGCTGGATATGGAAATTTCTGAACATAAATATTGGGACTGCACCTACAATGGTGGTTTGGGATACCCTGACGGCAGGTATAAGGGGGGAGACATTACGCTTCTCAATTAGAAAGAATAAAAATGAGAAGACACAAATTAATCTATTACAAAGACAGATGCTAGAAGAAGAAGAAAAAAATAATGCAGGCGGTTCAGGCAGGATTAGAAATAGAGGAGGCACAGACAGTGGTTTCGGTCACTAAATCCGAGATGGGGACCGTTTTAGCTGAGAAAATAGCTCCTAAATGGGCAGCATCAAGAGAGAAATGATATGAGTGAAGTGAACTTATTGGCCATCAGCTCGCCATTTCCACTAGACAACAGGTAACTGTAAACACTATTACCTCAATTAATACTGACACCGAAGAGATAAACACTGAGCCCCCAAAAATAAAGGAAACCTTTCGGAAGTTTTATGAGAAGTTCTACTTAAAGGAGACAGTAGGATCCGCTGATATAGAAATTAAGATCAGGGAATATTTAGAGATGGTATCGACAGTTAAACTCAATGCTGATACACACAATGTAATGGAAATCTTTCCAGGTTGGGAGGAGATCACAGTCGCATTGGCTATTCTCCCGGATGGTAAAGCTTCCGGGATGGATAGTATACCAGTCGAATTTTATAAACTCTTCTCTCAACAAATAAGGTTTCTTTACTGATGTAGTAAGATCCATCTTTGACGGGACTCTACCGCCGAATCCCTGGTCATCAGCTAAAATTGTGATGTTTCCTAAGAAGGAAATATCACCCCTGGAGATGACATCATACAGACCTATAACATTAATCAATACTGACTCCAAAATCTTCTCTCAAGTTATTCCCACAAGACTATCTTCAAATATCGAGCCATTAGTTTCTAGGTGGCAACATGGATTTAATCCTAAAAATGGCACTACCAAGCATGTCTGCCGGACCATCACCTTATTTGACGCCGCAGAGGTGACCAGAGACCCGATCTCACTAATCCTCCTAGACGCTGAAAAAGCGTTTGATCGGGTCTCCTGGCAATTCCTTTGGGCTATTATGCGGCGGACTGGCTTCGGGCCAAGAATTATCCAGGCTCTACAAGCATTGTATCAAAACCCTACAGCCAAAATAGTAATCAATGGTCATCTGTCTGAACAAATAAAGACATCACGAGGATGGAGGCAGGGGTGCCCCTGCTTGCCTTTACTCTTTGACCTCTATATCGACCCCTTGATAAGAAGAATTAAATTAAATCCCGCAATTTTGCCAGTGAGTAGGTTCGGCATAGATACGAAGATCATGGCTTATGCCGATGATGTAGCTATAATTACCCCGGAACCTGAGTCGGATATCAGTGCCCTGGAGCAAGAAGCCCAAGAATTTGAACTGATCTCTGGCTACCCCCTGAATAGACAAAAAATGCAGATTGTTATCAATGAAAAAATAACCTGGGCAGATAGCAGAATTACTAAGAAAGCGAAATATTTAGGAGTTAATATAGTCTCAGATTTAGATAAGCTGGTCGCAGAAAACCTGACTCTGCTGGCCACCAACATGAAGAAATCACTTAGGAAAATTGATAACTTACATCTAACTATTGTAGGAAAATGCAATGTTTTAAAAATGACTTATTTTCCTAAACTACTTTACTTTTTCCGTACAATCCAGCTTGTTTTTAATAATCTCATACTTTTAGAGTTTGAACAATTTTTTTTCCAGTTCGTGTGGGCCGAGAAGAGCCTTTAATCTTCTCTCTTTACCTAGGGAAAGGGGGGCTGGGCTCTCCCCAATCTAAAACTATATTACTGGGCTGCTGCCCTACAACACTGTAGTGAACTATTTCATGAGGATTGTACCCAAAGCTTGTCAGGCTTGCCTTCTCCCATCTTTTACTTGTAGGGGAAAACGTAAGGGGGTGTCATTTGGAATTCAGCTATTACACGCGAGTCAGATTTAAAACCACGATTAGCGTTTAAGGGGTCTTTAGTAATATCCGTAAAGCATTTGGAATTGCCAAGCTGAATCATTATACCCCCATCAGAAACGATGATAACCTGCCATTAATATTTAAATACACATCTTCAACAGTGGTACCTGGCAGGTATCTGTAGACTAGGCGACCTATTTAGCATTAGCCGTATTCGGTCATTTGAAGATCTAAAAACTTGTTGCAATCTAAAAAAATAATCTGATATTTCAGTACCATGCCATTACGAGCTATCTAAAAAATAAAACTGGAGGGGGGGGGGGGTCTGCTGGGTTTGCAATGGTTGGTCTCATAGATAAATTGTTTGGCTCCTATCTACCAAGGATAGGAGACATTTATTATATGTTGAATGAACGACCAGACGATTTAAGCAAAATGGCAGCTAAAACTAAATACGCCACCTAATGCCTTCTGCTCCGCCTTGGGCCTAGCTCAAACGTACCGGTTATCCCCTAAATTACAAGTACAATTTTATAAGACAGGCTATTTTATGTATATAACCCCCAGCCGGATCGCAAAATGGGCAACTGGTCCTGGAACTTCTTGTCCACGCTGTACAGAGTATAGTGCGGATTCCGTGCACAAGTTTTCTATATGCCCAAAACTTGAGCCACTATCTAAAGACGTACAACAGTTTTAAGCAGAATCCTCTTCTCAGATATCCAACTAACTCCAACGACTATCATGTTAGGGCTATATGACCGGCTTGACTTCAGGGAAGAGGGCGCATTACTGTTTGTTGCAATGAACATCTTGCGGATATGTATTGCTATGTATTGGAAGGACCTGAATCCCCCCCTCTTTCGGTCAATGGCAAGCTAGATTACTTGCCACTTATAGACTAGAGAGAAATATTTGCTAAAAAGGGCAGAAGGGCAAAGAACAAGCATTTGCAATGCAATAGGTCTCGCATTAGGAAACCTTGAGCTATTGGTATTGTAAATGACCAATTTGTTATTTATGTGTTGGTCTTGTAAATAGCGAAATTAATAGCTTTGTCATTTACAATGCCAATAGTTTTACCTTTCGCAAATGTGACACCTATAGCATTTGTAAAGCAATGTGTTGTATTTGCATGACTTCGATGTATTGATATTACAAATAACAATTTGTATTTTAACTTACTAATGATTAATATCCTGTGTATCTTTGTTTTATGATATATTGTAATAATGATACTGTTGAATACACTAATACATTTGACTACCCAAATAGTTCGAACAAATTGGGGTAGTTAAGCTTATCCATAGACACATATATGTAGATTAGTGTTTTAACACTGTTTTAGTTAAAATAATGTAAATTCACTAATGAGATCACAAACTTTTATTGTTTCAAGGCATAATGTTATACTTGTTCAACACCTTATTCGAAAGCATCTTCATATTGTAAACACTTGGGTGTTATACATATATTTCACAAATAAATACATTATTGAAAGGGTCTGACCCTCATGTTTAGTCATTGTGTGTCAAACTTTCCACGTTCATCCCTCCATACAAATGCCGATAAGGAGAACTCAGACAGTACCTGCATTTCAGTGCCAGACCACCCTCACGGCAACTCTGCCAGGCTGTCTACAAGCAGCTGTTTACAGTCAACCGACTCCTCCTAGTACCCAGCTGAGCGACTGAGCCTGGCTGGACGTTGGTGTGATTACACCAGAAGCATTCCAAAGCGGCTATGATGTCAGCGTGTAGTTGCGTGATGGGTGATTGGCTGTAAACCTGGCGTGAGTGACCGTCCAAAAAAGTGCATGCGTCACCGTCAGCGATGGTTGCTGCGGTAGAAAGTGACCTGTAGTACTCAAGAAGTAATAAAACGATTGATTTAGGTGTCCCTATTGTTTTGTTTTTATGAAGCACATTATAAGCGCAGTACGTTTTCCGAAGGGTGAATTTCTAACTAAAGCAAGCGACCGTAAAACAGCGGCAGAGTCTCTTCAGTGGAGGAGACGGTTCTAAAATGCAGGGCTAATATTTTAGAATGGCGAGGGTGGTCTTGGAGCTGAGGACACGAGGTAAGCGCACCCCCATGTTGGATTGGGGGTTATTTTCGCTTTATTCGAGTCTGTTCTGCTGATTGTACTCTAAAGAGACGCGCCTCAATCCAAACCGTAAGTGGGCGTGGCAGAACGGAAGTGTTGTGGAAGAAGCAGCTTCTTGAAGTAAACGCGGAGCCAGCCCCTCTCTGTGCCGCTGTGAGTACGGAGGGCTATCTAAAGGGGCATGCAGGTAAGTGACCAGCAGGACTCTGCCCCGGAACAGCATGGGCGTCAAGCCCCACAATGCACCTCCAAAGGTGGCAGGTGTGTGTGTCTGTGTGTGCAGGGGGTGGCTGGCTGTGTGTGTGTAGGCCGTTACTGCATGCGAGCCAAGCAAAAGCAGGGGCTGTGTATATGTAAGCGCGTCTGCGCAAGCGCGTCTCAGAAGCGCGCCACAGACCCCAATCGGCGCGTGCCCCGGTCTGTTCCACTTGGCAGGCAAGTCCATAACAATAGATCTCGCTGGCGACAGCGCTGTCCGCTGCATCACCAGCGAGATTTAAAAAGGGCCTGGTGGTCTGGGATCCCTTGACTAGATGGCTCAACACAGAATATTCAAGATGTATAGTGCACTGTTTTTGGTATTTTTGACTCCCTTCCCCCGCCCCCTCCTCCCAGTCTCTCCTGCTTGCTCCCCTCCCTGCCTCCTGCTGCCCGTCGCTCACTCCCTCCTTCCCCCTGATTTCCTTTGGCACTTATATGCCTCTGCTCTTCTCTTCAAGATAGGATATCTTCTTTTTTTCTTTTCTCTGTTTCTGTTGTACAGATAATGTTGAAATTCTTATTTACATCGAATGACTGTGCCTCAATGCTTTTAAGCATAATGTTTTTTTTTCTTTTTATTTTTTCGGACCCGGGGTAGGGAGGACGATGTTTGAAGATGAATTAATCGCCTTTGTAAGTTGTTGGCAAAGCAAAAAAAAAAGTATTAAAAAAAAGGGAGGTCTCCATATGTAAAACTTCTGAAACATATTTTTCCCCAAAGGGTAGCTCACACAAAGCTACTCATTAATTAGAGCCCAGCACCAGTACACTTGTGGCAGGAAAAGCCAAGCAGCTTTTAGATTACCTGCCATCACCTCTCGTAGGACTAGCCATCAGCAAATACGGATTTTATAAGAAGGGTGCTTTGTATGGGGTGAAGGAGTTTCCGTGAAAGACAACATAGTCCCAGTGTCAGCTGGCAGAGAAAATTGTAAGCAGATAGTGAGAGGCTGGTAATTTAAAAAAAAAACCAGTCCCCACCGACTATCAACTGCATAGGTGGACTGGGATAGGTGCTGAGCCCTGGGTTACCTCAGGTCTGCAAGTTTAAAGAGGGGCTCTGATTATAGACTGAAGTAGCTGACTAGTGCCAAAGAAGCAGATTGTGGGGCCAGCCAGCACACCAATACCCACTTCAACATTAGCCGGCATTCCTGGGACAGGGATGGCAAGCAGGACAGTACCAAGATGGAAGGTGGGCCACATACTCTACATTGATCTAAAAAATAGGGACCCAAGGCCTTCCACTTCGAGCTCATGGTTTGCTTACCCTAGTTGGGACCAGCCTTCTCCCTGGAGCCAGACAGTGGTAGGACAGGGTCCTCATGCTCATGGTAAATGATCGCGCACATCCCCACTTTGCAGTTCTGTTGCCAGGTGGCAGTTTCACTTTGGATCTGATATAGCCCAAGGGGCTTCCCCCAGCAGCCCAGTCCTGCGATCCCACAGCTTTACGCTGCCCACCAGCATTGGGACCCTGGGTAGGCTGTTAAACTCTTAAGGCTGCAGTGCAGCCCTGTGGGTGTTCTTCTTTAAGGCACTAGGGTCACCTCATGTAACTCAATCCAAAAGACAGAAGGAGTAGCTGTAATCCTGCTAACCTACCCACAGCACTATTTTGTTCTGCAGTGTCTAAAGGGAGCTAGCCCTATTATTTGAGGGTTGGGTTTGCTTCCACGTGGCCTATAGGAGCAGATGACAAGGACTTGGGGGCAGAGTGACTTTTAGTTTACCAAAATTGATGTCTAGTTGGAGAGGTGTGTGCTAAAATCCAGATTGCCCCTGTAAGCCACACAAGTTGTTGCAATTCAGAGTGCTCTAGTCTTCAGAAGGCTATTGGAGGATTTATGGGGTGTGGCGCAGGGAGCTCATTTAGACCGCATCTGCCAATTGGTAAGCCAAATCACGACCCTAACTTCTTAGTAATTCTTAATTCCCAGAATAACTTTCCTCTATGTTGATGATCTTACTTCATCATTTGTATTTGTCATTTATGTTGCCCCTTTCTTTACCTTTATTCCTAAATATGACCTGTCAGTTATTTAAATGCATCCCATTTTGAACAGTGGCCTACATTTACCTAATTTAAGATTTTGTATCCTTTAATGTTTAGGCCAATTGCTTTAACAAAGCATAGATCATTAAAGCAACTTCTCTGGGCTGCCTCGTTTGATGCTTATCCTTGCTATAGGTTGTACATATATTTGCAGAATGATCTGAAAGGTGCAAAGAATGGCTTGTAATCAAATCCCGCCCTGGAGGCTTTGGGCTGGATGCATTGACCAATCACTGCCCCTCGATTTCTTTCATGACAACTGTCTACTATCTCAAAGGTCTTTAGCTTCCTTCTTCAAATCCTATGTTATTGTTCTACTCTAACATCCTTAATTGCATTAAAATCACTTTCAATATAGTAAGGTTCATCAAACCAGCATCTTGCAATTCTGTCTCCTTAGATGGGTGCTATCATCCTTATGACCCATCTTTTTCCATTTCTGGCATTTTATTTCAAATTTTATAACGGCTACTGAAATGATATGAACCTGAATTAGACAATAGTATATTTGTATTGTTTGCTCTCCATTTTAGCCCAATTCATCATTGTTTGAAAAGGCGACCATCTAATACAATTTAGTTACAAAACCCTTACAGATATTTCCTTCCTGAACTTACAAAGTTTCAAAATGCCACACTGAAGAATTTATTTATGTCTCTTTATGTTTTGAGGGCTACTTTGTTAGATTTTGTTCAGTGTTCTGTAATACTGTAGTGAACTTGAATTGTTACCTAGCCTTTCACCAAGCTCTTTCACTTAATCAGAATGTTCTCTTTTTGATTATTTCTCTGCACTTAACTTCATTTTTATTTGAAGGTTCCTTGGCATTCATGAATTGAAGGACAGGTAGTTGCTAAAGTTGGTCCTCAAGCGAAAATCCTTCATTTGTGCCCCCCGCCCACATATTCCAGTTTAATTCATTTCAGGACTGCTGGGCTTTCTCTGATTTGAGGATCGACCGTGATGCGGCAACTGCTGGTCAGATTCTAATGGGAAATATTATTTGGAATTTTTGCCAATTTTATCAATGTTTGCCAATATGTTAACTACATACAAGTCATTATTAGCAACTGTGAAGTATTCTTCAAATATACGATGCAAGACGTTACATTTGAGGCACTTAAAACCCGTGACCTTTAGTTTTTACTACCCCAGAGAAACCAGGAATTCACTTTTACAAAGCATAGGGATGATATTTCTAAAACCTACTCAGGTGTTGGGAAACACTCAACGGGTGTTTTACCGTTCTATGGTGGAGGTATCCGTAGTGTTTTTTGTGAAGCTATTGGTTGCACTGGTGTGTTTTGTTTTTACCTATAAAACATGTAGAGTGCAGTGCATATACTGCTCAAGACCACTTTTTCAAACTGTTCATGGATCTGAACACCATTAAGTATAAATTGAAGTGTACATAGTGCAGGTTGGACTTGTTAATAATTTTAGTAGGAGACGGTGGTTTGAATTGGCATACATCACTGTAACTGCATTACATTAAGGAGAGATTAGATTTTTACGAACTATATTTTGTTTTAATTAGGACAAAGCTTGGGGTATGGCTTTGTGAACTACGTTGATCCCAAGGATGCTGAGAAAGCTATCAACACACTAAATGGATTGAGACTTCAGACCAAAACAATAAAAGTAGGTATCTGTTTTTAATTGATGTATGTATTCTTAAGTAATTATACATGGAGTCATTTTTTACATTTAACTGGATGGTTGGGCAGAATGCTGTCTTTTTCAATCTTTTCCTCAAGTCATATAACCGTATATAATAAATGCCAAACTTGGGCTGTGCCTGTACCAGTTGCATGTCCTGGAAAGCAGTACTTAACTCGTGAAGGTATTCATTGATATTTGAAATTTCTTTTTGTTGTAAAACATTTATTGATGCATGCTTTGCTCTGTTTTTCTGCTTAAGGTGAGACAGTTCGGATTTTGTCTTGGAGTTCCATTTGAGAAGGTCATTTTTTTAAATCTTAATTTGCAGCTATCCAACTCTCGGAGCCATATATGCGTATAGAATTAAAGATCTTTTTCCAGACCTTTTTCCTTTCAAGAACGTCTAGTCAGATCTTTAGAGCTAAGGGATATATATAGGGGCATTAGAAGCCATTTTCCACTGTGGCTGTTGTTAGCTCTTTTAAGGGACATAGCAACACAGGGTAACTGAGTAGCCATCTTAGTTCCCCATGTTGTTGACGAGAGCCAAAAATACACATGATCCATCTACACTTCACGTAATTCCAAACTGTAGTTTTCTGTACTACCCCTTAGCTGAATAGATCCCCCAAGCACCTTCCTACATTCATCCATTGCTATCTACAGGCCTCTTAGCCAACTACTCACAAGACAACCAGGCATATTGTACATGCAAGTACACTAAAAAGCTGAAGCCACAAATGTTAGAGCACATATATTGCAACAGACTCCCTTGCTTAGAGAAGCCTCTTAGTATTTTGCTCTGCTCACAATGGCAGGCTGTGTAGCTTTGTGATTTTTTTCGTTTTCTGAACCTATATTCATTACTTTACCTGCCACACTAAGATGTTGTCCTTTCCTGCTAAGATTGCCTGCTTGATTTCCTTGTTGTCTTTCTACTTCTTGCATCTCGCTATCTGTATCTATTGGACACATGTCATTGAGTGAGCTTCTTTAGAAGGACTGGTTGCTCCGAGTCATGCACAGTGTCAAGTCTTTGGCTGACAAATATAACCTTTTTTACTGTATATTAGAGTTGCTCTCTGAAAGGGAACACAAGCAACCCAGGATTGGTTTTGGCCTTATTAGGGCTCATAAGCCATGTATAGTATTGCAGGGTAACTTAAAAACTTAACTAAAAGTGTTTGTACCATAATATTCTGCAGTTCTCTTCCTTCGATAATGATGTAGCAAGGTCGGTACACTGCTCATGGGGTGTTCATGCAAAGCTGACAGATTGATTCCAGCAATTACCAAAACAGGAACGCGCAAGGTGACTGTTGCACAGAGGCGCCCGCCAGTGTTGTGGTAACTGGGCACACCATAGCTCTCCACTCAGGCAATAATAGCCCATGAGGCTGGAGGTGCTCTCATATCTGTCTGTGTTATGTTGTAGTACTACAATTAAGGTTCCGGCCTACATTAACAGTGTTGTTTCCTTTGAAACCAAGAAACAGGTGTCTCGTCCCTTGACACTTCCTATTGCATTCTGAGGAACACGGGTGCCATCCCATAAAGAGTTAACCCTACAGAGTAACTTCAGTATCAGGATGCCACTGATTATGGGCAACAACAGATCCGGTGACTCTAAATCCTAGCCTATGAACACAATCTGGAGGTAGAGGATTTACTAAAGAGCTGTTAGACTCCGTTGGTGGGTGTGTTACTGCTAAAAATACTAAATCTTAGACCATATGGCGGCTTCTTACAGTCCCTCATTCAAGTTTGGCAATGTCCTTCATCTTTGGAAGTCAGTGAGAGTCCCACTGCTCCGCAGAACCGGGACATCTTCTACGTGTGGCGGGAGGTGGGTTTTGGGGCGGTGCAAAGCAGCTTCCTTCGAGGTTCAGCTTCAGTGTTTGTTAATAATTCTTGCCACAGCTGTCCAGTCACCAGACCCAGGGATAATAAGTAGGTATTCCCTGAATATATGGGTCACTGATTTTCTCAGAAAGAAGAGCCACAGTGCAATAGACTGTTACTTGATGAAAGCTGACAAGCCGAAACGCGCGTAGTCTCTATCTAACGCATTGCCTCCATCGCCTTTCTTGTCTGTGTCTTGTCTGTGTGTATGTCTGTCATTCATTTTTTTACGAATTTTTATAATGCTGCTGTGTAAATAATGGATCACACCCTGAACGCATAACAGTATGAAATAGAATTGATAATCGCAAAATAAGCTTTCTTTTTTTTTTTTTCTTCACAACCGCTTTTATTGAAAGTTCAGGCAAGCATAGATAGTTCTCCACAATCAGGAGGATACTGTCCACAATAAAAAAATATTAGAATGACCAGAAGCCCTAAACTTTGAATCACCCCCCTCCCCCTCCCCATCCCCTGTCCCACCAACCCCCAATAAACATACCCCAACTCCCTTCCCCAGCTACCCACCCCTTATCCCACCCTAACCCAGTGCACGTGTTCACAGTTCGCCAAATACATCAGTAAGGCAATGCAGGCGTCAGACATCGACCTAGGTCCCAAGGTCCCCATCCGGAGGTAGCACATCATCTATGTCAACTGTGGGATCCAGATTCAGCCCCCTGTAGTCTGCCCACCGCTTCCAGATCTTATAGTGTTTCCGGGGGCACCCCCTGGCCTCAAACACAGGTAATTCCAGCCCCATAAGAAAATCTAATCCTGCCTTCCAGGCGCTGAGTGGGGGGGCACGGTCACTTTTCCAGGCTCTCGCCAGATCCTGTTTAGCTACAACCAACCCCAGTAACAGGAGGTGGCGTTTGTAGATGTTGCCTCCCACATTCTCCAGGACATGAAGGAGGCCCAGTCTAGGCGTACGAGGGAGGTCCCACCCCAGCACCTCTGACAGACAGTTCCACACCCCATGCCAAAATCGGGTCAGACCCCCACAAGACCACACCGTATGCAGTAGCGTTCCTCTTTCAGCTCCACAACGCAAGCACTCCGGGGCGGCAATGAGGCCCGCACTCCACAGCCTCTCCCTAGTGTAATATGCCGTATGTAGGTATTTAAACTGTATAAACCTGAGGCGTACAGCTATGGCAGCCCCACGGGGGGACTCAAGGGCCTCCCTCCAATCATCCTCATCCAAGGGGCCAACATCAGTCTCCCAGGAGGCCTTCAGTGACAGGAGAGAAGAGCAGTGTGTAACCAGCGTTCGATATATTTGGGAAACTTTCTTATCACCCAGGTCCCCCATGAAAAGCTTGGCCTCCACTGGGCTGAATTCGGGAAGTTGGTCCATCCCCACTAGGCTCGGGGCGAGTGCATGGCGGAACTGGAGGTATTTGAAAAATTGGGTCTTGGGCATATTGAATTCGGAGCTGAGGTCCTGAAAGGACTTGAGTGTAGTCCCCGTGAGGACATGGCCGAGTGAGGAGATCCCAATAGTATCCCAACCTCCAAAGCCCGACAGGGAAGCCAGTGCTGGAAGTAGTCCGTTATTCCACAAATGGAGATTCGGCTGTCAGCCTGCCCCACCAACCCATGCGGCGCAGTGCCTGTCTCCATATCGCGAAGACCACCTGGGTGACCCGCGGCAGCACCCTCCTCCGCCTGTCCGAGTATAGTAGCGTATGTAGCGTGGCATCCCCCATCAGATAGTGTTCTAACGCATATGCCGGGTCACTGTGGTCACCATACCACCACTCATTGAGCACCAGGAGATGAGAGGCCTGGTAATAGGACAGAAGGGCAGAGGTAGCCAGACCTCCACAGTACGTGAATAGAAAGCATGTCCGCAGTGCCACTCTAGAGGCACCCCCGGCCCACAGAAAGCGGCCAAGTACTGAATTTACACGACGGAACCACTGCGGGTCGATCCTGTGCGGGTAGTTCTGTAGTTGGTAGAGGAGCCGCGGCAGGGCGACCATCTTAAAGATGGCAGATCTGCCATAGATATTAAGGGGCATGCGTGACCAGGTCTTAACATCCAATTGGACCTTGTCCCATACCGGCAGCACGTTACGTTCCCATGCCACCGTAGCAGAGTCTGACAGGAAGACACCTAAGTATTTTAGACCACCGACTGCCACCTGTAGAGCCGAGGCCCAAGGGTATGTCTCAGGCTCATCACCCAGCACCCACAGGGTCGATTTGCGTGGATTGAGGAAGAGCCCAGAAACCTCGCCAAACTTTTGCATTATGTCCAGTATGCGAGGGCCAGAGCGGTGAAGGTCGGTCATAAAGAAAAGGACATCGTCCGCATACAATGCAATGCGGTCTGAAAGTTCTGCCCCCCACACAAAGCCCCGATACTGTGCATCTAGACGCACTCGTACGGCCAATGGCTCCATGGCCAGTGCGAAGAGGTAGGGGGAAAGGGGGCATCCCTGACGGGTACTCCTGGCAATTGGGAACTTCTCAGAGATCGCTCCAGAGACACTCACCGAGGCGGTGATGTCTGTATACAGCAGCCTCACATAGGAGATGAACACCGGCCCCAAGTTGAGGAGCGGCAGGAGGGCAAAGAGGTAGGTCCAGCTGACCGAGTCAAACGCATAGTCGATATCTGCGAGCAACAACGCTGCCCGATTCCCCGGTCGCCCCCACAGCATCCACCGCAGCCTGTGCACGCCGAATGTTGTCTCGTCGCCCGGTGCGGCATAAAGCCTGCCTGATCCGGGTGGACCAGGTCCGCAATATGCGGGAGCAGGCGGTTCGCCAGTGCCTTGGCCAGGAGTTTGGCCTCAAAGTTGATCAAGGATATGGGGCGATAGGACTCACGGCGGTCGGGAGGCCTACCTGGTTTCTGGAAGACCACAATTTCGGCCCGACGCCAATCTGATGGCAGGCTACCGCGTTCCCGCGCCAATTCCAATGCCCGCCTATAGTGCGGCCCAAGCTGCAGGTGGAATTTCTTGTAAAATTCACTGGGGAACCCGCTAGGTCCCGTCGCTTTGCCTACGTTAAGCTGTCCTAGTGAATCACCCAGTTCCTCCGCCGTCAAGGGTAGGTCTAAGGCCTCCCGCACCACGTCCGAGACTGCGCGAGGGGGAACATCCGCGAGGAATCCATCGATCGCTTCAGGTGGGAGGCATTCCCGAGAGGCGTACTGCTCCGCATAGTAGCGTGCAAAGCTCGCCGCAAGAGACGCAGGGTCTGTTATCACGGTCCCCTCCTCGTCAGTGAGACCCGGTAGGGTGATCGGTTGTAGCGTTTGCTGACAGAGCCTATGAAGCATGGTGCAGGACTTATCCCCCAATTGGTATACTCTGCTCCGCGTAGCCAGCCACGCTTGGCGAGCCTCGTCCATCAACACCGAGGCGTAGGATTGCTGCGCCTGTAGGAGCAGTCGCAGCGCCATGTCATCACCCTCTCCCCGGCATCGTGTTTCCAGCACCTCCACCCGCTCCGCAGCTGTGTCAAGGAAGGCCCCTGGTACGAATACACAATCCAATCGTGAGAAGGAACCATGCACTGCTGACACATACGTATATTCCCGCGCCCTGGCATGCAGATGCCTCCATGCATCCTCCCATCCCAGCCCATCAATCATCGCCTTCAGTCGCGTAGGAGAGGTCGCAGCCGCAACCCCCTGCAATCTCTGTCTATCCAGACTCACATCCACTACATCGTTCCAGTCACCTCCAATCACTGCCAGGGAGTGGGGGATCTCGGTCCATAAGTCAAACAGTTTCTCCGCCAAGGACCATTGCAGCGGGGGGGGGGGGGCATACACACTGCCAAACACCACCGGTTCTGCTCCAATCCTCCCCTTCACAAACACAAACCGACCCTGAGGATCAAGCCATTGACGCTCATGAGCATATGACAGCCGTCTGTGGACAAGAATGGCCACCCCCCTCGAGCCCCTGGAAACCCCTGCATGAAATACCTGGTGGAAGCCAAATCGCTGCAGACTCAGTGCCTTAGTACCCAACATATGCATTTCCTGGAGGAGCATCACATCAGCCAATTCCCTTTTTCCCCAGCGCAGCACGGCTCCGCGCTTAATCTTGTCCAACATCTCCCGGACATTCCAGCTCAAAATTCGCAAAGAGTCACTAGCAAGTACTGGTCCTGGGGTGTCAACCATGGTCTCGATGAACGAGTCTCTGCGACCTCCAGGGCCCTGCCCAGGCCTCCAACACCATACAAGCCAAAATAGCAAGAATCACGTGCACCCCTTTCAGAACACCCACGTCCCCCCTTGCCCCCAGCAACCAGCCCCGACCCCCAAACAGCCCAACTCCCAAGTCCCACCCCCACCCCTATACCTCATGAAACATTGAAGTACCTGTCGCGGCATGGGGAGCTTCAGGCCCAGAACAGAGCACCTAAAACCAACGATACCAATGGATCCCAACTACTCCCCCCAACTAACAGGGCGCACCCTCAGGACCACCCTCCAACCCTGGGAGGACCAGGCGGCCCACAAACAGTACCCCGAACCCCATTGTACCAAGTATCCGGTGCACAGGGAGGGCGCAGCAAACAGGCGCCAGCCCACCGAGGGCCCCCAAGCCCCACCAAGACCCAGGTCATACTGCACCAGTCGTCGTCCGCTCCACCACCAGAGCCAGGTCCTCCATAGAGTCCATCAATAGACCAGGGTTAATCGACAAGAGCCAAAGTTATATGGTGATCAGTTTTCTTTGCCAGATTGATCAGTGTTGGGCTGTGTGTCACCCAAAAGGCCCTCTCGGGACAGGGACCTCCGTCGTGAACGGGAATTCTGATGTCTTTTCCCCTTGCTGGCGGGGTCGCTCCTCTCCTGGGATGATCCACGCGAAGGTCCAGAGCTCAGTCCCGGTTGGGCGTTCGGTCGGATCCTGACCGTCTCATCTGTCCACTTGAAGACATACTCCGGAGAGTCGAAGAAGTGGGTTTTGGAGTTGAAAATAACCCGCAGACGGGCCGGATACAGCAGTGAATATTGGATTTTTAAGCCGCGCAATTTGGCCTTTGCCGCCAGGAAGGAGTGTCGCTGCTGCTGGATCTGCCTGGTGTAGTCCGGGAAGATCATGATCCTGTGATTGTCAAATAGCAAAGTCTCTTTGACCCTTGCTTCCCGGAGTATGACATCCCTGTCATGAGAGTTCAGGATTTTGGCGATGATTGGCCGAGGCCGTTCCCCCACCGGTGGTTTCTGCGTCAGGGCTCTATGTGCGCGCTCCACCACGAAGCAGCGCGACAAGGTGTCTGGGGGAAACCAGCTCTCCAACCACCGTGTCAGAAAGGTATCCATGGGTCCCTTCTCGCAATCTTCCGGGAAGCCTACGAAGCGCAGGTTATTCCGTCGCGCTCGCCCTTCTGCATCCTCCACTCGAAGGGCCAGTCCCTTCTGGATCCTCTCCATTTCCGCCACTTTCTTTTTAAGGGCGCCGACGTCTCCCTCCACCTCCGCGACGATGGTCTCGGTCTCCGTGATTCGGGCGACTGCATTGCGGAGATCTTGGCGCAGCAGCATTACATCGGCATCCACCGCGCCAATCTTTGCATCCAACATGTCTCTGGACTGCGTGATGGCCGCCATCAGAGCCGCGTTGTCCGGTCCGGCGTTCTAGCCACCTCCGGCCGTCCCTGAGCCTCCACCAGGTCCGGTGAACTTATCGATAGGCCCCTGCTTGGTAGCGCCCGTGCCACCCCCGCCTCTGGTCATGGTCCTGACAGTTGTGGCGGGTCGACTTACGTCCGTAGTAGGCTTCTTGACACTTTACTCCAAGAGTAGCTACCACTCTGGGTAAGATTGGGGTATTGGAGTCCTGCAGGACACTGCGCCACACCCGCTCACCACCACCACGCCAAACACCAGCAATCAAGCGCACCAGATGGTATACCGGGCCCCAGCAGCAAATGTAGCGGCTAGCTCAGCTCCCTACTGTCACGGGGCCCTGCCAGTCCACGCCAGCCACCTCCGCTATCCTCAATCCACCGGGCACTTCACGGCCGCGAGAGGGCAGGCACCACTGGGCCCCGAGGCCGCGGCAACCAGGCAACGCCGCTTCTCCGGGCTGCACCAGCCACCAACTCTGGCCCCAGAGTCAGGGGGGCGAGAGGCGCCGATGTGCCGCAGTCCGCTCCACCGGCCCGGCGGGATCAGAAGGCACAGCTAGCTCACCGGACAGGCTCCCTTCAGGGCCACACCACAAGGCTCATATCTGTCCACAGATCGGGTGGGGCGCTCTCCTCCCCGCGCCGGTAATCCAGCGCGGGCTCCGCCACCACACTGTCCCTGGCAGCCCCGGGGGACCTGACCGTCTCAGGATTCGCGGAGTCCTCCCCCAGAGCCACCTCCCCGCGGCCCCCAGCAATGCCCTCGGGTCCGCAGTCGGCAGGAGACTCAGTCGCCCCTCCTCCGGCGGCCTGGAACCAGCCGTCCAGGACCCGAGGGGCCCACCAGCAAGTAGGCCGCCCGGCGCCCAGAGCCAGCAGGCGGGGCTAGACAGAAATTGAGGCCGCGGCTCACCACGGGGCGAGCAGGCCCAGCGGGCGCCGCCACCAACAGCTGCCCCAATCTGCGATCGGGGGCCTTGGAAACCGCATTGGAGGGTGCCCCCCGTCTCCAGCAGTCTCCACCGTCGCTGTACGGATAAGGAAGGGTTCGGGGCAAGGATAAATCAAGAGGATAAGTTGCGGGCCGGCGGGAGCTCTACAGAGCCACGTCCGCCATCGTCGCCCTCGAAGCCACGCCCCCCAAAATAAGCTTTTTGATTAATAAAAATGTAAGAATTTTTCTATTAAGTTGGTTATTAGTCCTTTTCATGTGGGTCTTTTGTTTGCTTAATTAGTTCTGATCTTTATTCATGTGTTCTAATTTGGCTGTAGACCTTTTTCAAACTCGGTGCTCTCATATCTGTCTGTTATGTTGTAGTACTACAATTAATGTTCCGACCTACATTAAGTGTCATTTCCTTTGAAACCAAGAAACAGGTGTTTCGTCCCTTGACACTTTCCTATTGCATTCTGACTAACACGGGTGCCATCCCATAAAGACTTAACCTTACAGGGAAACTGCAGTATCAGGATGCCACTGATTATGGGCAACAACTGATCCAGTGACTCTAAATCCCAGCCTATGAACACAATCTGGAGGTAGAGGATTTACTAAAGAGCTGTTAGACTCCATGGGTGGGCGTGATACTCCTAAAAATCCTAAATCTAAGACCATCTGGATCCAATCTACAGTGGTAGGACAACCTGTCTTAATACGTGATCACTCGTCCTTCATGTCCTGTCTATCTGTAAGAATGTATAATACTTCCACTAAAGTCATATTTTGTAGCATTCACAAATAAAATGTTTCTACCTTAACATGTTAATTGCATTTGAGCCTTAATCCAACACAAGTAGAAATGTAAAAAAACAAAGTTGTACTCAGCACTTTTGTAGAATGTAGCCTATCTGATCCTGTGGCATGTGGAATGAGGGAACACAAAATATGATTTGTTGGTACTTTCTGAGCCTATGCCTAATATATGCTGATACCACTTTATCTGACCGTCAGAATGAGCATCATGGGACACATTGCCATTATTAAAGAGTTTTGGATGTAAAATGTTAGAACTAAGGGGTACGCTGCTATAGAAGAGCAGAAAGGATAGTATCAAGAGACCAGAAAAAATACTTCTCTTTTGTGATGTATTTTAAAAACAATTGTCCAAAAGCAGAGGTTGCTGGGGTATTTTTACGATGACAATCTCATTCCCCATCTTGTTTCATTTACATTGTTTGAGGCTTGGCGGGATGCTGGGTTCAGACTAACATCTGTTAGATGAAACCAAGGTTTCCTGCAATCCAAGTTAAGGGCTGTAGGTGTCAATATGATCAGTCTACGGTCTGTAGAATCGTTTCTCCTTTCACTTTAGGACAAAGTTTTGTATAAAGATTTAATCTCCTACGTGCAAAACTGGGAGGTCAACCTCGGCAGTGGCGTGCTTCTACTTCACCTTGGTGATCTGTTCAGAGATGAACTTTGTAGCTTTTATTCATTCGAAAACCTACACATGCATTTAATCATTCAGGATTCTCGCTGTGCTTTCTCTGTGCACATTACTCCTAGTAGCAGGGACTTGTGTGTTCACGGATCGCCCAGTCACTTTCTGATAGGGTGTCAAGTGATGGTCAGAACTAAGTGTATTCCTAAGGGAAAAGAGTGCTATTGGTAGACAATACAACTACTTATTGTGCAATGTAGCACATAGCTCACTGATCTTGCTTTTCAAGAGGCAGTTCAGGCGCTCAACGATACCATTACTTTGAGTATTGTATGCAAAGAATAATTTGTTTTAACCCTGTGTGGTAATATGTATGAAAATTGCATTAACAAAATGGGTGCAGTTATTGGATCTTATCCCATCTGGAATTGCCCATTGTGGAATTATTTCATGAATCAGAAGTGTAGCAGCTGACTTAGCATCACAGTCGACGCATGGTCCTGCTTCAGTCCATTGAGAGAAAGGATAAACAACAATTATGACGTACCTTTAGTTGTTGCACCTGTCAATCCGGTCCACATGGAGGGCTTTTAAAGGTCTTTGTAGTTGTGGAATGGTGGAATTTATTACGTTTACTGTGGGATTAGGAGAAAACTGATGGCAGACAATGTAGGTATTAAGATGCATGTTAAGCATGTCCTTCAAATTGTGAGCAAACCAGCCTTGTATTTGCATAAACGAGTAATCTCGAAGTATGAGCTGGTAAATGGCACTGATCAAGAGCTATTGTTAGGAAAAGCCTGTGGCATCAACTAGTTTACCTGTAGGTAGTTGTCTATATATGAGGTCATCCCCTGACTGGGTGCTTCCTCTATCCTCCCATAAGTTTTTCGTGTAGAGGAGCATCAGCTTGTGTATGTTGACGCACTGTCTCAGCAAAATAAGGTTTTTCATGGTCTGTGGTAGGATTAGATTCGGCTTCACGCTTTGAGACCGTCTGAGACACTTCCTGGTACAACGGCTGCTAGTCTCCTCTCGCCTTGCCTGTGCCTGGGGTTTCTGTTGGAGGTCCATGGTGCATTGGCTGATGCCCTTTTTCCATATGGCCTTCCTTCTCCTGCTTTGTGACGGCGGGGCCGCAGCTTGTCGTGTGGACGCACTTCCTGTGGAGTGGTGTTCAACCCAGCATTGCAGTCCTAGTCTGCTGGGAGGGGAGGGGAGGGTGTTCCCCTGTCCCCCTGTCCCTGTTACTCATCTCCTGTTGGGGAGGACTGGGTTATTCCCTGTCTCTGCGTTTTTGCCCCGTCAGGGTCTTGGGTTTGCCTGAGCTGTGAGGGCCTCTCGCAGACCCTTTTTCCCTATGGGTATGGCTAGGGTATCAATTCTACGTGCAGGAATCTGCGGCTAGTAGTCACTATCAGATGTACGAATGGCTTACCTTCGGTAATGGTGTATCTGGTAGAGAATATTCTAGCTGCAGATTCCTTCACGGCCAGCCCTTCCTCCCCGTCCTGCGAGGGCCCTCTAGGTCTTCCGCATTCGCCTGCCGGTGGCTGGCTTTTGTGGATGTCGCTCGTACCTCCTCCTTCGGGGGATGCTCAGCTTGTAGTGGTTGTTGTTGTTTCATTCTGGACTTTATAGGCACTTCTGCGCCCCTGCACACTGGCCCTCAAGTGTGGGGTTCGCTCCTTCTTCTTTTGTTGATGGCGTTTCTGCCTGTGGCAGTCTTTGGGCCAAGGTGCCTTGGTTGATCTAAACTTAGGTGTTCAGGACCCCTTCTCCCTACTAGTGTTGTATGTTGAGCCGCAGTAGTTGACAAGATTACTTAGATAAGTTGTCACTTAGGGAAAGATTACAAGACTATCAAATGTATAACTATAGGAAGGGAATATGTTTTTGTCTAAAAAAAACACTAGGATGATTAACTATATGAACACAAGCGTTGAATTACGCAATGTTTTTTAAGCTCACTTTGGTAATTTTCAGAGGGACAGCACAAGTCACTAGAGAATGATGGTGCCTTTTTCCAGGATTGCCAAACCGAAAAAGAGAGAAAAGAATCCACTATCTTAAGGAAGTGCTCCTATCTGATTTTAGTTCTGATAGACTGCTTCATCCTGTGGATGCTTAACTCCACAGTAGCAAAATGTGAGTTGTACTTTGGTTTCAGGCGCATTCTTTTATCTGAGCAACCATGCACACAACCTCTGACCTGGGTTCTGCACCCCACCATTCCATTGATCAGACCCTCCAGGATTTCGCGATTTGCAAAAAAAGCGAAATTAGCAGTTTTGTAAAAATGCTGCGATTTTTACAAAACTGCCTGTGAAATTTGGCCGGTTGGTGAGCTCACGGAAGGAGGCCCCTTTTTGGTCTGTGTTGTCAGTACAGCTCTGCTCTAGTGCCTGTGAAGTACATGCTTTGGTATCAGATGCGTCTTGCTTGCTAATGTTTCAAGAGCTGGGGAGGGGGGCACGGTCTCTTTTTAACAGAACTCGCCCAACCTGCTGGAATGTCGGCCCCCATGTGTCTATTTCTGCATGTCACCCTCGTGGGGAACAGAGGGCAGCTTCACTCCTAGGTGACTCTCTGGTAGAGAAAAGAGAGATTTCGGACAGCCTGAGCATCCTGTGGGGGAGCAGGCGAAGGAGGGGTGGCTGATGTGACTGACAACTGACAATACCCAGGGACCAGCGGCAACTGCGGGCATTTAAATGAAGAAATAACAGCGACCGAGGGAAAGAAGTGCAGCGTGGAGGAGGGGGCTGAAAAGTATGAGTTGAAGGAGCTGCGAATGAGACCGGAGAACAAGGATTGGAGGGGGGAAGGAGAAAGAATGAGGGGACGCAAACGAGGAGGGCAGGAGGTTGCAGAGGCGAGGGGGAAAAGAGATTGGAGGAGGGGGAAAGGTGAACAGACTAGAAGGGGAGAAAAGGGTGAGATGTGAAGGAAGAGTGAAGGAGTTAGAAAGGGGAAGGTTGGAAAGAAATGGAAGGTGTGAGTTGGTGAGGGTGGGAAGGAAGATAGAGATGGCAAAAATTAGATGGGATAGAAGAATTAGGTGTGCGAAAGGAGGCCAAGGATAAAGAGGGGAGGGAAGAGAGAGGCCTTGAGGGGGGCAGAACGAGGTTGAGATGGGAAAAAGAGGAGCAGAAGAGATATGAGAAGAAGGGAGAAAGAGTACAAGATGTAGAGAGCGGTGGGACAGGAGAATAGAGATGCGAGGAGAATGAGTAAAAGGTTCCCCTAGCGGAAATAGAGAGGGGAAGGGAGAGCTTGAGAGCTGAAGTGGGGGAGGAGGGCAAAGAGGATGGAAGAGAAGAGGGGGAGAGGCGGGGAGATGGAATATAAACTAGAGACAAAGATTGAAGAGATGGGAAGACAAAGGAGAAGTGCGGGAAGTGAATGCGCAAGAGAGGCGGGAAGGAATAAGTGAAAGATAGGGAGGGAGGGAGTGAAAGATGCAGAGGGAATGGGAGCCAGAAGATAAAGAGGAGATGTGAAGAGGACTTAAGAAAGAGTGAACGTTGTATAGAAGGATTAAAGTGAGAGGAAGTGGAGGGATGTCTGGGAGGTGGAATAAAAGGGGTAGAGGGAAAGCTAGAGGGCGAAACGTGAGGAGAAGAAGAGCAGTAACCCAAGGTTCAATGCTCTTAATTCATGAGAAACGCAGACTCTGTTAGACTAAAGTGGCCCTAAGAGGCCTGAATGGCTGGCTGAGTCTTTATTTCAATTATTTATCTACTTGATACTTTGCGGCAATTCTGATTTTGTGGGTCAATAACATGTTAATTGTATTCCTTAATGCACAAAAATGTGCCAGTCCTGTACATACCATGCCTTTTCCTCTGGGTAAATTCCAGCGGAGTTGCTTAGCTGAAATCGAACAAAGGGTAATATTGAGTGTGATAGGCATCACAGCACTTACAATCTCGGTCTCTGGGCAAACAGGTGTTTGAAGGGGGATCGCAATTTAATGGGCGTGTTATAATCCGGGCGTATACTTTTATGTATTCACTATCCAAGATACATAGAGAAACTTATGCCTGCCAGCAATGTTACTTAAATGTAAATACTAATCCGGACCTATTTCAAAAGTGGAATACTATGCTAAAACGGTTTTCATTGTTTTAATGCTGACAATGAATGATTTGGAGTAAAATAAAGTGCTGCAAAAATGCCGCTAAACTTCTATATTTTTGCTGCTAAATTTCCATATTTGTGCCGCTAAATTTGCTAATCCATGCCGCTATATCCTGCGGGGTTTTGAGAAACGTATCTTGCTCCTCAACTTATGAAGCTTCCCTAAGACTAGATGTAATCAAGTAAGGTACTACATCTTTTATCTATGGAAGTGAATCAAGGTTTTTAAATTATAAACACTAAAATGAGTCTTTCATTTACTGGAGCAGGAAGGCTGTCTGTAAAGTCAAAGACTATGCCCATGGCAGAGAACTAGGATCAAATTTGCTTTCATCTGCATACCGGGCACTCCTTGATATTTGTAAACATTTGAATAGGCGAAAACCGCTGTTCTTTACCTGTGGTCTAGGAACCCCTTGGAGTCTGACGCCAACTCCAGGTCAGCGACTGGTTAGAAAATGAAAGATAATTAAAGTGTATATAAAAAATCAAAGTGTAAAATCACAATTTTGAAAATGTTACGTAAATGTGAAGGAATTTGAAACTCGAGGCCAAAAAATGTAGTTGGTGTCCACAAATTGATTTTTGTAAGCCGTTCAGATTAATCAAATAAAATATTTAGAAAATATTATGCATAATGGGTGGCCTCAGTTGAATTTAGAAAAGCCCCAATCTTCACATCAAAATGAAGATTTTTTTAAATTTGTTTGTCCATTAAATTAACCCCTTCGCCCGTGCTAAGCGTTATTTGGGGTAGTTTGCGCTTAGGCCCCTGTGACTTTTTGACTACATAAGGTATCCACTCCAAATTTGCGTCTTTTTCTTCCAACATCGTGGGGATTTTAAAGGTACCCATGGTTTGTGGATTCCCCTAGAGGGCTCCCAGAAATTAGTCAAAATACAGCAACATTTTGTTTTTTGGGGGGAAAAAGGGGAATAAAGTGCTGCAAATAAAAGCGTCTTGGTTTTTCCCTGCAAATGGCATCTAAAGAGGGTTTGTGGTGCTGAAATCACCATTTTCCCATCTTTTAGAGAATGAGAATTTTGTCAGAAAACCAACTTTTTTTTACAGTTTTGGCATTTTTCTGGTACATATCCTATTTTTGCTTTTTTTGAGCTTTCAATCTCCTTTCAGTTAATGGTAGAAATGAGTATGAAGGCAACAATAGATCCTGGAAAGGTATACATTTTAGAAAAGAAGACGAAATGCTAAATTCAGCAAGGGGTCATTTGTGTAAATCCATCAAGGTGTCTTAATCGAAACTACTAGTTAAATATAGGAAAAATTGAAAATTAGTTGGAAAAAAAAAAGCCTTTTGTGTCCACGTTTTCACCTGTGACTTCTAATTATGACAGCTCTTTAAAAGCAATATACTGTTATATCCACTGGACCTTACTGGTTGTGGGGGATATATAGACTTGTAGGTTCACCAAGAACCCAACGAACCCAGAGCCAAAAACTGAGCAGCGTCTTGCATTGTTTTTTTTAATGTACCGGGTATATAGCAAATATTCTGGGAAAATGTATACATGGAAAATTTGGTATGAAAGACTCCTACGTATTTCTGAAATGGGAACAAAATATAGAGTTTAGAAACAGTATATATTTACACATTTCCGAAATTGGGAATACTCATACTAGCATGAGAATTATTGGTCATTTTTCAAAATGACTTATTTTTTATACATTGTCTTTCATTTGGAAGGCAGGAATGCTTAGCTGTAGTTTTTTAACCTTAGCTCTTCCGGCACCTAGGGAAACCTGGAAAACCTAGCAAACCTATACATTTTTAAAAACTAGACACCCGGGGGAATCCAGGATGGCATGATTTGACTGGCTCCCACAAGGTTCTGTTACCCAGAATCTCTTGCCAACCTAAAAAATAGTCAAAAAAACACATTTTCCTCACATTTCTGTGGTGGAAAAGTTCTGGGTGGATCCACTTATTTCCACGCACCCCACGTTCCCCAAAGTCTTCCAAGAAAAATGGTACCTTACTTGTGTGGGTAGGCCTAGGGCCCGCAACAGGAAACTGCGCAAAACGCAACGCGGACACACCTCAATTTCACCGTGAAAAATTGCCCTTTTTTTGCCTAGCTGTAGTTTTTGAACATTAGCTCTGCCGGCACCTGGGAAAACCTAGCAAACCTAAACCTTTTTGAAAACTAGACACCATAGGAAATCTAGGATGGGGTGACTTGAATGCCTCACCAGGTTCTGTTACCCAGACTCCCTTGCAAACCTAAACAAGCATTGGCATAGCCAATAGGTCTCGCCTTTGGGACCCTGTGTGTTTAGGCAGCATTTTTGGCTATGTTGTAGAGCATTGTGGCTGCTGTGCATTATGTTATAAAGTTATAATAAAAAGTGTTAAGCATTTTTGTTACCTTTATCGAAATGAAGATGACATTTGTATATAACTGAAAAACCTTATTAAAACATTTTTTTAATAAAAAAATCTTCAATTTTTTTGTACTTGCATGTGTCCTGTAATTATGTGGCACTTAGGGTATTATTTGTAGTGTATGTTGCATTGAATGCAGTGTATTTATGTAGCTTATAATTGTCGCTTTTAATGGTCTTTGGAGTGTATGTTGCATTGAATGCATTCTAATTATGCAGCATTGACTTATGTGGAATCGTGTGGTAATATGTGGTGTGTATTGATGTTGCATTGAGTAGGTGTAATGGTTTTTTGCTCATTTGGATTTTCTTTTCTTGGCTATACCCTGATTCGCCCTGCACTGTGATTGTGTACTCATGCCTTCACTCTGATTTACAAGCTTTCTACTAGGTTGCAACCTTTGTGTATTGTGAGAATGCACCCTTGATCTTTTGAGCCTTGACATTGACGTCTCTGGTACTATATAATCAATAATACGTCTTAATTGCCATGCCGCCCCCCCTGCAGCCTCAACATCTTCCTCCTGATCTATTCAAATAAGCGCAAATACATTCACATGCCTTGTGACAGTCCAGAAATGATCATTGCTGATATTTCAAATCTGCTACTTTTCCCAATGAAAATAAATGAAACGTCACTTATGACTGCAAACTCTGTTAAATTTAACGTTTGAAACTTGCAGTTTATCTTGATATGCTTCTTTGACAAGAACAAGTGGAAGAGGTGTGATGCAGTGGCCAGGGCGCCTGACTCCGGACCAGGGGGTTCACGGTTCCTTTCCCGGCTCTGGTCGCTGGTCAGCTCAGCACCATGAGACTCTGGGCAATAGCTTGCTTATTCTTCCTGACGGCCCCCAGCACCTTAAATGCCCTCGGGCAGTTATTCGCGCTTTACAAATACTATATATCTGAAAGAAACACGTTGGTGTTAGATTCCTTACCTTAGTAATCCCCAGGCGTCAGACTGGATCCGGAAAGTTTTTGTCAGCAGTACCCCTGCGCGTCGCTAGGTGTCGTCTGCGGCTCTGCGTCAGTCGGCGTCAAGATCGCCGGGATAACGTCGTCGGAGTACTTAGACGCCGCCCTCGCGCACTTACGTCAGTTCTTCTTTTTTCCGCTCCAGCAAGCGCAGATCCAGGAAGAGCAGTACTCCAGTCAATTTTTGACTAACTTTTTAGATCACTTTTGATCTCTTCTCGAGTCGACCTTCGACTCGCAGTGCCGGTAGGGATGCCTGGTTTTAAGCCTTGCAAGGACTGTCTCACCGCTTGATGTTGGTGACCGACCCCCACTGTCGGTGCCTTTGTATCGGGACCGTCCACGATGACCAGTCGTGCCCCGACTTCCAGTCCTTGACCTGGAAGGCTAGACTTGAGCGGTCCCATAAGCGACTTGAGCTCCGGCAGTCTGCTCTGCGCCGCTCAAGGTCCCGGTCAAGGAGGAAGTCGAGGGACCGGTTGCGGAGCCGCGGTCATCACCGCTGGACGAGTCACCACCGCTCATCGGGCTCCAAGTCCTCGGGTAAATCGAGGCACTTAAAAAAAAAAGTTGAAGAGGTGTAATCGCTCTTCTGACTCCCCGAAACGCTTGCGTGACGCTGCCGGGGGTTCGGGCGACACCGCCCACACGGCTCCTTTAGAGCCGCAAGCGCCCCAACCAGCTCCACACCCGCCGGTCCCGGGGCTGCTCACGACGCCGGAGGAGATTCGTGACTTCCTCGTGGCCATGAGGACTCGCTTCCCTCCGTCGGACCCTGTAGAGGTGCCTTCGGGCCCCGCAAGTCCGTCTGGAAGTCCTAGCGGGCCGGTGACTTCCACCTTGGTACCGTCTGGTGCTTCGGCGCCCTCGTTGACTTCGGTCCCGACGCCGCACGACCCTCCAGGATCCAGGCCCGGATCCGGGTTGTCGCCAGTCAACCTTGCGACTCCTCCGCTGGTGCTGACCCCGAGGGTGTCGCCCACGACGCCGTGCCCAGACAACGTAGTCCCCAGCCCCGGTCCGGGTCCGGCGCCGACAGGTGAGCAATTCACCTACGACCCGGCTCCATCATTTTTCCCGGACTATCAGGAGATGGATGACGAGGGGGACTGGGAGAGGTCTGAGGCTCTGGCACTGCAGTGCCAGTTAAACCAGGACTGGGCGGACGAGTTCGGGGAGGCCAGTGGTCTGGACACTTCGCCCAACACTGGATTTGTCTCTCCTCCCTCCTTGGCTACGGAGAATGGGGCAGCTTACAGAGTGGTGTTGAACAGGGCGGCTAAGGCCTTGGCTCTTGGAATCTGTCGCGGCCGTGAGGACTAACATCCTCACTGAGGTGCTCAAACCGAAGGCAAGCTCTTCTGAGCCTCTACTGCCGTTCAATGAAGCCTTCACCAAAGTTCTGTTGGGCACCTGGTCCAAGCCCTCCACAGGCCTTCCTGTGGATCGGAACGTGGCCTGACGCCACCGACCGGCTCCGGGCGACCCTAGCTTCCGGTCCTTTCACCCCACCGCGAAAGCCTGGTGAGCCAGGCCTCTACCTCCCAGATCTCATTCCCGACTGCTCCTCCGGATCGGGAATCCAAAAGGTGCGATCAGTTTGGGAAGAAACTTGAGTTTGGGACTGCTATAACCCGTTCCTGGGCCAGAAGTAGGACGTGGTTACTATTCCCACTACTATCCGGTACCGAAGAAGGGCAAAGGAGGCCTACACCCTATCTTGGACCTACGGGGCGTCAACTGCTTCTTCTGGAAGGAGAAGTTTAAGATGCTGACTTTGGCTCAGGTCCTAGATGCCCTGGACTCAGAAGACTGGATGGTAGCATTGGACTTGCAGGACGCGTATTGCCACATCCCCGTCCTGCCGGCCCACCTGCGTTACCTGTGGTTCATGGTAGGCCATGAGCACTTTCAGTTTACCGTGCTCCCTTTCGGCCTTACCAGCGCCCCACAGGTGGTCACCAAAGTGATGGCGGTGGTCGCAGCTCATTTGCGCAGGTAAGGGGTTTCAGTCTTCCCCTATCTCGAATTGGTTGTTGAAGGCGGGCTCGCCCCTGACAGTCGTCTCCCACCTCCAGACTACTGCTGACCTGCACTCGCTGGGGTTCTCCATCAAAGTGCCGAAGTCCCACTTGTGCCTCTATCAGAAGCTCCTTTTCATCGGCGCGGTTCTGGACTCATCGCAGTTTGGGGTTTATCCCCCTGAATATCCGGTTCGGGATATTCAGCCTCTGATTCCGATCTTTCAGCCTTTATCCCGGGTCTCGGTCAGTTTGACGCTGCGGCTCCTGCGGCTGATGGCCTCCTGCCTCCTTCTGAGCATCACGCCAGGTGGCGGATGCGGGCTCTGCAGATGGACCTGAAGTCTGTGGGCACAGCATCGGAGCAACCTGTCCGACCACTTCCTGATCTCGGAGGGCACTGCGAGCCAGTTGCAGTGGTGGCTCTCGAACCGCGACTGGGTCAGCAGCAGATTTCTCTCCCTTCCCTAACCGGAGCACGTGGAAGTGACGGATGCGGCCATCTTGGGATGAGCGGTGCCACATGGGAAAGAGGGAGATCAGAGGCCTCTGGTCTCCGGTGGAGTCCGGGCTCCATATCAACCTTCTGGAGCTGCGGGCGATCCGTCTTGCACTAAAGGCTTTGTCCGGGGAAGTGTAGTGCAGGTGTTCACGGACAACACAACCACCACGTGGTACTGCAACAAAAAGGGTGGGGTGGGGTCGTGGACCCTCTGTTAGGAGGCTCTGCGCCTCTGGACATGGCTGGAACACTAGGGCGTCACCCTAGTGGTTCAACACCTGGTAGGTTCCCTGAACGCCAGTGCGGACTAACTCAGCCGCAGGTGCATGATGGATCACGAATGGCGTCTGAACTCGGACGTGGCGCAAGGTCTTTCAGCAGTGTTGAGAGCCTTGGCTAGATCTATCCGCCACCGAAGAGAATGTGCATTGTCATCAGTTCTGCACTTTAGAATTTCCAAGGCGGCACTCGCTCGGAGACGCTTTGCGTCGCGAGTGGAGCTGCGGTCTGTTGTACGCCTTTCTGCCTATACCACTTCTGCCCAGAGTGCTGAAGATCAGGATAGACCGGGCCCAAGTCATCCTTGTGGCTCCGGACTGGGCACGAAGATACTGGTATCCCGAGCTACTCAGCATGTCAGTCGATCCCCCGATTTGTCTGCCTCCTCAGGAGGACCTTCTGTCACAGCAGCAGGGGATGGTCCTCCACCCAAACCTGGCCGGTCTCCACCTCCCTGCGTGGAGTTTGAGCCGCGACAGTTGAGGCCATTTGATTTGCCTCCTGAAGTCTGTGAAGTGATTCTGGCAGCCAGGTGTCCCTCCACAAAAACGGTATACGCCTGCAGGTGGAACAAATTTGTTGCATGGTGCACAGCAAAGGCATGGATCCCCTTTCTGCCCCCCTTTCAGAGGTTCTCCTTTTCCTTCTTTCTCTTGCCCGGCAGGGTTCTGCTCTGGGCACTATCAAAGGCTATCTCTCTGCCATTTCAGCCTTCTCTTTTCAAGTCCCCCGTTGTAAATAGATTCTTGAAAGGCATCACACACGTTTCCTCCTGTTCCCTTCGTGATGCCTCAGTGGGACTTGAATCTAGTTCTGACTTTTCTGATGTGCGCTCCCTTTGAGCCACTTCATAACTGTCCTCCTCGGCTTCTGACTCTTAAAACTGCATTCCTGGTTGCCATCACCTCTGCCATGAAAGTGAGTGAGCTCCAGGCTCTATCTTCAAAACTTCCTTTCCTCTCTGTCCATCCGGACAAAGCTGTTCTGAGTACTCGTCCTTTTCTGCCGAAGGTCGGCACAGCCTTTCACATCGGGCAGTACATCACCTTGCCCACCTTCTTTCCGCCTCCGCATCCTTCGAAGGAGAATGAGAGGCTCCACCGTCTGGACCCAAAACGTGCGCTCTACTATCTAGATCTCACACGCCAGTTCCGGGTGGACCACTAGCTTTTTGTTGGTTACTCGGGCACTAACAAGGTACGGGCGGTGAACAAGTGGACCATCTCTCGATGAATCGTCTTGTGCATCAAGGTTTGCTACTCCTTGGCGAAAAAGGAGCCTCCTGTTGGGCTGTGCGCCCATTCCACTCGGGCCACGGCGGCTACTACTGCCCTGGGTTGGGGAGTCCCCTTGCAGGACATCTGTCAGGCAGCTACGTGGGCCTCACTGGACACGTTTGCTAGGCACTACTGCCGGGACAGCCAAGTCCGGAGAGATGGCTTTTTCGGACGTTCTTTTCTCCAGGACTTTCTGGTGTGATCTTGGTTTGCAGACCCGCCACCGGGGCTGGTATTGCTGGGGTATCTATTCTAAAGTAAGGAATCTAACACTAACGTGTTTCTTTCAGATGCACAAGTTACTTACCTTCTGTAACAATATATCTGTAAGAAACATTACTTAGTGTTAGATTCCTTACCGCCCACCCATCCCCCCCCTTCTGCGAACCGATATCTAGGGTTAAGGTCATCCCTTTAAGGGCCCTAGTTTCATGGCACCAGTGTCGGTTTCTATCATGGCTCTGTGTTACTGGCGCGGAAAGCTATGTACAGAACTGACATCAGCACGCGAGGGCGGCATCTAAGTACTCCGACGTCACCCCGGCGAATTATGCCGCCGACTACTTACGCGGAGCCGCAGACGACAACACGCAGGGGTACTGCTGACAAAAACTTTCCGGATTCAGTCTGACGCCTGGGGATTCTAAGGTAAGGAATCTAACACTAACTAATGTTTCTTACAGATATATAGTTACTGAAGGTAAGTAACTTGTGCTAACATTTAACTGTTCTAAACAAAGGAAATTAGCTAGATGTATGGTACATGTGAACTAGGTTTTTATTCTCTGAAATAACTCTTAACTGTCCGTTCAAAGGTAGCTCCCTTTCAACATGTGTGGCCTTCTGCTTAAGATGCCTCACAGGATGTGGACACCACCACACCCACATGCTTCTAGTGTGGTACCCACTTAGGATTCTCCACCTCCATATTTCAAGTCCACAAATGCTAGCAATGGAGCGTTGGGTGCTTTTGAGCAGTGTATCCCTGTGACCAGCAGGGTGGTAGGTGCTTGTGGTGGAGCAAGGCGGGGGGTGCTTGTGACCGAGCAGGGCATGGGCACTTGTGACCGAGCAGGGCATGGGGATCTTGTGACCGAGCAGCTCGGGGGGGGATTCTTGTGACGGATCAGGGCGGGGGATTCTTGTGACGGATCAGGGCGGGGGATTCTTGTGACGGATCAGGGCGGGGGATTCTTGTGACGGATCAGGGCGGGGGATTCTTGTGACGGATCAGGGCGGGGGATGCTTGTGACGGAGCAGGGCGGGAGGGACGCTTGGGACGGAGCAGGGCGGGAGGGACGCTTGTGATGGAGCAGGGCGGGAGGGACGCTTGTGACGGAGCAGCGCGGGAGGGACGCTTGTGACGGAGCAGGGCGGGAGGGACGCTTGGGACGGAGCAGGGCGGGAGGGACGCTTGTGACGGAGCAGGGCGGGAGGGACGCTTGTGACGGAGCAGGGCGGGAGGGACGCTTGTGACTGAGCAGGGAGGGAGGGACGCTTGTGACTGAGCAGGGAGGGAGGGACGCTTGTGACGGAGCAGGGCGGGAGGGACGCTTGTGACGGAGCAGAGCGGGAGGGACGCTTGTGACGGAGCAGGGTGGGAGGGACGCTTGTGGTGGAACGGGGTGGGGTGCTTCTGACGGTGCAGGGCTGGGTGGGCTCTGCATCTGCATGGTTTTAAAATTAGGGACTTGAAGAAGGTGCTGCGGAAGCTGTTATGACATTTACAGTCTGTAGCTAGCCATGAGTTAGTGGAGAGTAGTTATTTCAGAGGGCAGAGACCTATGTCTATTTCAAAGCTAGGCGGCGTCTGATAGGAAACGTCTGCAAGTATACCATGACAGACAACGTTTCTGTTGTGGCTAATAAAAGACCACAGTTCCCGTTGTACCCTGTGCACTCGTATGCGGAAGTGACGTCGTAAAACTACTTTGGGCAGCTGATTGGGGGTTCCTTTAAAACAACTGTGAATGACCCATTACCACGAAGGCCAGATTTATGGGGAAACATGATCTATTGATTAAGTATCGATAACTCCATATCAGAAATGAGTTTAACTTCCTTCAGCTTTCGCAATAATCCTTCGATAGTGGCAGCTCCTACCAAATCTAAATGTTGAGCACGGTTTACAATACTCATCATAAAACGTACCGTCAGCATGTTATGTGCACAGCGGCCCTCCTCTGTTACGGCTCAAGGATCTTACTGTTGTCCTTACCCTGTGGCTGCAGCGAAACACAACAAAATGTCGATTCATGAAACTGAGATGGTGGGCTGTGCCTTCTTTATTACCTATGGCATCCCTAAACAAGAAGTACTCAGACGCCGGGCCAGTTCCAACAAGCATTGGCCGCACGCGCGCCTCGTGTCTAAAGTAAAAAAAAAAAAGCGCTGGAGTTGTGTGTGCGCACGCGCTAGAAGCAGGGGAGGAGGGGGGCCTGTGCGATTTACTTGCGGGAGCGATAATTGCTACCATATGGCGGCGCTCGCCCGCGCAAGTAAATCGCCTCATATGCACGTGTTGCCATTGAAGGCAATGGAACACGTGCACGTGTTTGGCTGAAGAGCCATTGCGATCGGAAAAGGTAGTTTTGCCTAAGCAGCGCATGCCCGCTGCGTAGGCGAGACCTAAAAAGTGTCCAAAAAGCATCTTTTCCTCAACATTTCTGTTGTGGAAAGTTCTGGAATCTGCATGGATCCGCAAATTTCCACCCACCCCGCATTCCCCAAAGTCTTCTGAGAAAAATGGTAGCTCACTTGTGTCGGTAGGCCTAGTGCCCGCGACACAAAACGTCGCAAAACGCAACGTGGACATACCCATATTTCACAGTGAAAAATGACCCTTTTTTGGCAAAGTGCCTAGCTTTACTTTTTTTAACCCTAGCTCTGCCGGCAACTCAGGAAACCTAGCAAACCTAAACCTTTTTGAAAACTAGACACCCAGGGGAATAAAGGATGGCGTGATTTGACCGGCTCTCACCAGGTTCTGTTACACAGAATCCATTGCAAACCTAAAAAATAGTAAAAACAAAAAAAATAAATTCCTCACATTTCTGTGGTGGATGTTCTGGAATCTGCGTGGATCCACAACTTTCCACCCACCCAGTGTTCCCCAAAGACTTCCGAGAAAAATGGAACCTCACTTGAGTGGGTGGGCCGAGGACCTGTGACAGGCAAGGGCCAAAAACCTATTGGGGGGGGGGGGGGGGCTAGGATTTAGATTTTGGCCTAGGGAAGCCTACAAATCCCACACATATCTGAAAAGAATCCCCTGCAAAGCTTAAATTTTGCCGACAATCACTTTTTTCTCTAATTTCTGTGTGGGAATGTTCTGGAATCAGCGTGGATCCACAAATTTCCTCCCACCCAGCGTTCCCCCCGGTCTCCCTATTCCAATGGTGCCTCACTTGTGTGGGTAGGCATAGTGGCTGCAACAGGAAATGGCCCAAATCGTTGTGGCGACTTCAAAATTACCTATAGCAAAACTACCTGGTTTTGAGGAGGGGGGGGGGGTGAGATTTTGGCCCCGGGCTCAGCGGCCATCTTGGGAAAGTACCAAACCCAAACATTTCTGAGAACTAGACATCTGGAGGAGTCCAATGAGGTATGGCTTGTGTGGATCTCCCAAAGTTTTCCTACCAAGAGGCTAAAAAAAACAAATGCACTTTGAATTGGAAGGCCGAGAAACTGAACTATTGACTCGCAGCTCGTGAGCTGTAAAGCCACGACAAGGCACCAACCTCTTTACAGGCCATTCATACACCTTTCATACGTGTGACACATACAAAATCATTCGCCGTGGCCCTACACATTACAACACTCACACCAGCAGACAGTGCCATTTAAGGGCCAATCACTTTCACACGTCCACATTCCTGACACAGCAACCACACCAGCTCACGGATTGCGTTGAGTGGAGTTTAGCTAGCAGTGTGTGTAGTGACCAGCAGCTAGTCACTGCTCACACACCGGCAGTCCAAGCGCCAGTCCATGCACACCGCCAGCCGAGTGCCAGTCCATGCACACCGCCATCCAAGCGCCAGTCCAAACACACCGCCAGTCAAGCGCAAGTCCAAACACACCGCCAGCCATGCGCCAGACCACGCACACCGCCACTCCACACCCATCACATTTAGGATTTTTTTAATATGAATAAGAAAACACAAACCAATTGCAATTAGATACAAATCTACTAACACAAAATCGGAAACTAAATACACTACTCAAATGTCAACCTTGAAACTGAATAAAAAATATTAAATAGAGGCCAGGCAGTTCACTTTACCACTCATGGATGCTCCCAAAATTTATTTTGGTACATTCTAAAACAAGGCACGCACAGCCCAGGGTTAGGACACTCGGGGAGTCTCCTTCCGCTTACCTCTTTGCCAACAGACTCTAAATCTTCTACTGGGAAAGTCTTTTGAGGGTGTGGAAAGAATGTGATCAAGAAAGTGGCGATCTTTCAATCTAGCAACATCCTCCACCACTCCAACTCTAGGAGCACTTGCCTGTTCCACTAAAACAAGGCTGCCTATTGCAGACTCCTGAAACTTAGCAAAAGTCAACTTTGACTTTGACTTTGACTCAGGACAAGAATCCTGGAATACAACAAAAGCATTAAAGGTTGCCAAGTGGAAAGGATGGATAGCCAACTTATACCAAATGTAAGCCTTATAAAGAGCAGCGTAAGTATCCAACCTCTGATCTACTGTCAACACCACCCATGTGCCTATTATAGTCTAAAATGAACGCAAGTTTGCGCACTATAGCAACCTGACCCCAGTCACAGGTGAAAGATTTCGTCATGGATGGTAGTCAGTATGTAGACATCTCTCCTGTCTAAAAACTTCACAGCTAGAAGCTTCTCGCAATGCACTGCACTGTCCCCGCACAAGCTTTTGACAAACAAGTCTGCTCAATTTGCCACCCAGAATGCTCCCCAGTTGGCCGAAGTGCACTCACCAGGAACCCAACCAGTATCACATGAGAATAGACTTATTTTTAGCTGCTCTGACACCAAATATGCTTTAGGATCCATCCAGTCCGGGAAAGCCCCAGGTATTGACGCTGTACCAGCTGACCTTTTCAAATTAAACCCAGATCTGTGGGTCCCCTATATTACTATCTTAGCCAATTCGATAGCAGCCGGGGAAAAAATACCGCAGTCCTGGAAAGGGGCAGAAATAATACCGGTTTTTAAAAAGGGGGATCGATCCTTACCAAAAAATTACCGTCCAATCAGCCTGATCGACACCATCCAAAAAGTGGTAGCACGAATGGCCCTAGCTAGAATACAGGGGTGGATTGAGCAAAACAACATACTCTCCCCCCTGCAGGCAGGGTTTAGGTCAGGCACCAGCACTCTAGATCAGGTGTTTCGGCTAACCATGTTATACTGGAAGGTGGTCTTTTTGGGCGGGGGGGTCATATATGCGGCCTTTGTCGACCTTCGGTCGGCATTTGATATGGTTCCCAGGGCCAAACTTTGGGATGCCCTAAAAAGCATGGAATTTCCCCCAGACCTTTTAGACCTGGTGAAACGCCTCCATGAGGAAAACTTCGCGCGCGTAAGATGGGGCAACCAGGGACAGGTGACTGCTAGCTTCCCTGTAGAGCGAGGAGTCCGGCAGGGCTGCGTGCTAGCTCCTACCTTGTTCCTCTTGTTCATCAACCGGGTGGTTGCTTTCTTCAACGAAATCCACACTGATGCACCCACCCTGGGAAACACAAAATATCCTCTGCTAATATTTGCGGATGACACCCTGCTCCTCTCAAGGACCCGTAGTGGCCTGCAGGCGGCCTTAAACAGATTTTCTGAGTTTTGCACACAAAATGACCTCCAAATTAACACAGACAAAACCAAATTTATGATTTTTAACAAAAACAAGCCCATCACCAGCTCATTCTCTTTAGAGGGTGTTCCGATAGAACAAGTAAAAGTGATGTCCTATTTGGGCGTAACCTTGGACCATCAACTCACTTGGAAACCCCAGCTGGAAGTGACAGCCCTTAAGTTTATTCGCCTTTCTGGATGCCTGTTAAAAGAACAGAAAAAATCACTAACGAAGCGTATTACACCTGCTTTAAAAATATACGATGCCAAAGTGAATGCAGCTACACTGTATGGTGCGATTATTTGGGGGTATATAGGTTTGTCTGCCCTTACTAATGCTCAGAACAAGTTCCTCAGGATGTTAGTGGGTCTCCCCCAATCTTCCCCCATTACTCCCCTGCTTTTAGACTTAGGATGCAAACCGCTGGGGGAAATGGCCAAGTACCGTCTTGTCGCTCTTTGGCGTCGCCTCTGGACGACCGAAGAACTTAGCTTATTTGCCCAAGAACTTGGTGAAGTCAGAGCATTGTGGGGTGCCCAGAAAATCCCTTGGCTCAAGGAGGTTAAGCGTATACTGTACCTGATGGGCCTCCCAGAGCTATGGCTACACCCAGAATGCTCAAACTTCCCATCAAAAGCTGAATTCAAAGAGCTCTTCTGGGCTGCTAATAAATCCACTCTGGTCTCCCTCTCAGCTGCTAACAATCTAACAGGTCAGTTTCTGATGCACAAATTAACCCCTTTTCTGGAACCATACTGGGACTTGATCTGTAGGACGCTTGATCGTAAGCTTTACCATCAGTTCCGAGTGGGAACCTTACCGATCAAGTCCTTTACTGCTAAGTGGGCATCGAACTCCAGCGATAAATGCCCCTTTTGCCCTGATCACGCAGAAAGTCTGGGCCATGTATTTTTTGCATGTCCTGCATATCGACAGCCCAGACTAAAATGGTTGAGACCAATTTGCAAAACCTTAAATTGTGGGGGTAGCCACACAGCCCTTCTCAAATTAAGAGATCTACGCACTGCTAAATCTGTGATTTGTGTAGCAAAATTTTTGGGTTGGATGTGGCTTATCTGTGTAAAGAATCTGTAAACTGTTTTATCAATTTTAATGTCATACACCAATTTTAATGAAATGGGGGTCTTTTTGTACAATGTTGTTTACTGGAAATGTTTTTATCTGTGTCTTTTATGAATTTTTTATTCGAAATAAAGACTAATTGACTGACAAACAAGTTCTTTTGGGAAACCTTTACGGTTAGAGCGGATTGTGCCACAAGCAAGAGTGTCCACTTTGGCCAATTCCCTGAACAACCGCACGCCAGTGTAGAAATGATCTACATGTAAATGGTGGCCTTTGTTAAAACGTCCTCTACCAAGTTCCCACACAATTTTCTGTCACTCCAAAAGTGGACGGACAACCATGTGGGGTTTTCCTGGATTCCTTACCTGTCTACACCTTGAAATTAGAGACCTATCATAACGATCTCAGGGTACAGGTGGCGGTGTGTGTGCTGGAACGCTGTATTGACAGTGTGTTTTAAGCTGTACTTGCTGAATATAAAAGCATTTATGTAGTGTTTTTAACTTGCCTATTTTGCACATTCACTCTTAGTCCGCGGCTGATCTTAAAAGCGCGCCGGAGTGATAATTTTTAATCGGTAATTGTTACCTTTGGCATACTCGCACTCCCTGCACTTGACTGCCCTCGTGGTCCCGGTCCGCCCCGGCTTGTGCCGTTTGTTGCGGAGGACCAGTCCGAGGTGCGCACTTCCGGGAGGCTGACTCCACTTCCGCCCTGCGCTAGTCCATGCAGGTGAGCGGTCTAGTGGTGCCGAGCCCGCTTCAACATTTAAACCGGCGTCTAAGCTCCCAGCCCCAGTAACGATCTCAGGGTACAGGTGGCGGTGTGTGTGCTGGAACGCTGTATTGACAGTGTGTTTTAAGCTGTACTTGCTGAATATAAAAGCATTTATGTAGTGTTTTTAACTTGCCTATTTTGCACATTCACTCTTAGTCCGCGGCTGATCTTAAAAGCGCGCCGGAGTGATAATTTTTAATCGGTAATTGTTACCTTTGGCATACTCGCACTCCCTGCACTTGACTGCCCTCGTGGTCCCGGTCCGCCCCGGCTTGTGCCGTTTGTTGCGGAGGACCAGTCCGAGGTGCGCACTTCCGGGAGGCTGACTCCACTTCCGCCCTGCGCTAGTCCATGCAGGTGAGCGGTCTAGTGGTGCCGAGCCCGCTTCAACATTTAAACCGGCGTCTAAGCTCCCAGCCCCAGTAACGATCTCAGGGTACAGGTGGCGGTGTGTGTGCTGGAACGCTGTATTGACAGTGTGTTTTAAGCTGTACTTGCTGAATATAAAAGCATTTATGTAGTGTTTTTAACTTGCCTATTTTGCACATTCACTCTTAGTCCGCGGCTGATCTTAAAAGCGCGCCGGAGTGATAATTTTTAATCGGTAATTGTTACCTTTGGCATACTCGCACTCCCTGCACTTGACTGCCCTCGTGGTCCCGGTCCGCCCCGGCTTGTGCCGTTTGTTGCGGAGGACCAGTCCGAGGTGCGCACTTCCGGGAGGCTGACTCCACTTCCGCCCTGCGCTAGTCCATGCAGGTGAGCGGTCTAGTGGTCCCTCGCCCTTAGCACTTAATGGGGGAATGGAGGAAGCGCAGCGGACGAGCGCAGCGGGAGCGCCGACTTCGCGCCGAAGTCGCGCACAAGTCAAGCCCGTCTGCGCCCGTCCGCGACCGGACACGGCCAAGGGCCACCCCCCCTGTCTCGGCCACCTCCATAAAGTGGAGTCGAGATGAGCTCGTTAAACTTTCCACCATTGCATGCAATCCTGGTCTCCACACTATACATGCAGGGGTGGAAACTGGCTGCAGACATTGCCAATATCAGTTCACTACGTCAATAGCCGATACCCCTAGCTGTTCCACCCTATCCTGCGGCTTACTCAACGTAAGATCACTCCGACGCCATAAATTCGACATCCACGACCTATTAGTCGATAAACAACCGGATCTGATATTCCTTACAGAAACGTGGCTGGATGGTCAATCCGACCCCGATATCATCCAGGCATTACCGCAAGAATACCTGATGACAAGGTTGGACAGACCTGATGGCAGAGGCGGTGGCATAGCCATTGCATTTAAACAGCAACTCGCCTGCCAACTGGAACAATTACACATGGCAGATTGCGAGGCCGGCGTCTTCACCATAAAAGTCAATGGGGGGACTACGGTAAAGGGCTATTTAATCTACCGCCCCCCAGGCCCCCCGGCAAGGTTTAAAAATAATCTAATTGAAAGTATCACCGAGATGGCGTTGAGGAGAAATAAATTCCTATTACTAGGGGACCTAAACATGCACTTAGAGGACCAGGCGGACAAAGGAGCTATGGAGTTTTGTCACGAACTCCAGGCCCTACAATTAGAGCTAAAGGGTCAGCTCCCTACTCATCAGCACAACCATCTGCTCGATCCAGTGTTTGCTAACTGGGAGGATGTTACTACACTTCCCCCCGTGCCTCTCCCCTGGACCGATCATTTCCTGGTACCATTTGCAATCTCCCTCCCTAAACAGAAGGTGCTAGATCCATCCCCCCTCAACTACCCCAGGCGTAATTGGGCCAGGTTCTCTCTACCTAACTTCAACGAAGCCCTTATAGCAGAGGGCCCCCCTGGGGGTGACGACGCGGATACGGCAAACACACTGCTCAACGCTCGTATTACTACGGCCCTTGATCTCACGGCCCCCTTGGGCCATTCAAAGGGGGGTGGTCGCAAACAAAGAACGGCACCCTGGTTCAACAAAGAACTACGGAGTGCCAAGAAGAACTGTAAACGGGCAGAAAGGCAGTGGCGGTTAGCCTATGACTGCCTAGTAAGAGAAAAATATCTCACTAACAGACGGCTGTACCACAATCTAATCAAAAAAGCTAAAACGGACTACTATGCCACTAGAATTATGGATGCTGAAAACTCAACCAAGGAATTATTTTGTGTCTACAAATCCCTGGCTGTCCCTCAATCCTCGACGGGACTAGAGGACCGATCAGTCACAGCATGCAATCGCATTGCTGAGTATTTCAGCGACAAAGTTTCCAAAATCTATTCAGCATTCCCTATCCAACCGGTGGCAGGAAGGGAGATTAAAATCCAGGATAGAGAGGATGAGGGACAAAATTTGTTGCTTAAATTCTCCACTCCTCCAGGAGAAGACCTGATCAAAATCTGCAAATCAGTAAAGTCAGGTTCCCCACGGGACCCATCATCTCCCAAACGGTTGGCCGACAGCTTGATGACACTCGAACCATACATTAGGCATCTGCTGGATACTTCTTTCAACTCCAGCAGTTTGCCTATGGAATGGAAACAAGCTGTGGTGCTTCCCCTCCGCAAGAAGCCCAATATCAGCTTCGATAAGCTGGAGAATCTGCGTCCCATCTCCCTTCTACCCTATTTCGCCAAAGTGGCAGAGAAGGTGGCCAACTTGCAATTAATGCAATTTGTGGAGAACACGAGTCTCCTACACCCTACCCAGTTTGGATTCCGGCCCCGACACTCAACGGAGTCGGCTCTTCTCATGGCAACCGAAACCATCAGGCAGGGTGTTGACGAGGGCCACACCATGGCCCTGATCCTATTAGACCTGAGCGCCGCGTTCGACACTGTAGCTCATTCCATCCTGCTACAGTGTCTGAACAAAGGAGGGGTAAGAGGCGCAGCTCTAAAATGGATCCAGTCGTTTCTATCCGGACGTGGTTTCCAAGTCAGACTGGGTGACTGTTACTCAGAGCGAGTGGCCCTCGATCAGGGGGTCCCGCAGGGCTCGTCTCTGAGCCCGACACTTTTTAATCTTTATGTTGCGCCGGTTGCCACCATAGTGGAAAGCCACGGCCTGCGCATGGTATCGTACGCTGACGATACACAGCTCGTCATCTCCCTATCGCGAGCGCCCGGTCTGTCGGCAGACATCTTCAGAGCATGCATGCAAGATCTTGCTGCCTGGATGTCTGCCAACTGTCTCAAGCTCAATGGAGGCAAGACCGAGGTGCTGGTGGTGGGGGGAGACCAAGCAGCCTGGACATCAGAGTGGTGGCCACCCTGCCTAGGACCCACACCAGTCCCATGCCAGGAGGCGAGGAATCTCGGTGTTTGGTTCGACTCCAAACTCACTTTCGGACCTCAGGTCAACCGTGTGATTGGCTCATGCTTTGGGACCCTCAAGACCCTGAGGAAGGTCTTGGAGTTCCTCCCCATCAAAGCCCGCCAAACACTTGTGCACGCCTTAGTCACCTCCAAAATGGACTATGGCAACCTGCTTTACTTGGGGACCCTCGAGAAGAACTTAAACCGTCTGCAGGTTTTACAAAATGCCGCAGCCCGGCTGGTCCTCAGACAGCCTAGAAGATCAGCCTCAAAATCCGCGCTTCAAGCACTCCACTGGCTCCCGGTGAGAAACAGGGTGAAATTTAAAGCACTCTGCACGTGCCACCGGATCATCAACGGTAGGGCACCCCTCCCCTTGCAAGATCTTTTGACACAATATGAGCCCGTGCGTTCCCTCAGATCATCTGGCACGCGTCGCCTGGCCATTCCTAAGGTGTCCAAAGCCAGGATGGGCGGCAGGTCCTTTAGGTACCTAGCAGCGTCCAGTTGGAACGAACTCCCTGTGGCGCTCCGCCTGGAACCCTCAGAGCCCACCTTTAGAGCTAAACTGAAAACACTTCTCTACTCTCAATAGTGTTCCTCCTCCCTCCCCTCCAGCCTGCACTAGGATCTCAGCGCGGGGACACGCCGTCGGCGTCACCATGCGCTCTACAAATCTCCCTATTATTATTATTATTATTATTATTATTATTATTATCCAGTCCGACTGTCACACAGCATATACAGCTTAATTCTATAGCGTGCCCTCTTACTAGGAATGTATTGCCTAAAAACCAAGCTGCCCTTGAACAACACTAAAGACTTATCCACTGCTATTTCTTTCCCTGGAGCATAGATCTCAGAAAATAGATCAACAAATTGATCAATGACAGGCCGAATCTTAAAAAGATTGTCACAATCAGGGTGATCTCGTGCCAACGCTAAACCATTATCGGCAAAATGCATCAAGCAAATACCTATCACGACTCATGACTGCCAGAAATATAGCTGTTGCCATCAAGGGTCTAGTAGATTAATATGAAGACATTGATGGCTTCCTTAGCAAACACATCAAAAAAGTTAAACCCAAGAACTTCATCTCTTCCAGGTTGATGGAAATCCACAGGGTAGCTCTAGAGTGGGGCTTAAGGCTGGCACTGTTGTTCCTCAAAAACTGTTCGGTATAAAAATTAGTCTGCTCAACGCTATCTGCCAAAAATGTGTATTCCATAAACAACTGAAAAAAGTATATCGGCAAAACGTTTTCAGTTTTCACTCTGCACCCTGGAACACCAGTAAAGTCTGGCAATGCCGACTGCACCATGCCTAGGGCAACCCAGATGTCAGCACTTTAAACGGAAAGCCTTGCAGCCCAAGGCTGCTGCCCAGATGCCTCTTGCCGCGCCATCGGCACATCAATGTCCTCCTCTAACACAGGCACTTCATCTGCACTAAGAGTAGCTTCATCTGCACTGAGAGTAGCTTTATCATCCGATGATTCCATGTGGAAAGAACTCGCTGCCTGAATCTTCCTCTGCCTCAGATGCAGAGTCAGTCTCTGAACCATGGTCAGAGGAAGACTCAAAGCATACCAACAACCAACAACCTGCTGAGCAGTAATCCTGCGGCTAGCCATTATCCTTACTAAGAAAGGAGACTGCACAAGCAAGTCAACAGCAAGTCCACTACCAAAACTGTGCAAAATAAGTTAAAAAAAATGTGTGCCTTTATCACAAAGCTCTATATACTCAAAAACTATGATTCACTTACAAGAGACCGCTACACTCACCAGCACATGCTCTGCAGAGACATAGCAAAAACCAACAATATCCCACTAGAAAAAAAAAACAATTACAAGACAACAAAATACACATTGAGCACAAATGTAAAAAGTTTTTGACACACAAAAAACAGAAGCCAAAAATACTGCTATTATTACACCATTTGCAAAAAGACATTCAGCAGAGAATTGAAACTCATTTACATTGTACAAAAAAGTTGCTTACCAAACACATGCAACTACAGAAACAGCAGAACCACCAGTAATGAAACCGCAACCTGGAACAGTGTAAAGAGCAAGAGCCTTGAACTAGAACAATAAGGAAGAAATAAAGCATTACAATTGCAATTCACAAAAAATAAAACAATTAACATTATAACCCGCTATGTCACTACCCAAATGGGCAATCGGCCAGATGGGCCTTGAAATAGGGCTGAGATAAATAGGGGGTGGTCTTGTCCAAGCGATCAGGTGTGGTTGTCTGCCAGGCCAGTCTGTCCTCCAGGTGGGGCAGAAAACAGCAGACAGAAATGTCCTAACCCCCCACCTTGCAAAAGTAATAAATCCCTAGTGCCTAGTAGGGTTTTCTACCTCTCCCCTCGTGCCTAGGGTAGAAAGGCCAAAAAAGGGGCAGATCTGTCCCCAGGAAGCAACCATGTTGCTTCCATTACACACACAAAAAAATCCCTGGTGCTTAGTCTGGTTTCCCCAGCACCCCCCCCCCCCTGGGGGCAGAAAGGACAAAATATGGGCAGAATACACATATAAAAAAATCTGCTCCCTGGAAGCGACCCTTGGCCAAGGGGTTGCTTCCATTTTAATTTAAAAGAAGTCATTGGTGTCCAGTGGGTTGGTTTTCTGCCCCTCCCCCACCCCCTGGGGCAGAAAGGCAAAAATAAAACCATGCCAATCTGCTTCCAGGGGGGCTGAATATGCATACAAAAATATGCCCCCTAGAAGCGACCCTTGCCCAAGGGGTCACTTCCATTTTTATTTAAAATAATTCCCTGGTGTCTAGTGGGGGTTTCTTCACCCAAACGGGCCGATCTGCCCCAAGGGGGGACAAAATTCCCATTACAAAAAACATGGCCCCCTGGAAGTGACCCCTTGGGCAAGGGGTCACTTCCATTACAATTTAAAATATTTCCCTGGTGTCTAGTGGGGGTTTCAGGCCAAAAAAAGGAGCGATCTGCCCCCAGCGGGGGAAGAATTCCCAAACTGAACAAATTGGCCCCCTGGAAGCATCCCTTGCCCATGGGGTTGCTTCCGTTTAAAAATATTCCCTGGGTTTAGTGGGCTTTTCTGCCCTCCCTGGGGCCAGAAACAGCCAAAAAACATCTGATCTGTCCCCAGGGGTGGGGCAGAAAAGTTTTTAAATTAATTGGCCCTCACAGGAAGCGACCCTTGCCCAAGGGGTCGCTTCCTTTTAACAACAAAAGGACATCCCTGGTGTCTAGTGGGGCATTCCTGCAGCACGATTGTGATGCTGTGCGCGATCGTTAAACAGGAATGCCCTGCATTGAGACATCATATGAGAGGAAATACTCTTTCCTCTCCCCCGATGCTTCAATGCGTCGCCAAATGTCCTGTCCCTGCCCCACCGGAGCACCCAAACACTTGCCCTCTCTTCTGGACGCCTGGAAGCAAATGGCTTCCAGGCGTCCTAGCGCTTCCTAATGACGTCGGTGCGCGCTGACGTCACAGGATCACTGAGAGGGGAGGGGGGTCAGGGTGGCAGCGGAAGCTCTTCCGCTACCATCCCCCTTTGTGCCAACATGTTGGGCTGCCCATGGGGGGAGTGCCAGCGCTTCCCCCTTGGGTGGGTGCCATGACGGAGAGGTTCCTTCATGAGCACAGCCCAACCGATGCTCATGACGGAACTGCTCCGTCGTGAGCATTAAAGATGTTAAATATTTAATAATTTGTGTACGTTGGTTTGAACGCATGTTTTTGTATTTTTGTGTATTGTTTTTAGGTTTAACTCTTGCAGTCCTGAGCTTCCATTAATTGTTATGGGAGTCCTTAGAGTCCAGTAATGATTAAGTAAGAATCCACAGAAGTCAAAAGGTCAAGAACCACTGGACTAGCTCACTTATCTCCATAAGCTTTGGGCGCTGCAGGAGGTGGGAGATGGAGTAAACAAAGTACATTGCAAAAAAATGAGTTATGAGAAATCTGTTTATCAGAGAAGATACAGAGGCATCCCTATCAAGAGATAGGTAAGAGAACTTGGTAAAGGTGGGCTCTGATCTCGAAGTTTCCACTCAGCAAATCGCATTGCTTAAGTTTCCAATAAAAAGAGCATATGGAATTATCACGATGTCTGCCATTCAATGCATTTTTGTTAATTCATCTAAGAAGTTGAGGACAGTTCTGTGCCTCAGCGTTGAATAATATCAAAGTACTGCACATTTGCCTGTCTTTGACGCTCATGAAGCGGGGCAGAGATAATTCAGCATTGAAGATATCGGTATTCTTCAGCTAGGGCCTCATTGCATGGAATTCCCTTAAAGGCAGCTAGGGACAAATTCGTTTTCAGGCATTTCCTGAAGTGATTTAATAGAGACCAGATGTTTTCTCATACAAGAATTGTAGGCATTTACATGGGGAATCTCTTGCAATGGTCTGGCTGTCAAAAGGCAAAATAGCTGGCTTTCAAAAAAAACATTCTTCCAAACTGTTAGTAATTTTTTCAACTTTCGCTACTAAAAGATTTCTCTCAATAGGATATATAAGTCCTTGACTTGACTGACAGTTTTTTTTTCATACTGCAGAATTTGTGCATGCAGCATCCCAAGTTTCGGTGGGGAGGGTCTGTAATTAATCAGAGTGTTCCTAAGTCCTGAACCTGAAAATTGAAAAGAACTAAGGCCATCACATCCCCTTGTTTTATTCTTTAATTAGTGCAGTTTTTAAATAACAATAATTATTTCCTAATTTAATACACCAAATTAATCTGCTGCAGAAGCTGAATGGCTCTCAGTAAGGAGGCGATGCCCTTAAGTTAAATTGATACCGCAAGTTTGTCGTGTCTAGCCCATAAAGGGCAGTTTTAAGTAAGATAAAATGGGTACAGCGAACATTTCTTGCATTCCGTAAGTTTACAAGTCATAATTGCCATAACCATGATTTAGGTACTGATTTCAGATCTAGAGATCATTTGAATCCATGGTAGCAATTGGTTTCCTGAAGCCTGAGGGAGTAATGTCCATCAGTAACTAGTTTGTATAATATACTTCAAATTCCTGTAGGGTAATGAGGCAATAAATAAAAGGAATCAACATTGTTGTTGTATTGCTTTGTAGAACGTACTAATCACCCAAAAGTGTATCCAGATGCTTGCGCAGGTGTGTAGAGGTGAGGTCCCCAAGGTGCTTATTCGAAGAGCCAGGGCTTCAGCTTCTTGTGGAACTCAAAGTGAGTAGGAGGCTCTGTGTAAAGGGAGGTTGTTCCATGTCTTAGATCCAATGTAGGAGAATGAGCGACCTCCAGGTTTGCTTTTCTCGATGCTGGGAATGTAGGAGTAGGTGTCTGGTGGGTTGGTGAAAGCGTATGCAGCTGTTAGTGTTCTGGTCTTGTGTAGGTCTTTGTATGTGTGCGTGAGAACTTTGAATTAGCTGTGCTTGTGAATGGGAGCCAGTGAAGCTTCTTGAGGTGTGGTGTGATGTGGGTGTGACTTGGAAGGTCAAGTATGAGTCTTGCAGTTGTGTTCTGGATGGTCTGCTGTCAGTAGGAGTTGTTTGAAGATTCCCGAATAGAGATTGTTTCCATAGTCCAGCCTGCTGGTGATTTTTGCGTGACCTTTGAACATTGATCTTTTCTTGTAGATAAGGTGTTTTAAAGACCCCTTCTGAGATTACGGTATATTATGGGTTTGAGCTAAAATTAAATAGCAGGAAAATTCAGGACACACTTAATGACCTTGTTTAAATAACGCAAGTTATTTGGACCCTACAACTTGCCAGATCGGCTTCTTGCCACAGATTCCTTACCTTAGAATTCTCCCTAGGTGTCAGACTGGATCCAGAAATTTATTGTGCGTATATCCCTACATGCCAGTAGGTTGCATGGCTGGACTGTCGGAAGTGATGTGCATGTTGTCTATATAGGTGCCACCCTAGTGGGTTGCCAACCTTTCTTTTCTATACGTGCCAGCCAGCCCAGATCCAAGGAGAGATAATCAGTCACTTTTTAACTGACCTTTTTATACTTTAGAAGTCCTTTTTGTGAAAACTTCTGGTGTGGTAGGATGAAAACTAGAAAGGCCGTCTTCAAGCTCTGCGGTGCTAGTCACTGACCGATGTCTGTGACCTACCCACACCTTGTTTGCCTCTGGTGCCTAGAGTGTGACCAGGACATGAAGATCTGGTTAGATTGCCTCGCCATGCAGCCCAAGGCCTTGAGGAAGCGCTTCATCAAGCTCTCTGCTGCCTACTGTGCAATGCAGCAACAATACCGTTCCTGGTTGAGAGGAAGGTCCTGGGATCGTTTGTGAAGCCCAAGATCATCATTGCATTTGAAGTAGTCTTTGAGTAAGTCTCACCAGAGAAATAAAGAACTCTGTGGTCTTCTGCTTCACCCCATCCATCGAAGTCCTCTGTCAGAATGAATGAGCGTCCTCTTTCGTGGCCTGGCTCTGTGGTTCAGCCTTTACCTGGGCCAGCTCTGCATCTTTCAGAGTTTCCAGGAGCTAGAATGGCTCCAGCCAAACTTCAGGAGTTCTGAGGCCATGCCCCTCATATTGGGGCAGTCTGTTCGCACTTGCTTGCCTTCAGCCCACAGGTGCAGGAGGGACCGCCACTGATTTTCTGTAACAAGTCCATCTCCTGCTCCAGTTGAGCCCATTGGAAGCACAGATGGATCTGGAAAGGCTCCAGTGGTACCATCTCACACTTCTCTGGCCCGATGCAATCACTCCCAGTTCCGCTTTCCTCTTTCTACTCCCCAACACTGATTCAGAGCCGGTGGGGTGTTGTCCAACACTGGCGCCATGCTATCCAGGTCTTAGCCCTATTCCTATGGTTTGGTACTCGGGGAGGGTTGGGAGGGGTCCCTGGACCCTGAAGAATACCAGCCCCAAGACCCTAACATGGTCTGGCATGACACCAGTGGTCTGGACACCTCTTTTGCTATAGTAGTAAGTGTGGCTGAGGCACTGAACCTTAACCTATCTTCAGTGGCTGTCAAGACTAATGTCGTGACAAAGGTGTTTAAGTCGGGAGTGACACCCTCAGAACTGCTTCTCCCATTTAATGAAACCCTCACAGACGTCCTGCTTGAGACTTGGTTCAAACCGCGTACAGGGGCCCCTATGAACAGGACTATTGCCTGCCCCAGGGAACCCCAATTTCTACACTAACCCCAATCTGCTATTAGCCTCTTCCATGGCCACTGATGGGGCTTCCAGCTATATCCTCACCCACCCAGCCCTCACCATGCGCAAGCTTCTTACCCTCTGCATGGCTGAAGATGCAGAGCCCGCAGACCCTATGGGTCCGGCAGCCAGAGGTCAGGCCAGTCCACCCACCTGGCAGTTGCTGCCTCTAAAACCCCTTTAGTTTGCCCTTCTACCATCATGGACACCCAGTGGGAGGCAGGATATGTCATTACCCGCCACACTGGAGGTCAATAACCTCAGGCTGTTGGTTTCTTCAGATTGTCCAAAGGTGCGACTCACTCCTCTTAGGGACTTCTCCTCCACCCATACCACAGACAGACGGAGGACCATCTCTCCTTGCTCCACCAGGAAGTAGCTGCTCTATTGGCCAAGGGATCCATAGAGAGAGGGCAGACGTTACAAATGGGTCATGGTGGTTGTTATTGCGATTTTCTGGTACTCAAAAAATACTGAGGCCTTTTTCCTATCCTAGATCTGAGACCTCAATTTCTTCCTGAAAAAGGAGAAATTCAAAATGCTCATGCTAGTTCAAGTCTGGTTTGCCTTGGACCTGGTAGACTGGAGGGTTGTGTTGGACTTGCAGGATGCATACTTATACTTTTTCCATCCACAGGCATTACCTGCGGCTCCGGGTGGGCCATGAACACTTTCAGTTTGCCATGTTCTCTTTTGTCCATACCATTTCCCCTCAGGTGTTCACGAAGGTGATGGCGGTGTTGCAGCTCATCTGTGCAGGGGTGCCAATCTTCACCGAGTCTCGACGACTGGCTCCTGAAGGTAGGCTCGTCTCAGACTGTAGTTTCCCACCCCAGGCTACAGCCGACCTCCTGCACTTGCTGGGGTTCACTATCAAAGTGCTGAATTCACACCTAACTCCCTCTCAGATGCACCTTTTCATCTGAGCTGTTCTGGACGCTGTGCAGTTTCTTGCCTATCCTCACGAACTGTAAATCCAGGGTATTCAGGCTATGATACTGATATTTGAGCCTTTAACCTGGATTTCTGTGAGCCTTAATCAGAGGCTGCTGGGTCTCATGACCTCCTGCATCTTGCTTGTAAAACATGCCCTCTGGCATATGTGGGCTCTACCGTGGGACCTGAAGTTCCAGTGGGTACAACTGCAGGGGAATTTCCAACACGGTCCAGACTATGGAGGGAGCTGAAAAAGATCTGCACTGGTGGTTAACAAACTGTGATTGGATCAGCGGCAGACCCTTCTGCCTTCACCTACCAAATTTTACAGTGGTGACAGATGTCACTCCTGGGATGGGATGACTATTTGGGATAGGTGGAGATCAGAGGTCTCTGGTCTCTGGCGGAATCCGGACTCCACATCAACTATTAGGGCTCCGGGCATTCGTGCTAGCATTACAAGATTTTATGCAAACAATTAGGGAAGGCTAGTGCAGATGTTCCTGGTGAACACTACCACCATGTGGTACTGCAACAAACAAAGGTGGTGGGATCGTGGACCCTTTGTCTAGAGGTCCTGCGTCTCTGGACATAGCTGGAACATCAGGGCATATTTTTGATCATGCCTGGCAGCTCTCTGAATTCGTAGGTGGATGAACTCCGCAAAAGATGCCTTTTGGATTATGAGTGTCGTCTCCACCTGGAGGTGGTGTAAGGGCTCTTTCAGCAAAAGAGAGAGCCTTGTTTAGATTTGTTCGGTACCCATGAGAACAAGCAATGTCAACAGTTTTGCACACTGGAGTTTCCGAGCAGGCTCTAGCTCAGAGAAGCTTTCGTCCTAGAATGGCGCTCAGGCCTCCTCTACACCTTTTTGCCAATACCACTCCTGCCCAGAGTTCTCAAGAACAATAAGAATGACCGGGCTCAAGTTATCCTTTGGCATCCCGAGCTGTTGGGCATAGGCATCGGTCCTCTGATCAGGCTGCCCACCTGGAGGATCTTTTGCAGCAGCAGGGGAGGGTGCTTCACCTGAACCTGTCAACGGTTCGCTTTCATGCGTGGAGATTGAGCTGTGACAGTTGACAGCTCTCAACCTTTTGCATGAAGTCTGCAGTGTTACCTTGACAGCCATGCGTCCCTCTACCAAGCCTGTACGCCAGCCGTTGGGGCTAGTTTGTGGCCTGGTGTGCAGGAAATAAAGTTGACCCTCTTTCTGCTCCTCTCTCAGGACCTTCTCTTTATCCTCTCTCTTCCACAGCAGGGCCCTGCTTTGGGCACCGTAAATAGTAATCTTTATGCCATCTCAAAGTCTTTCTTCCATCCTTGTTAAAATAATCTGTGGTTTATAGGTTTTGAAAGGTGTGCAACAGGTTTCCACCTTCGCCCTGTTAAGTCACAGTGGGACTTCAATCTTGTCCTTACATTTCTGATATGCACTCCTTTTGAGTCACTGCACTCCCTCTGAGTCACTGCAAAACTATCCTCTTAGGCTCCTTGACCTCAAGAAATCTGCCTGGAGGGTCAGTGAACTTAAGGCTTTGTCATCCAACTCTCCGTACCTGAACAGCTACCCACACAAATTGGTTCTTTGCACTAGAGCTTCCTGTCTGCTGAAAGTTGTCACTCCTTTTCATGCAGGCCATTCCATCTCCCTGCCTGTCTTTTATGATCTGCCACATCTCTCTAATCAAGAGGAGTGACTTTGCTGTCTAAACCCAAAAAGGGTATTGTCTTTCTGCCTTTACAGCATGAAAGCGCTCCGGGTGGATGACCAGTTCTTTGTGATGTATGTCTGTGCGAAGAAGGAAAAGACAGTACTGAAACATTCTCCCGATGGATCCCACTCTGCATTAAGATCTGCTTCCAATTGGCCGAGAAGAAACGCCCTGAGGGTGTACCTGCTCATTCCATCAGAGCAAAGGCTGCGACTACAGCACAGAGTTCTGGTCCTGGATATCTGTCAGGCTGCCACGCGGGCGTCTCTTCACATGTTCACGAAGCATTACTGCCTGAGCAGTCTGTTCTGTCTTGCACTTTGCTTGCTCAGTCCAGGACTAATGTGAAACTGTTTCGCAGACCCATCTTCGTGGAGGTATTCAGTGGGTATCTATCTCTAAGGTAAGAATCTAGGACTAGAAGTGTGTAAGATAAAGAAGTTATTTGACCCACCCATCCTCCCGTCCCTGCAAACTGATTTCTAGGACCAGGGATTTTCCCCTTTAGGGCCCAGTGGTCAGTGTTCTTCATGGCCCCCCGCTCCTGGCATGAAAAGTTGTGAAAAGCAAGTGACGTCCGTGCACTGGCGTGGTGCCTATAGTGGTACCGCACATGTCACACACACAGCAGATGACGCGCCATGCAGATCCGAACGACACAACATACCAATGCACAGGGGAACTGCTAAAAAATTTCTGGATCCAGTCTGATTATCTAAGGATAATTCTAAGGTAAGAAATCTGCGCCTTGATAGTTTCTACCAGATAGGGAGTAACTTGTTCATCACACCGTTACTTCGTCTCTTTGTGGTCTTTAACCTTCTCAATTGAAAAAATTCCAAGTTAAGTATTAGAGGTTAATATGGTAAACCACTGTGGTGATGTAAAATTCCCCTCAGTTCTTGTACTAATCTGCTAAAGTGCATTCATAAAGCTCCAGAATGTTATCTCTGGCTTTGCACTGGTTATGCAAACAAATCCACTTGTTATCAATATGGCCCCTCCTTGCTTTCTCCTTTGCATATAGTTTTTTTTAACTACTCTCCTTGATTGAATAGACATGTTGAATTGGAAGAAACATTGACAGAGCAATATGCTGTATAACACCACGATTCTAAATATATGTATATTTGATCTGTGAATCATTCAACTCATACAGTCCATAAATATGTAGCTGATATAAAGACATTGATTACAGCTCATCTTTCATGGTATGCAAGAGGAGTCGGGGATTCCAGAATAAGTTTTGTTTAACTAAGACTCAGTCAGATTGGTGTCTGGTAAATGAAGATTAAATATCAGTCATCTGCATAAATACTTTCATAATTGTAAGCAAATGCTTTTTGGTACATAAACATGACCCTTTTTCAACCCTGGAGAGGCTGGGGTGTGACTGGACTCATCAGCCAGGACAGGGAAAGGAAGACTATGTTCCAAAAAGTCAACCCTCTAGTGAACAGTCCAGATGGCTTGCCAGTGTAGGAATTGGGTGGAGTTTTGCACAGAAACTAGGGTTACGTTATACTGAAGCTGCCTTGGTCTTCCTGGATGGATAGGTGTTGAAGGCCTGGCCACCATACTTTGCAGTATGGTGAAGTAAAGGCAGTGGCCTAACATCAACAGGACCAAAGTAGAAACTCTGAGTGTTACAGCAGCTAGAATGACCACTGAGGTGGATAGAATTGTTTCCTCAGAACAAATTATCCCATATATCCTCCTTGAACTGACCAAAGCTGACAATGTTGTAAAGATCTATGGCAGTGGTCAACTGTGAATGGTGAAGGGGTTATTGGCCTGAAGAACGTTGCTGTGAGTCCTGCCATTCCATTGGAGTGTCTGGAGGAAATTACTTAATTGGTTTTGTATGAGGTGGAAAGTAAGACCTGTGCAGAAATGCTGGATCTCCTTTAGTGGGTATGTGGCCACAATGGCCCAGACACCAGGTCTGGAATGAGGGATATGGCCCATGCCCCTACAACCATGTATAGAGGCACAACATGAGAAACCAGCATAAAAATTTCCCCACAGTCCAGAAGGAAACTGACACAACCCCCGCTCCCTGGGTGAGGATCTGAAATCTAAAAGGGCAAAAGCCCCTCTGGGAGACCTGCCAAAGCTTGCTAAACTGCAGGAGCACCCTCCAGGGAAGAATAGCGATTCTCCTTATAAAATGACAATGGAATTGGAATTTCATTGAAACACAGAGGCTAACATTATGCATTATTCCTTTAATGCAAACACCACACAGCCACTTAAGACCTAAATCGCAAAAGAAAACTCTTTGATTAAAGAACCTTTATGGCATATAATAGGCCCATGACCATCACAATCTGCCTCTTTGAAATGCGGTGAGAAAGTCTCTCCTTGGTGAAACAAAGGTAAAACGATTCCAAGAAGAACTGAAGAACATCAGGCGACTGAAGCCTCATAGAATAACAAAGACACAGTAAAAACTAACCATGGGCGTAGTACGCTAAGTAGCGCTACGCGTAGCGCACTTCGCACTACGCGTAGCACTACACGAACTGCGTAGTACCCTGTTCACAATGCCGTTTTCAATGATTGCGCAGTGTGGACAAGCATCCGGCACTGTGCAATCATTGAAAACGGCATCTTGCACAGGTCGGGCTGTAGTGTTCTGCCGCTCGAGTAGATTTTTACTCCAGCTGCAGCTTTCTCAACGCGGACTGGTAGTTTCTCTTCGCGAGCGGTCGCGAGCATACGCAAACACTTGCAATGAGAAACCTGACCTCCCTGCATTGAGAATCTCGCCGGGAGGTTATTTTTCCACTCTCGCGATCGGTAACTTGATGTTGCTGATCGCGAACAAGGAAAATGTCCCGCCGGGATGTCATTTTGCTTGCTCGCGGTCGCCAACTTGACATTGAGGACTGCGAGCAAGCAAAAAATGACACCTGCACTACGCTACACGTGTTTGCATTGGGCAACCTGCAGTGCGCATAGTGCAAAGTAGCGCAAACTACACGAGCGTAGCGTAGTGCTTTGCCCAGGGTTAATAAAAATTCCAACGATGACAACAGTCCTTCAAGAAGAGAATCAGATCCAGAAATGAACTACTGGACATTATCTGAAAGCAAAAGCCGATGTTAGTGTTTTATCTCTCCACAAAAAAATGTTTGACAGCCAATCAGCATTGTAACAAGATAAAGATTGCAAAACAAAGTCTTCCTTATAACATTAATTAACAGATAATAACCTCTACACCCAAATGTAAAATACATATTCCCATAAGGAACACAACACTAATTCCACTATATGTATTTAGATGTATATAGTTGGAGCCACCAACACCTCGACAGTTTTTTAGCGGGGGGGGTGTCTTATAATATTAACCTCTGTCTTTAATGACATTCGTATTTTACTGTCACTTCATTAGGAGAATCGCGATTTTCATTACAAGACTGGATGCTACCATTATGAATGTTGGTATTCCTGCAAAACCACTCATTCCATTGGTTTACAGTAATGCTTTGCAAAGGTAATAGAATTAGAACAATCAGCGGCTCTAAGAATGTCCTCAAGTCTGCTACCCTTCCAAAGGATTGGCTTGCCATATCTCCTCTCATAGAATGAGCCTTAAATCTCTAGAGGCCAGCACCCACTGATTGCATGGTCCATTTAACCCATCTCGCCATCGTAGCAGATGTCTCCGCTTTAAAAAGTTTAACAAAGGATATTTAGAGTTGTTCTGTACCTTTTGGGTCGAAGTTCCTTTGTTCTTGAATCATACTTTAATGCAATTAACAACACACAATTATTTGCAAGAGTCTTATTTTGGATAAAATAGTCAGACATTTTTACTAGTACTAACCAACTCTGTTTACCCCAAGGCGTCATAAACTGTTAACTATAAAGCGAATAGCATATACCCTGCAACGGGATATTAAACAGAGCAAGGAAGCAAGTTTGATCGAAAGTCTTTTGAGATCCAAGAATTTATTACTTGACCATGGAGGAAAAAAGTTTCAAGAGTAAGTTAACATCCCAAGGCGTTTCATACTTCAGATCAGGAGGTCTCCTTTACCTAATAATCTTAAGAACTCCACAGAAAATAAAATTTTTCCCAACAGACCTATTGTTGATCAAAGCATGCCCAGCTGGAATGGCTGACTTACAGCAATTAATTGTTCTATAGCTAATGCCCTTATCAAACTGTTCCACCAAAAAGTTCACTACTTCAACAATAGGTGCCTCTGCAGGATCCAGGACCTTTCCAAACACAAACATACCCATGTATATCAAATGTCTTTGTATCTGCTGCAGGTTCCCAGGGTCCAGGAATCTTCAAGAGTTCCTCAGCTCTGACATTTCCCTAGATCTCCTGAAAGTCTCCGGACAAGAAGGGTTAAAGTACCTGCCAGAACTAGGGGAGGTAGGGGTGTGGTGTTCTCCAACCACGTCCCTTAGAAGGTCCTGCTCGGCAGGAAGAAGGGAGTGTTTCAAGCTTATCCTAGCATCATTGGAAACCAAGCCTGGTATGGCCAAAAAGGAATTATTAGTACAAGTGAGCATCTTTCCTGTCTCGCTTTCTAAAGCACCCTCTGAATGATTGCAAAGGGTGAAAACGCATATGTATAAGTTCCATTCCAGACTTGCAGAAATGTGTACACTGTCAAAGCACCCGGGTCTTGCATCCAGCTGAAATACTTCTCTAGCTGAAGTGTCAGCTTGCTTGCAAAGAGATCTAATCTTGGAGGACTTCCAGTCACTGTAATCTCTTATGAACCTCGAGTTCCAGTCCGCCAATACATTTGTATCCTCAGGGAGATACTCTGCTCTTAGGCTGATGCTGTACTCCTGACAAAACATACAAATTCTTCTAGCTAAATCTCAAAGGTTTGAGGATCTTGAACCCCCCAATCAGCTTATGTATGACACGGGCGAAACATTGTCAATTTTAATAAGAACAGCTCTGCCTTGCAAACTGTTTGAAGCTCATAAGAGCCTTAAGAACCGCAGCTAATTCCAGATAGTTTGTGATGAGACCTTTCCTTGTTAGGACAGAGGCCCCCTGTGCTCTGTGTACTTAGACAAACACCCCAGCTGTGAAGGCTGGCATTGAACTTAAGAATAAATTCTGGAGAGCAGCCAACGATCACCTGGCCATTCCAGACATCAAGGTTCTCCATCCATCAAGTCAATTCTAACCTGGTCTCCTGATCTCTCAGGAGTAGTATGCTTTGAAGTGTCTGTAAACAAGATATCTTAGATGTATTACAGGTCTCATCACTTGACCTTCTTTTCTATAAGAAATAGTGTGCTTATGAAGACCTTGTACTCAAAGGGGACTTCCACTATTGTGCCTTTCTGTAGCATCAAATTCACGTTGTCTTCCACTACTTACTCCTGGTCTAAAGGAAGAACTGGGTTTCTTGGAAAAAAGGATTGATATGGAGTCTCTAGAATCTATCCTGAAACCTTGGACTGTTTCTAAGATCCTTGGGTCTTGAGTAATTTTTTTCCCAGGCCTGGGAAAAGAACCTGAGACTGCCCCCATTGTTCACAGGAAAGAAGGAACGAGGGTTATCTTTGTACTCACTCTGAAAACTAGTGATTCTTGACTACGAGACCTGGATCCTCTTGCACAGTAGGAAAGTCCTCTCTGTGGGTAGAATGAAGTTGAGGCATTGGACTGAAAGCCTCTTCCAAATCCTCTGCCTAAATTGGAGCCTTTGGAATGCGTAGCCAGCAGGAAGGCTCCTTCTGCGTTCCCTACCAAAAACTCCACAGTTAAACACCCTTATCCAGTATTTAGCCTTGTCGAGAGCCATAAAAGTAGCCACATATTTACTTGAATACTTGATCATATTCTTCCCGAAGAGGAGGCCACTAGGATTGACAAAGGGTTCCTTCTCAACCAGCTCCCCCAGCTTAGGACTGAACTTGGTTAAAACAACTCAATCACCATTCAGCATTTATGCCAACATAGGTGTTGCCTAAAAGAACTAATGCCCTCTGGCTCCAGCATCGAGAAGTTCAATATCTACATGGGTCTGACTGATCAAAGCTTCCTCTACTAGATCTATTATTTTTGCAGGGGACCTAACACAAGAGAATTTTTGAACAAAGATGAATATAAAGACTCCGGACTAACCTAAACAGAGGCAATGATGACGTTCCGTGAGATAACATCAATCTGAGGAGATTCCAGCCCCAGCAGTGATTTGTGCCCCTCCTCCTAACCACTGTCAAATACATACACTGCTATATGTACAATTATGCCTGAACTTTGGCATTACAGCAATGGACATATGATATCCGGCATGACGTTAGTGATGTTAAAGCAGCATTAGTGTTTGTTAGCTCATACTAACCCTCCCAGTAGTATGACGAGCAACTAAAAACCATTCTTTTTAGGTTTATTATCACCATTGTCTGCCCCACGGGTGATGGACAGAACTCAGTAGGGTTATACCCACTATGGTCTACACTATTTGTGAAAAGTGAGCTGTTCCCATCAACACTTATCAATTATTACAGAATAGGGATATTTATTCAAACACCTTTTTTGCCAGTACTGTGTCCGTTGTGTACACTAATATTGGTCTCATGTAATATGCGTAACATACCAATAATAAAGAAACAATGATAACATCTGCCCACCAAATAATTTGTAGGTTCCTGCTTAAAGCTCCAATAGTACAAGGATGCACAGCCATTCCACAAAAGCCCAGAGAGGCGACGCAATACCAGTTCATCTGTAAAACCAACTTTAAGCCTGCTCGCGAAGAGCACTATACTACCCAGAAGTACCACGTAGCATCCACACGTGACACCCTCACATTATGCAGAAGTCTCCCGTAGCTCCGGGAGGTGGATAGCCATTTTAAATTGCCGACCTCAGACTGGTCGTCGAACCAGCGGCAGAGAGAGGGGTTAGACTCTAGATGTGAATACACGGTGTATTGTTTGACAAAGTGATTCCTCAACTCTGCTGTGTGGGGACACAGGTCCCTGGTGGCAGGCATTACAACTATGTTAATATGCTATTAGGCAGTAGCGAACAAGTATAGTGTTAATCGGTATTGTGTGAGGCAACTATAAAGTATACAGTGAATCAGGAGTGTGTGTCTGACACTTGATACCCGGGTCTTTTACCACATGATCCTCGCAAACCGAGATCAGGCTGCTTGTACTTGAGGATGATATTGCGGACCGGATTCTCTTTCTAGTGACATGAATGAATGATGTGAACCCGTTCCAGTCATGGATCGTAGTGTCACAGGCCTGGTATATGTTTGAGATAAGCCTTACGTAATGACATTAGGCTTTACAACTTTAGATAAAACGCTCAAAGAATCCAAACAGGATATAGTAATCTATGTGGTAGACCTGGAGAGTACATGAAAAAAAAATCAAAATCTAGACGCAAGAGAGAAGCTTTTTAAGCACGGATATGACCAAAGAGCTTCCTTCGTGGAGTATCAGCATGGTCAAAATGTGTTGGTTTTAGAGCCTGTGGCTCCTAGGCCCTCCAGGTCAAGTGTATTGGGCCCCACATGGTCCTGGAAAAGAACAGATTGGTCACCTACCTGGCGGATTTGATACTCCCACATGGGTATCCATGTCAACTGCTTAAAACCCCTCTTTGAAAGGGTCGATGTGACAATGCTCATGGTGACTGATGGAGAGGCGTGTGAGAGAATATCTAAACCGCGTATCCAGTAATGCCAAGTATAAGTCAGTGGAGGCAGTTAGTGTCCTCTTCCTCATTGTCTGCACAGCAGCAAAAAGACCATCTCCAATTACTGGAACAATATGCTGTTCTGTTTCTCAGCCACATGACCAGACCCGGTGGTGTGTGCATGATTCAGACACTGGTGACCATTTGCTGTCAAAAAAATAAATCTATAGACTTCCAGATTAGGACATGGCCAGCATTTAGGCAGAAAATACCAAATTGTTGGACCTGGTGGTGATTGAGCGCCCAGCAGTCCCTGGGCCAGCGTTATGGTGCTAGTGCTCAAGGCCAATTAGAGAGACAGGGCCCAAGAACTCCAGTTCTGTATAGACTACTGGGGACTCATTGCAGTAACCAAGACTGACGCACACCCCAGGCCCAGAACATATTGCATCATAGACCAACTATGCTCTAAGTACCTCTTTGCTTTAGAACTGATTCGGTTACACGCTGATTGCTCTGAGGGAGGAAAGGAGAGGTCAGCACTTTACACTCCTGAGGGCCGCTTTCAATTTAAAGTAATGTTCTTTGGCCTGAAAAATGCCCCTGCCTCCTTTCTAGAGGCAGGACAATAGGGTACTGTCTGGGTTTGAGACCTTCAGTTCAGCCTATCTGGATGATAAAGCTGTCTTTTGCTCTACCTGGCAGAAACGCACATGTGCCTCCCCAACTCAAGATTCAAACCATCATGGCTTGGGAGCCTCCCAAAACCCAGAGCCATTACTTTAAAGCCAGACATATTGGCATTTACTATGCATGTTTAATACTTATAAGTTCCACAGAGGTAGGCCCTAAATGCCCATAGGTCATGGTATTTAAAAAGTTTGACTTTTGTTTTTACTTTTCACATGTGCTATCAGTGAAAAATCTCCAGAGTATTTTTTTGCTGGTTAAAGGCTGGCGCTCCCGTAGAAATGCACAGGCATACGTTATAACACTGTATGCATACCTTCAGTTTGGAATGGCTAGGTCCATGATTCAAGGACTTAAATTAATAGTATATTAAATTTCAACCTAATTTTCAAGTCCGATTTTAGATTACTGTTTTGAAAATGCCAGTTTTAGAAAGTTAGCATTTTGCTACCTAAATCCTCTAGTAAACTTTTCAGACTTTATCCCTTTCACCGGTCAGCCTGCTGGAAAGTGTGAATAGCTCACAGGAAAGCAAAGAAAAGTGACATGGCTGGGAAGAGGTGCAACCTTGGTGGCAGAATGGCCTAGGGAATGTGCCCAGCAAATGCACAAGCTCCAAGGAGTATCCTCTTTCAGACAGATGTAACTGACTTCCCTTGCCATGGTCCAAGTAGCTGGAGTAGCAGCAATCGCAGAAAGGGGGGGGGCTGTTCCAGAACTGGATTTCTAGGGATGCACCTCAGGGAGGTGCTCAGAGCTCTGCACAAGGAAATGAAGGACCATATTGGCTTTAGGTAGAGAGGAGCTCTGTGGAATAGTTTACTACTCTAATATTTTACTCCCTTGGTTAGGGAGTGGCCAGGATATTAACCCACCCACGTGCTGACCGTGAGAATGAAACGTATACCCTCTGCATCCCCTTTAGAACACCTGGACCTGTAGAAGATAGAACTGTGCCTGCTCGCCAACTTGTGGAGAAAAACCCCAATGGTTAGACCTACTCCCTAATGGTATCTAGAACTGACGAGTGGACTCAAAGGGCTAGTTGAGTAGCCTTCTATTGGGCGCTAGGAACACAAACGCTGTAAGAAGCCCAGATCTATGCTTAGCCAAGCTAATCTGGATTTGCCCTGGACCCGGTTGGTGACTTCTGGGAGATTGTGTCCTAACCAACAAGTGGTGCCAAAAATGCCTAGACCCTTGGCTGGTGTTAATGTACTCTTTTCTCCTGCAAGACTGGATGGATTCTTGGAAACTTTTTTAGAAATATTTTGTCCCGCTGAAAGGTTACTAACCTCCAGAAAAGTTTCCAAGTGTGAACGTAGATAATTATACCGAGTCTAGTGCTGAGCAGAACCCCGACGACAACTCGTTCCTTTGCCCAGATTTTGCCTGTTTGGAGTTTTCCTGCCATTGAGAGCCTTAAACTTTCTTGTTTCAGCCGGCCGCCATTGATGGGGTCCTCTTCCAGCTGCACCATGACCCTACGATTACATCATTGGTGAGGACTTTACACCAGAAAAGCGACTGTGTATGAAGATAAACTTTACTTGGGACAAACTTGGTCTCTGTATCGGACGCTAGCTCCATCACTGTTGACCATGACCAGATATGTCCGCATTACCAGATACCCAGCCACGGTTGGCACTCTGTGCTTTTTTTAGTCAAGAAACACCTTCAACTTTGACAAATCATAGATCTAATTCAAATTTGTGACACTTTGGTATCTAGTTCATTTAAGTTTACACTATTTTTATCAATTGGATTGGGATTTTTATTGTGGTTTTACTTTTTTTAATTTTTTTACTGTTTTGATATTGATAATTGCCTTAAACATTTCTCCTAGTTTAAGTCTGTCTGCTAAGTGCTACGTCTACCAAGGATTGAGCTCAGGTTTGCTGAGACATAACTTACCTAGTACAGAATATCGCCATTATTAGTTGAAAATCACTCCCATCCACTTAAAATAATAAACCAAATATGCATTTCTGCACTTCACTTCCCCTTGTTTATTTCTAGAAGCCCTAAAATTAACATTCTTCAAAAGCATTTTTTACCCCTGAATTTGTCTGTGATAATTCCTTGGATAAAATTGCACTTCATTTAAGTTAAGCCCAACCTCATTGACTTGTAGGTCAGCAAACACTGGCCTACTGTTTGACTTAACAGTTTTAGGGTGGTCTTCCCCCTACTTTCTGTCTTCCTTCTCCACTTTTCTCCTTCCTCCTCCATTTTTCTCATTCCTCCTCCATTTTTCTGACCTAGTTTTTGCTGGTAATAGGACTCTAGCACTGGTTGGCAGTGGTAAAGCATGCAAAGTGCTTGTGTTCTCTCCCCTAAACATGGTAATATTAGTTCATCCCCAATTGGCATATACAATTTACTTACAAGTCCCTAGTAAAGTGGTAATGCATGTATCCTGGGCCTACTAGTGGGCCTGCAGCTCTGATTGTGCCGATCATTTAGGTAGCCCTTTAACCATGTATCAGGCCAGCCATTGCAGAATCTGTGTGCATTTTACACTGCCATGTCAACTTAGCATAATAAACCTTTTGTCAGGCCCAAACCTTCCCATTTTATACATGTCACTCCTAAGGTAGACCCCGAACAACCCAGATGGCAGGTTGCAATGTATTTAAAAGGCAGGGCACGTACGTTTACGTTCCGCACCCTGACCCTAAGAATTGGTTCTTTGATAAGCAGACAGGGAGGTTTGTACCCCAGTGTACTGAGCGCTACGTGTATGCGCACTCCAAGGGCGGCTTCAAATGTCCCAAGATGGCACAGCTCCCACCGGTCGGCAGACACATGGGTTGGCGAGTGTAGTGCTTTGGGAGGTGTTAGTCAAGGTGATAGACTTGACTATCAAGATATCAAGGCCAAGATTAAGACTATCTCCCCCCCCCCCCCCCCCCCCCCCCATACACACCGTGGAATGAGGAGGGCCAAGTGGTCGCCTTCATTAGCTGAAGGTTACTTCCACAGGAACAGATGGAGTGTGATTGAAGGAAGGTTTTGCTGTAGTCTGGGTACTAACTTCCTGGTTCAGACAAACCATAGGCCCCTCATATGGCTCATGCTGATTAGGTGTGAAAATCCCAAACTGTTGAGGTTGTCCATCTCCCTCAGGGAATGGATTTTAGGGTGGAGCACCATCCGGGGTCATACCACCCCATGCTGATGGTCTCTCCAGGTTCTCCCCCTTTACTGAAGAGAACTCCGGGGGTGGGGGGGGGGGGGGGGGGGGGGGCGGACTTTAGGCAACACATTAGACCTGACAGCCTTACGGTGGGCTCCCCTTGCAACATTTTACCTTCCTACAATTTTTTGCTTTGTTATTGTTGATATTGGGACTCTGCACACTTTGCCACTGCTAACCAGTGCTCTAATGTGCTTGTGCTCTCTCCTCTAAACATGGTAATATTGATTCATGGCATATTTAATTTGCTTATAATTTCCTTTTAAAGTAGTAATGCAAGTAATCCAGGCATGTACATTAAATGCTACTAGTGGACTTGCAGCGCGGATTGTGCCACTCGCCTAAGTAGCCCTTTAACCATGTCAGAGGCCTGCCATTGCAGAGCCTCTGTGCAGCTTGCACTGGCATATCAACCTGGCATAATAAACCTTTTGCCCTGCCTAAAAACTTAAAAGCATCCCTAACGTAGGACCTGGACAACCTAGAGGGTAAGGTACGATGTATTCAAATGGCAGGACATGTACTTTAGATTTGTGTCCTGATAAGAAAAACTCACTACTGCAAGTCCAACCTCTCCCATAAGTAAAATTGGGCTTACTTTATTTCATTTTAGAAGTGAAATTTCCAATTGGGAGGAGAGAAACCCTTCAGGTCTTTTCTCTGTGCTCTCAATTTAAAATCCAAATTTATGGTCAAGTCCTATTTTAAATGGCAAATCTGAAAATGTCACTTTTGGAAAGCTGGTCTTCCTTGCTTTAGCCATTTAGTGCCCATAGCGCATCTGATCACCTGACATGTGTAGTTGGCAGTTGGGCTTTGGGACCGAAGGTGTCAATGGGTCCTCTCTAGCAAAATGGGAGGGAGGAGCTGGGCACAGCGTCACTTAAATCTGAATACACTGAGTCCAGTCCACGTGGAAAGGGCTGCATACCCCCCTGTAATGAGTCAGGGCAGCAAGGGAGGACCTCGGTGCACTTAAAAGGTACGTCTTTCGCGAGTTGGGGGTGCATACCAACAATCTGGTGCAAGCCTCAAAAGTTTTAAGTCCAGTTATGAGGGGTGCAGAATTAGTTCCATAGTAGCAACGTTGGTAAAAGCGGCAATTACATTGGCCATCCTTGGACAGTATTAATGTCAAATCTATGATTATAGAGTACCACTTACGATCCAGGTTTGTCACCTTCATTAAAACCCTGCAATAAATGATCAAGACTTTAAGAAAGTGATTCCCCCATTTATCATTAAGCTTAACAGGGGCCGCTTCTCATGCGTTCTCAGCAACATCCTCTATTGTTACCTTCACCATGACAGCCCGATAACGAATGTATTACCTGCACCGCCTTGGGGCCTTGTCTTGTGCCCCCAACTCCTCTGGACCTGCTAGATGAAGTCTCCCTCTACAACAATCAATGCTCTGACCCAGAAGAGGCCAAAGGTGAGGTCTTGGAGAACGAGCCATTGGAGATTGAGTGTGATCAAGACAAGGAGGAATGGTGGGATTTCATTGTACCTAAAGAAATCCGCATCAACATACGCGGATTATTCAGACGACATTGCCTAGTTGCATGGTTTGTGGAAAAAATACTTAAAATATGCTTTCAACGAGCTCCCAGGAGGACTGCAAAATCATCCCTAGTTTGGATCATGTACGTTAAGAGGGATAAAGTTCATTACTACACATGCAACAGCACAAGCAGTAATATCACACATTGACAAAATAGACCTGACTATGCACCAGCATGCTTAATCAGTCATTGCAAACTGGACTACATAGTGGTGGTGTCTCATAGATGCTCCAAAAATAAAACCTACTCCTCCCTTCTCTCAAAAACATGTGTATTGAGAACTTTAGGTGCAGAATTAGTTCCATAGTAGCAACTTTGGTAAAAGCGGCAAACACATTGGCCATCCTTGGACAGTATTATTGTCAAATGAAATGTGATCCGTCTCAACCCTCCGAAATTTCATCCTAGATGAGATGTAAGAAGAAGCTAAAGCCAGAGAAAGCCTAAATCCTTCTGTTAACCCTGGACCAAACTTAGCCAATGCGTACCATCTAGCTGTTGCCTCACTGCTCAGTGACCAGAATGGGTTAGTCCACGTTTTCACCTGGAGTTCTAAGCCAATATACTTTACATGACCTTTGACAGAGACTTTATTTAGAAAACATGTTAGGTGCTGCAGAGCATCAAGACATACTGTGATACTGTGCTTTATTATGCAGATGGGTTCCTTCAATGTGCTTTTGTGGGTCCAGGCAATCACAGGCATAGAGGAGCCTTCAATCAATAAGGAGGACATGGTTGTCCATAGGATCCCTTAGACAGTCTGGTTACAACCAGGTATATATTCCACAGCCAGAGGCTAAATTTGCCAGAGCGGTCACAGATGAACAGGATATAGGGGTGCAGTGGAAGTGCACTCCCAGGACCATACCAGGCATTCTGGACAACCCCAATTACTTTCATAGGCAGTGACATGGACAATCTCCTGCTTTGTTCCCTAATGGGCTTTTACTTTTGAGTTCACCAGACTATGCAGCCCAGGTGCACTTTAATTTTTTTTTTTTTTAATGCTACCATCCAACCAGAGCGCAACACCACCTGTAACTATGAGAATGTCAGCTGGAACTTCTTCTGAAGGGAATGATTGAAAAGGTGCCGAAGGGCCAAAGAAACCTGGGTTGATACTTAAGATGCTTCCAAGTGAAGAAGAATTCCGATCCATCATGAATCTCCCAAAAACACTTAGATTCTGAAAAATCAATCCTTCCCGATGCTAACCATGTAAGAACTCCCTGTTGCGACTCAAAATGGAACGGCTCTTAACCAGACATACAGGTGATCAATTTGTATGTTCCATATACCTAAACAATAGGCAGTGTATTTGTTTGGTTGTGGTGCTGCAGCAGTTACAGTTCAAATCCTTCTTCCATTTTGAAAATCTCACTCTTTACCTCCCAACCCAGACGGTCACAAGCTGCCACTTCCCTGATGCAGTCAGCAAAAGGGCTATCCGGTATATCCTTACTTGAATGACTGGCTTGTGAAGGCATTTTCTGCAGTCTGTCTCTACAATGGCTTTCATACGTTTTCTTTAATCAATTAGGCCTGAGACTTTTCACCCAAAATCTTCCGACCATCTTTCCACACATCCATTTTCTAGGAGAAATCCTGAATACATTTTGGCAAAGTGTTTCTAAACGTTGGCTGCTGAAGTCTGGCTTAAAGAGATATTCCCAGTCAGGGTCTCCATTCCTTACTGGGCCTTTGGTCATCATGCATAGGAATAATGCCTCCTTGCGGGTCTCCCCTTCAGACTTGGACTGTCAGACTAGTTGTTGATGCTTCCATGGAAGGTTGGGGAAGCGCACACCCAGGTGGTATCCAAAGGGGGTCTATGGCCTGAGCAAGAGAAATCACTCCACAGAAACATCTTTGAGCTACAAATCGGATTGAACATCCAAGCATTCCTACCACAGCCTGCAGGCCTGGCTGTCCTTTAGATGAGTTGACCGCTATCTATTAAATCCCCAAACCAAGAGATGTAAGGTCTCGCACTTTTAATAAGTAGCAGCTACTGTGTAACCGTAAACAAGGTTGATATATCTGAGGTCCGGAACAAACAAGCTGGGACACTAAGTGCCCTATTGTATTGTCACAAGTGGGATCTTAATCAGGATCATCTACAGCAGATCTTTGACAAGTTTGGCCATTAAATTCTCACTTTCCACCTTGCCTAACAGAAAATTTGTTATGCAAGCAGCTACTGCCTCAAGGGAAAATACTTTCTTGACTTCGCTTAAGTTTATAATTTTTCTTCTCATTCTGACAGGCCTGAGGAAAGCAAAGACTGAGTCCTCATTGAGTGATTGCCCCACCACAGCCTGGCCAGTTTTGGTGCAATGCCTACTGCGGATGTATCGGGCATACTGATTCAGTTGAAGAACCACCCCAGAATTCTCTCAAGACAACTGTCAAATCCACCAGCAGTTTTAATTCACCCAGCCTAACCGATTGGGCCATCTTTAATTTTTCATAGACTCTTGGCAAATGGAGTTGCAGGTATGTGCCCCAGGTATAAGAACTTAAAATGCCAACTCTAAGCATTTCTGATGAGAGGGGCAAGAATAATGACCTATATCCCATTTTGATGCAAATTTCCCCGGTTACTTTCTAACCTTCTACACTTAGCAGGCCTTGAGTACTCCTTAATCTGGTTGCGATGGCTGAATTAAGGAGGACAGATTATACTTCACTTTATTTTTCTCAATTGGCCATTTAGCAGTTAGTGAAAGATCTTTTTAGAGCTTTCTCTTCTGTCTTGGTAGCTTAACATGGTACTCGGAAGTTGATTCTCCCACCCTGCGAGCCAAAACCTTTGATCGGATCTGAAATCTCTTGCTGAAGTTAGCACTGCTTCTGGCTTTTATATCAATAAATGGAGTGCCATGATAAAGGAATATTTGAGTTTTCGTCAAGCAAAAAGTCACCCTCATTTCATGCTAAAGGTACCCTACCTTCAGATTTTTGTATCGGAGCGAACTTGATTCTTGGGTATTTCTTTACACGCCAATCTACACGTGCTGTAAGAGCATCACATTGTTGGATGTGCTCAGGTACATCAAACAAATGCATTTTTAAAGAGAAATACACAGTTCTTAGTCACTGTTGTGTGCCGGGGTAGGGGCTGCCATCTAAGCAGGGTATTGCCTCTGGCTGCATCACTTTCTGACACACAGTGCCTACTTTGAGACCAGATAATAGCATGATCAACGTAGAGCATGTCTGACAGGTGCACTGTATGCAGCAGTACTACTCCCTGATTCCTGCCTAGCGGCCACACATTCACCAAGCACTACTGTTTGTATTTAAATGTAGCAGCTGAATCTTCAGTGGATGAAGCCTGTTTTGAAATTAGATATGCTACTGGCATGTGGGCCTATGAAAGATCCTATGCTGGAGGACAGTTTAGTAATCTGTGACTCCAGTTTACTAGCATTGGTATCTTTCAGATTCATACTTGACCTCACCGGTCAGAGGCTCACTAAATACTCTTGCTATCCTTCATACTTGTGTTAAATCTGAGAGATAGTGGCCTCTGTGAGGTGTAGTAAGCTCGGCTCTTAAATCTCATTGGCTGAAGTTTGGGTTGTTTTCAAATGAGATGAAAATGCCATTATAAACTGCTTAGGGGTCAATAGCTATTTTAACACTGTGTTACTAGTAGTACTGAGGCTTCCAAGCCTGACAGTGGAGAAAGATATTAAGGCATGTGAGCTGTGAAAGATACCAGTGGTAGAGAATTTGTTACTGGTAAGTAATACATTTCTTCAGCAGTTGTACCTCAGTCCTCCATTAAGTCACTTACCTTCACCGTAATCTAAATGTGCACAAAGTCAGGTTATCTGAAACAAAAATGTAGCCAAGGCAAAGGTTATTCAGGCTTTGAAGTGGAGATGTGGATAGGCACTGGCATGAGTGAATCTCTGGCTTTCTGTGATCTTTAACAGCTAGTGCAGCTTCTTGTGAGCCTTCCCCTCATTAGATTTTTGTTTTTCATAAATAGCAGGTGTTTAGTAATGGATAAAGAGTAGACCTTGCTCAGAGAGTAGCTTATACCTAGTCTACCGTTTATTTTTAAAACTCATTACTGTGATATTTAAATACATTCATATGGTTCTGTCAATTTCAGGTATCCTATGCACGACCAAGCTCTGCTTCCATCCGTGATGCAAATTTGTACGTCAGCGGCCTACCAAAAACAATGACCCAGAAAGAGCTAGAGCAGCTATTTTCCCAGTACGGGCGCATTATTACTTCACGAATACTAGTGGACCAAGTCACTGGTAAGTAGGTATCTGTTCCCCAATAGTGTTTTCTCTTTTTCAGGTAGGTATCTTATTCTGCCTCAAAGAAGCAATAAATATACTTGTATACTATAATCTGTGGTTTTAATTTGTATATAAGCATATTTATTTTACAGTCGGAATTTTCATTAATATGCTTAGGCTGAAATAGACTGAACGGTGTACTAAATAGGCCATAAAGTGGGTGACACGTCTGTGATACTACATATCAGCCACCACTAAGGTAGGCCCTAGCTAGCCCTATAGGCAGGGTGTGCTGTAGGTAAAAGGTAGGACATGTGCCTTAACTGTGTGGCATGACCTTGAAGTGACAAACAGCCATTTTGGTTTCTCACTGCTGTGAGGCTGCCCTCTCATAGGAATGCATTGGGGATTCCCAGATGTGTTTCAGTTGGAATTCCTGACATGAGTGGAGTAGCATGATCAAGTTTGGTATGTTTGGAATAGTGGTAATAAATTCTGCGTAATGGTGTTCGCAGATTTATTATCACTATTTTAGAAATGCCACTTTTAGAAGTTGGCATTTCTGTGTGCTGTCTTTGTGCCTGCATGTTGTGTTTTGCATGTCTGGCTTTGGAGGACAGTTGCTGGGGAGGTGAGTTAGCTCCGGCGGGGTAGTCAGCACTAGGCTGACTAGGCCGATCTGCATTTGGAGTCGTGGGAGGAGCAGCACCTGGACCTGAATAGGACTGTGCCTGCCTTACACAATGCTGGCTCAGCCCCCATGTGCTGTGTCTGGGGCCAGAGCCTACACTGACAATGGGGACTGTTCACTTAAGTGCCCCCCAGAACTGGTTTGGACTAGGTCCAGTTCCCTGTCCCTTTGCACAACAAAGACGGAAAGTGGTATAAGTATTGGGGCTGTGACCCCATGAAAATGTTGAAATATGTGATTGACCAAGTTGAAGAGGACTGCTGAGCGCCAGGAGGAACCGCCACAAAGGACTTTCCATCTGCTAGGGGGCCCATGAGCAGCCTGCCTGGACCAAGCTCTGCCCTGTGTGTCCTGGAGCGCGAGGAGCACCTTTTGCCTTGGTTGTGCCCCTCCGCACTGTGCCACTCATCAGAAGCGCATGATCGTTGCTTGGCTGAATTACTTATCCAGAGCCTGAGAAAGGGGGCTCCTGCTTCTAAACACGGCAAGAGGAGCCGCACCGCAAAGCGGAAGCCAGGCAGAGGAAGCACTGTTGTGGGCGGGCTCCCGTGGTGACGAGGGAAGCCCCGCATGCTTTCTGAGCCTGAGAGGGCTCAGTTGGCCCTCCGAGAGAGCTGTGCTGTGCTGCCTTTTGCCTGAAGCGGCATGTGGCCATGCAGCTTGTGCTGGGCTGCATTGCCAGGACCAAGATGTGGTGGAGAGTTTGAGGCATGTGGGCTGCTGAATTCATATCTGTGCATAGATCGCCGCCTAGTGTTGGGTCCGGATGATTGCACATTGTTGTCCTGGATGAGTCTTCGAAGTATCACGATAGGTGGCTCCTCCCCTGGACTACAGTGCGCATGGGCATCGACTCCATCCTCAGATTGTTTTTTTCCGCCATTGGGTTTGGGTGTCTATTTGTTAACTCAAGTTTGGAATCGATAAAAACTTTCCCTTTGGCCAAAAGACCTTTAGTTATCGTCGGTATTGTCTTTGCGATCGGTGCTCAGTACTTCTTCCAGCTCGTTCCCCGAGCCGGACATCAAGAGGAGCCGCGTGGCTTTTCGGCACTGAAGGCCCGGTCGACGCCAGAGGCCTTATCGACGATCCATCATGGAACGGAGCCCGTTCAAGAGGTGCCCCGTTTGCAACTCCAAGTATCCTCACATCGATGTCCACCCAGTGTGCAACAGGTGCCTGTCTCCGGATCACGATGAAGCCAGCTGTATGGTTCCGCTCCAAGAAGACGTTTCGCCTTCGACGCGCAGCGCGAAAGGAGGCCCAGCAGACGGCACCTGACCCGGTGAACATCTTCGATGTGGAGGAAGATGAGGGAGTCGATCAGGAAGTTCAAGAGAACCTGTCTGATCCTGCATCGGAGATCGACTCCAGTTACGACGCGGATGTGGAAATGGTCGATAATGAAGACGTCGTCGACTAGGTAGGAGACGATAATGAGGCCTTTGGGGCCGTGGAAGGTAGCTCGAGCAAGGAGCTGGGCCCAGCCGTTGGTACGTGGGCCGCAACCAAAACACTCGATAAGGCTCAGGTCGAGGGAACGCCACATGGCCTTACCCAAGATCGTACACTTGGTTCTACAGCCTCGCCCCAAGGCCCGGCTACGGGCATTTCTAACGAGCCATCGGTTGACCGATCGGAAGCGTCGGTGTCTACGCAACCGAAAGCACTGGGCGCTAAATCGAAACCAAAAGTGCGTATTGCTTTGGTCAGTTCGAAGGCCTCAGAACCATCGGCACCGACAAAACAGAAGAGTGTCATCAACCCGGTGAGGTCGCTAAAGGGTGTTGAGACTAAGACCGGGGCACCGAAGAAACTGGTCAAGGACGTCGACCTGAAGAAGTCGGCGCCGAAGGCCGTCGACACAGACAAGGGACTCGAAACTCAGAAAGTTCTCGATCCTAAGCGTCGACCCGACAAGACTAAAAGCAGTACAGACCTCGGGTCCACACCCAGCGGTGGCTCGAAAGAACCCGTGGAGTCAACACAGCCATCCACCTCCTTCTCGAAGCAGGTGTCGGACTCACGAAAACGCATTAAAGAAAAGGCTTCTACTGTCGGACCAAAGGCTACTCCACCCCCGAAGCCGGTCAGTAAACCTCCAAAATCGTCGGCACCCATCCAGTTCACTCTGCCACCGAAAGTGATACCTAAGGCCTTCGCCCCTAGGACGGCCTCCGAAACGACCAAGAAGGTGCCCACGGGGCCGAAGCCTACAACTGCGGAGGTGGCCACTAAGCTTCGACAGCCTCCACCTGAAGATCAGCCAAGGTAATTTATCGACGCCGAGACGGGTAGACTTTCTATTTTTAAGCGAAAGATTGCCCCTGAACAGCCTACGGAATCATATAAAATTCCATTAAAGAAAGAGGGATTCTGCTACGTCACCTCTTCTCTTTGAACCTATAACACCACATGGACAAGACACTGCCCCTATCTCACCACATACTCAGATGTGGAGGCAGGGGATGGTGACAATGAGGAGTACAGCTATCCTGTTGACACTGATCCTGAAGATCACACTGAACCCTGGGCAGACGCTGCTGACCCAGGAGATCCACAAACTGCCCCAGACAGTCCTGTCTATGCTGTTAAAACCTCGCCTACTGAAGACACTGCTGCGTTTAATGCACTTATTGAAAGGGCAGCAAAAAAATCATGATGTCCAGCTTCATGCTGATCCTATTGAAGAGGATTTTTTGTTTGACACCTTCTCAACCTCAGAGAGAACTGTCAAGACTCTCCAGTGCTAAAGGGTGTCCTAAAACATGCTGGAGACATTTTTAAGGAGACCGCAAGGGTGATAAACCCCTGAATTGAGAAGAAATACAAACCGGCACCTGGGGACCCTACGTATATCAAGGGACAGTTGCCGTTGGATAACTCTGGTTGTTTCCAATGCCCAGAAGAGGGCGAACTCGCAAACAACGCGTGATGCTCCTCCCACTGACAAAGAATCTAAAGTGCTAGAAGCATCAGGGAAAAGGGTGGCAGCTCAAGCGGCCAATATCTGGCGCATCTCCAACACACAGGCACTCTTAGCCAGATATGACAGGGCTCATTATGATACACTTGAAACCCTGTTACAACACTTGCCAGATGAGTATAAGGAGGCAGCGGAGATGCTAATACAAGAAGGGAAACTTATATCAAGTGTGAGCTGGACGCAGCAGACACCGCGGCCAGAGCAATTAATACAAGTGTGATGTTACGGCGACATGCCTGGCTGAGAATCTCCGGTTTCAAGCTCGAGATACAAACCACCATACTGAATCAGCCTGTTAACCCTGATCACTTATTTGGCCCAGAGGTGGACACCACCTTGGAAAAAATCAAAAAGGACACAGACTGCAAAGTCTATGGGGGCTCTACAGTCGCAGCAGTTCAGGGGTGGTTCCTTTCGTCGCTCCAACAATAGAGGAACTTCCAGAGGCCAGCTGTCCCAGCAGACACAATACAGTAAAAGAGGCAAGCAGACCACCTACACCAAACAGAGTGGAGGTGGCTATCGTGGAAACAGCACCAAGGGCAGAGGTCGTGGAAACAGCTCCCGATCCTCCGCCACTAACAAACAGTGACGTCTTGTCACTGCCCCCCGACCATACCACAATGGTCGGGGGGAGAATGCAACAGTTCCTGCCGGTCTGGAAATCCATCACTACAGACAGGTGGGTGAGGCAGCTTATCCAGTACGGTTATTGTCTGGAGTTAACATCCACTCCACCCAACATACCCCCAAGACACCGTCCTATGTCCACAGAGCATTTGCAATTATTGCAGCAGGAGGTACCCGTCATGCTGCAAAAAGCAGCCATAGAGCTTGTGCCTGTGGAAGAAGGTACAGGGGTGTACTCACTGTACTTCTTGATCCCAAAAAAGGACGGGTCCCTCAGACCCATACTAGACCTCAGGCCCCTAAACCAGTACATTCTATCAGAACACTTTTACATGCTCAAACTACAGCAGGTTCTACCATTACCTGGTCAGGGAGCTTTCCTCGCAACATTAGATCTGAAGGATGCATATTTCCATATACCGCTACACCCGTCACACAGAAAATAACTCCGGTTCACCATTCAGGATCAGCCTGATCAGTTCAAGGTCCTCCCTTTCGGAATGACGACGGCGCCCAGGGTGTTTACCAAGAGCCTGGCGACAGTGGCTGCACACCTACGGAGACAGAACGTTCACGTCTACCCTTCTCTGGACGACTGGCTTATCCAGGCGAAATCGGCCCAGCAGTGTGCCGCCCACATGTCCCACACCATTCACCTTCTTCACGATCTGGGGTTCTCACTGAATTATCCAAAGTCCCACCTTCAACCCGCCCACGTATGGCAGTATCTGGGCGCAACAATAGATACTCTGGCAGCCAAAGCACACCAATTCAGTGAGGACCAACAGCATGCAATTGCTGATACAACAATTCAAACCACAACACTCGCTTCCAGCACGAGTGTTCATGCAGTTGATAGGCATGATTGCCTCCTGCATCTGCATAGTCCCGCACGCAAGACTACACATGCGTCCGCTACAGGAGTGCTTAGCACGTCAGTGGGATCAGGCTCACGGACAGTTGAAAGACCTAGTGTTGGTGACCGGTCGCGCATACAACTATCTGCATTGGTGGAATCCACAAAACCTTTGCAGGGGTCGACCGTTCCAGGAGCCTGTGCCACAGATTATTCTGACAACGGACGCATCTCTCCAGGGATGGGGAGCTCATGTACTCCACTACACTACACAGTGCAGAGACTATGGACAGCACATCAGAGGAAGATGCACATCAACCTTCTAGAACTGATGGCTATCTTCATGGCGATGAAAGCATTCAAGGTACATCTGTGCAACAAGGTTGTGTTGATCCGGACGGACAACATGATGGCCATGTACTACATACAGAAGCAGGGAGGTACACACTCTCCACAGTTGTCTCATCTGGCTCAGAGCATGTGGAAGTGGGCCTTTCAGAGGAACATCTTCCTCATGGCGGAACACCTCCCAGGCAAGGACAATCAGATGGCGGACCTGCTGAGCAGGTACAGCCACCAAATGCACGAGTGGGAGATACATCCATCAGTACTCCAGCCGTACTTTCGGCAGTGGGGTCATCCAGAGATAGACCTCTTCGCCACAAAGGAAAACGCCAAATGCCAAAGCTTTGCCGCCAGGTTCACACACCCACAGTCGCAGGGAAATGCGATATGGATGAACTGGTCAGGCATATTTGCGTACGCTTTTCTCCCAGCACCTCTAATACCGCTGGTGGCACGCAAGCTGAAGCAACACTCGATGACTCTCATCCTGGTCGCTCCAACGTGGGCACGCCAACCAAAGTACACCACGTTTCTAAAACTCTCTGTGGTACCGCATCAAAGGCTGCAACTCACACCCAGGCTTTTGACGCAGAGCCATGGCGACATTCAGCATCCAAATCCGCAACAGCTCAACCTGGCGATCTGGCTCCTGAGATCTTAGAATTTGGCTACCTCAACTTGTATCCTGACTGTATGGATATCATAAGGGAGGCAAGGAAGCCCACCACTAGAGCATGTTATGCGGCAAAATGGAAGCGGTTTGTCATTTGTGCCGAACACAACATCAACCCGCTAGATGCATCTACTCACAATATCATTTGTTATCTGTTACATCTATACAAATGCAATCTGACCTATGCTTCCATTCGTATACATTTGTCCGCAATAGCAGCTTATCTCCAGAACAGGCAGCATCTCTCGCTTTTCAGAGTGCCTGCCATCGAAGCCTTTCTGGAGGGACTCAAACGAGTTATTCCTCCCAGACACCCACCAGTGCCTGTATGGAACCTAAACGTGGTCCTCACCAGGCTGATGGATCCACCTTTTGAGCCTCTCCACTCATGCGAAATACAATTCTTGACGTGGAAAGTGGCTTTCCTAATAGCAATCACATCGCTTCGACGAGTTAGTGAACTTCAGGCACTAACTATCCAGGAGCCATTCATACAGATTCACTCCAACAGGGTGGTACTCCGCACTAACCCTAAGTTTCTGCCTAAAGTGGTTTCACATTTCCATATCAATCAAACTATAGAACTGCCAGTGTTCTTCCAGAATCCTGAGTCAGTGGCAGAGAGAATGCTCCACACACTAGACGTCAAAAGAGCTCTAATGTACTGCATAGATAGGACAAAAGATTTTAGGAAAACAAAACAACTGTTTGTTGCCTTTTTGCCTCAACACAAAGGCAACCCCATTTCCAAAGCAGGTATAGCCAGGTGGCTCGTTAAGTACATTCAGATTTGCTATCAAAAGGCCAAGCGCACATTAGCGGTTCCCCGAGAGCCCACTCCACGCGAAAGTTGGGGGCCTCCATGGCTTTCCTTGGAAATATTCCTTTAGAAGACACATGTAGAGCAGCCACATGGTCTACCACACACACATTTACAAAACACTACTGCGTAGATGTGCACTCCAAACAGCAGGCAGCTGTAGGGCAGCCTGTTCTAAAAACACTTTTACAAACTGCTGCAGCTGGCACAGGCGGCCGCCGCTAATAGAGGGACTGCTATATATTCTATGCAGATATGAATTCAGCAGCCCACATGCCTCGAACCGAATATGCTACTTACCAGTATTCATCTGTTCTTGGCATGTAGGGCTGCTGACATTCATATCGCCCGCCCTCATTCCCGGCGCCTGTAGCGGCTGCAGCACTCAGAATTACTCTTAGCGTGGTCATCACTTACGGTGTTGCACTCCATCTTTGCCACAATGGCGAAAAACAATCTGAGGATAGTGTTGATGCCCATGCGCACTGTAGTCCAGGGGAGGAGCCACCTATCTCGTGATACTTCGAAGACTCTTCCAGGACAACAATGTGCAATCATCCGGACCCAACACTAGGCGGCGATCTATGCACAGATTTTAATGTCAGCAGCCCTACATGCCAAGAACAGATGCATACTGGTAAGTAGCATCTTCGCTTCGCTCCGTATGCTGTGGCTAAGACTCCAGAGGAATCACCAGGAAGCCAGGCGGCTGTTGCCTGTCGGTGGGCGGGGCTCCCCATAAGGATGAGAACCCAGCATGTCTGAGGTTGGTGGAGGCGGGGACGGAAGCTAGTTCACAGCCTTCGGGGGGACGACTGGAGCCGTGCCAGCGACAGAGATGGCAGTGACGGCAAGTGAGTGCCTCGGGGGCCGGAGTATCTCTTGTCCCGGGCCATTAGTAAACCTCACATATGTGCGGAGGGAGCACCGAAGTCATTCCTGCTTTTATCCCCATAAGGCCAGCTGCGCCCCATGGTCGCAGGCAGCTGCGCGTTTCTAGACTCTGGGCAATTTTGTGTGGAGTTGGCATTGCGGGGCGAGCTTAGGATTACCCCCCTCACCCCTCCTTTAGGAATGTGCTGACTTTGGGATTCACCATGAGGTGGTGATCATATGTTCACCCTACAAGTGTTCCAATAGTGCATTACTAATTGTGTTTAGGCACACTGTACTATGCTGGATAATGCTACGTGCAGTTATGTTTATGCCTAAGAGAGGCATGAGGTGGTATGGAAATGACGATAAATGGTGGGTGGAGGGTGCACAGCTTATGGTTGTATTAGATTTCAATGACAAGTTGTAGTTGTTTAATTTCAAATGATTGGGTGCTCTCCCAGGTGGCGTCTCCGTCCGGTGACGCTTACGTAATAATAATAAGTTGTGCAAGCATCAATGTGGGCGCATCCCTGTATTTGAGGCACTCCTTTGGGTTCATTAAAGACTTCAAAGTGGTTAATGAATTCCTTTATTCATAAAGTTTTTGTATTCATGATATTTGTAGCATATCAATTACAAGTAGTTTCAGGCTTATAACATATTGAGTTCTATTATGCCATTCAATTGAGACTCCAATGCATTTCGGGCTAACCCAGCCCTTTATCAAGAAGTTCTGAAACGAAGAAGATATAACAAGCAGTCAGGCTTTTGTAAACAAACGTGTTGGGTAGGTTAAAAAAATGTGCAAGGTGCCTGTGCTCGTAGTTTATAAAAAGCTGTGGTGTTAAAGGTTCAACTGTTTAGGTAAAGTGCGTTAGTAGTTAGTTAAAGGACAAAAGATGAAGATGAGTGGAGGGAATATAACATGACCGACCATCGTAACCGGGCTGTGGTTGGGGCTCTATACCGCACAAGTGAGGGGATGTGGGTTGTGGCGTGAGCCACGTACTTACAAAATGAATCTATTGCACATTGTTATGGAAATGAGGCATTACTGATTATCTTTTATGCATAATGTGTTTATGCCACGTACAGTGTCCGCTAGTAGTAACTGGTTGTCTTATCTAACTGTAGTGGTCATTACATTGGCCCGTTTGGCCTTGTGATGGATGTAATGACATGACAGTGGCCCGATTGGCCCTGTAGTGTATATAATCCCTGTAAAGTCATACCTAATGCCAGCGGGCACAGTGTATATATGTGATTACGTTCTAATGTGTTTAATGAGTAATACAAAGGCTATTTGGATATTTTTACATAACCTTGTGTGGAGCTTCTTTTGTGGTATGCCAAGTGTGTCGCTGCTGTTTGTGTGTGTGTTGCAGTGGTATGCCTAGTGTGTAGCTGCTGTTTGCGTGTGTCGCGCAAACAGTTTACACATTGCCTCTGGGATAAGCCTGACTGATCGTGCCAAGCTACCAAGGGGGTGAGCAGGGGTTATCTTCAGCGTGTAACTCCCTTGCCCGGACTAGAGTGGTGGTGTTCCGCCTGGCTTAGGCGCAAGCCCTAGTCAACCAGAAATCCAATTTCTAACAATTCTAGAATAGTGGTTCTTAACATTTTGAATTCTGTGGACCCCACGTAATCATTACTGGAATTCTAAGACCTCCACTGAATAGTTAATGGAAGACTGGCTCACCAGCTTCCGCATTTTCAGTGATTTGAGCTGCAAAATAATACAGAAAAAAGCATCCATCAAATACACAAAAAATGACATGATTGGATTTAATTATCGAATATAAAAAACCTAAATGTTAAAGGGAAGGTTGTAGCTTTCTCAATTTAATTCAACTCGCTCACTGTCCATACTGTCTTCAGTTTGCACTTGAGCTATTCCTACAAATCCATCGGAGGGCACTTACTTAATTTTAGCCTTCAAACTACTTTACATTTACAGAACACTTAAAAAACATTACATTTTACATTGTACTTTATTTAGACATTATTTTGTTAATATTGAATTTTGCTGGGGTAGATTAGGAATTGTCCACAGTGTTCATACTATTGGTATCATAATACTAGTGGGTCTAATACTGCTAGTAATAGTTCCAAATGTGTGTTATGCCCAAAACTATATGATGATCGTGTTATAATTAAATAAGTGTTGAAAATGGATTTACATACGTCCTGTGTGAAGACTTTTATGTAGTCTATATTGTGATGCAGTCTCTATTGTGATGCTCAGTGCATTTATCACATGTGGCTGCTGTGTGTTCTGCTTTACACATTGCCTCTGTAATAAGCCTGAGCGCTCAAAACCAAGCTACCCAAGGGTGAGCAAGGGTCAAAAAGCAAGTGTAAGCACCTACTCTTGATAGGAGTGATAGCTCTGACTGGGGGCATCCCTTCAGCCGACCAGACTTTGCCTGTTCTAACATTTGGTGGTAAAGTGGTGGAATGGGACCTGCATTTGAACAGCAGCGCGCTGTGAATAATTGTCATGACTTCACAAAGGTAAGTCCTTTGTTTCCAAAAGTGTCACTAGAAGGGACAGTCTCGTCCCCTGTGGGGGTGTGAAGTTGATCTTTCTGCTTCTACTAGTTTGCCAACATATCTGAGCCTGAGGTAGAGGTTGACCTGGCTGAGTTGGACACCTATACGGTGGCACAGCTCAAGGAGGCCTGCGGGGCAAAGGCAGTAACTTTTAGGGGGATTTCGAGGAATCCTTGAGACCTGATCAGAGGCCCACCCACGAGTGGGAGGTGACCAAAGGAGGAGAATTGGAGCATGAGGAAGGGTTAGAGCCAGTCCCTGATGTACAACTAAGAGGGGAAGAACACTCTTATCCCAGACCCGGGGGACTCCTCTATACCCAGCAGCAGAATGACCTCAAGGAGGAGCTTACCCTCCGAGGAACTAGAGAACAGGAGGGAAGAAAAGAAGTTTGTTATCACTTGCCTGGCAGGAGAAGGAGCTGGTCCTAGCCCTTGCCAAATTAGACCGAGCATGCTCTGGCTGTTATGAGACTAGCTTTGAAAGAGAAAGATGACACATTACCTTACCCTCAGAGAGTTGGAACCTAGAGGCCTACAACTGCGTTACATCCAAAGCAATGTTGGAAGTGCCCCCCAGTGTCTAACAATGAGAATAGAGGTTGAATCCTAAAAAATATGGTCCAAGATTACCAGGTGGGAGATGACATCAATAAGTGGTTGGCAGCCTATGAGGTGGCTATGAAGGTGCACCAGGTCTCAGAAGAAAGCTGGGAAGGTAGTTTATGGTGGTACATGCCCTCAGGGGGGAGCAAGACACTCTCTTAACCCGTTGCGTGCTGGCGTCTGCCAACGGCCGTTGCAAGCACTACCTTCAGAGTGCTGTGCACGTCCGTTGGCCGACACGGCCCCTCCCGCGCACAGAAGCCTCCGTACTGCGGCAGATTCTACGCCGCAGTAAAGGGGATAACAGTGGACATGGATGACTAGAGTAGCTACCATGCCATGAAGATGGCGTTGGTCAACAATTTCAGACTGACCCAGGAAAAAATACTGTCAATGGTTTAGGGCCAGCCGCATATTATCCACGCAGAATTGGGTCGTCACCTTTGATTACGCAAGTAAGGCATTTAGGCGTTGGGCAGTAAGGTTAAGGACTATGAGAGATTATACAATTTATTCCTGAGGGAACAATTCATAGAGACCTGCTTCACCGACCTGCACCAACACCTGGTTGATAGCAAGCTGGTTGAATTGCCGGAAGCTTCCTGAGGAGGACCACCTCCGGACCAGCACCAGAGTGTCCAAGAAAATAGCTTACCGGGGGGATGGGGGGGCTAGGGTCCCCACAAAAAGGAGGAGGGAGTGACAAGGAATCTTCTGCTCGCCCTTGGAAACACTCCCCAGGAAAAGGGTCACACCTGAGTTACAGTCCGGTACCCCGAAGAAAACTTCCCCTGACCATAGTTTGCAACCAAAGACCCCTAGGTGCTCTTCAGTGTTATGGGCATGGGCACTACAAAGGAGATCCCAAGTGCCATAATGATGACCCTGCCCACTATTGGAAAGGCTCCAGGGGTGACCAGCGTAGCCATAGGGAAGGAGGCAGCTTCTGCCAATAAAGTGAAGTAAAGTAGTGTTACCGTAGTGTCCCTGGGCTGACAGTGCGATGGTTCCATAGGTCCAAGTGCCTGAGAATACAGCAAAGTACAGGAAACAGGTCACCATCAACAGACAGTTAGAAGCTCTGAGGGATACAGGGGCCAGCCTGATTATGGAGTCAGCTGGCCTTCCTAGAGCAGGTAATACCCCAGGCCAACCACCACTTGGTGGTGGCCAACAACCGGGAGCAACAACCAAGAGGGTTCTTTCCCAGTGGCCCAGGTGCTGTTTGGACTCGGTGGGAAGGGAGGGGGGGGGAGGGAGACCTGCTGAAGGTCTCTGTATGCTCCTCCATGCCAGTGGCTTGTCTGTTGGGTAGTGACTTGGAGCATACTACCTGGAAGGAAGTTGAGCTCTGGGCTCATGTTGGACTTAACAGGCTGGATCTGTGGTACTACACGGTCCATGGATACCCGAGAAGGGACTGGAGTCTGGAGCAATGGCCGAGCACCTGCTGCTAAGAAGGGACGGGACGAGGAAGGTCCCCCTCAGAATATTCTTCTGGTGGGGTAATTGGGGAACCTGCCTAGGTCACCCCGGAGTCCACCGAAGAGGGCATTACTGTCCCTGGTGTCCTACAAGAGATTTCCGATTGGCAAGTGCAAGAAGGCCCCAGCAGAGAGGATTACTGTATGGCATGGAGAGAATGCCCCACCCTCTAGGTGGTAATATTTTTGTAGCCAATTAAGCCTGTATGCAAAAAGCATTACAAGTGTAGAAATAAAGGAGACTTCAATTCAATTGAGTTTAGTTTGTTATTCATCATGTATTTCAACAAAAACAAGTTTATACAGTATATGGCAGCACTGCATGAGAGAAATCATAGGACAACCTGAATGCACTTGGTGCTAAAGTATGTACAAGTAAAAAACGTGGCAACGCAAGTGACAAGGTGAACAGCGTGAGAGGCGCAAGGTGAACAATTGTGAAGATATACAGTGAACGGCTCAAAAATGTAACAAATTGAAGTGACTTTGAAGGACAATTTTGTGATTTTGTGTTAAGCCAGAGTAGAAAGTGCGCCTAATATTGCTCTGCGAAATCGACGGCGTTTCGATCCTAGTCAATTGGGATCGTCTTCAGGACAGGGTTGTCTGGTTTTTAATGTGCTGGAGGTCAAGCTCTCGTTGACGAATTTTTCACGGCGCGGAAGCGGGAAAGCGTCATCCGGGCAAGCTCGGGTAATGCTGGATCAAGGGATATCTCCAGGGTGGGTAACCTTTAGAGAGCCGATCCTGAATCAATCGGAGTATCTGCGGGGGAATCAATCCTGTCACTGTAAGGGGCTGGTGGATCATGCCATGGTACCCAGAGGCAATCCCTCAGAGGACCACGACCGCTGTGGCGAAGGCCCCGATGGGGATTTTTACCAGAGTGGTATTCCCCAAGGAGGTGGTGTCTGACTGAACATGGTGGCTATGTGGAGTGACCTAAATGTTCTTCACCTGTATCATCCCAAACCAACAGGCTTGTGGAAAGATTCAACAAGACCATAAAAAGCATGATCCGAGGCCTTCCAGAGGCTCTGTGGAAAAAGTGGGATGGCCTCCAACCATGCCTATTTGCCTACCTGTAGGTCCCTTAGAAGGGAGCGTGGTTTAGCCACTTTGAACTCCTGTTTGGACACCCTTTCCAGAGCCAAATGCCCAGGTTGTGAAAGCAAGCACCCCACAACTTAGACGCCAGCCAGGATGTCATGAAGGAGTGTTACGAAAAGAATTCTCCTCCAGTGAAATTGACACTGGAACAAAAAGTGTGTGTGATGGAGGCTGTGGAGCCGGGAGCTCTTCAGGATGAACCCGGCCCTACGAAGTGATTGAGAGGAAGATGGAGAGCACCTACCTGGTGGATCTCATGACCCCGAGGCAGCCCCTCCGGGTACTGGTGTCGGATGGGGAGGAGGAAGAGGAAAGTGAGCTGATTCCCGACGTGCTGGATTTAGGGGATGGATGGGTTGGTGGAGGGAGTAATCCTGTCCCCCACCTGGACTCTCGACCAGCTGAGCTATTGTCACTGACAGTGTCCCTCTGTTTTCCTATATCCCAAGGACGAATCACTTGTGCTCCGATGACGTGGACACAAGCGACAACCTCCCTGTCAAATCTCACAGGTTGTTGAATACGGTGAGAGCTAGAATCAAGGCAGAAGTGTCCAACATGCTAAAATTGGGGGGGGGGGGTCATAGAACGCTCCAGCAGCCCCTGATCCAGTCCGGTGGTTCTGGTAGAGGCGGGCACCACACCTGAACTAAGGTTCCCTGTGGACTATAGGGGGCTCAACATGGGGACCCAGCCCGACCGCCAACCAATTCAACGGGTAGTTGAGTTTATTGGCAGGTTTGGCACGCAGCCCGATATCCAATTACCTTTAACCTTACCTCCGGAGACTGGCAGGTCAGCCTCACCGAGAGAGCCAAGGAGAAAACTGCCTACTCCACTCCGGAAGGACATTAGCAATTCAGGGGCATGCCTGCCTTGGGGCTCCAGAATGTTAATACCCCTGCCAACTTCCAGAGACTGGTGAACCAGGTCCTTGCTGGTATGGCAGCTTTCTCAGCTTCCTAACTGGACAGCACTCCTGTCTTCCCTAACATCTGGGAGGGTCATCTTTCATCTTAAGGAAGTCTTTCAGGCCCTGCAGCAAGCAGGCCTGACTATCAAGACCAGTAAGTGACACATTAGGCAAGAATCAGTGGTGTTCTTGGGACACCAGGTGAGCTGGGGTATGGTGCAACCCCTCCAGGCCAAGGTTGAAGTTATCCTGGCTTGGGAGCCCCCCCATACAAATCACAAACCGACATCGGGGCCTTCTTACACCTTGCCAGATACTACCAGAGGTTCATCAAGGGATAAGACACCATTATGACCCCTTGACGGAACTGACTTCGAAGAGGTAGCCCAGAAATGTAATCTGGCCAAAGCCCGCCATACTGCATTTTACACCCTAAAGAATGCAATTTGCATGGCTCCTGATACAAACGCGCTGTCACTAGAATTGTGCGGGCACGACCCGGATAATCGTGTACTGATCAGGGTGCCTCATTTCGAGAGGCTCCCCTGTGTTGCTCCCTATTAATCGATTCTTTTTTTGGCCCTTATTGCGGCAGACCAACTGCCCTCTCCACACCTGGCCGCTCCTGAAGAAATCTTAGCGATATGTAGTAAGGAGAGAGGTTGACTGGGTTGAAGGAACATGTCCGAGACAGTTCTGTAGCGGGTCAGGAGATTGTGGGACCTGCTACAAACAAATGATTATTATAGTAAGTATTCATAGTCCAGAGATGAACAAAACAAAAATTACAAAATAGCCATTAAATGGTTATTTTGTACCTTTTGTTTAGCAGCAAATTAAATCTGCTCTGGTATGTACAACGAGCAGGAATAAGTAATACTAAATTAGGAGCACTGTGCCAGGTGGCGCCTATACACTGTACAGTTTCTTGTACAACTTAGATTATTCCTTGGTTATCTTCATACTTGTTTTTTTAGTGTTATCTGATTCTAGGCTCCAAGTTATAATGGCGTCCTTGTTTTACTGCTTCCTGGACTCTAGACTTTTAAATGTCACTCGCTTATTATTTCATGTGCCTAGACATAATGAATTAAGCCAACATTTATTTAGGGGTATGCCAAGTTTTTCTCATGGCATGCTGCATTGCACCCTTTATTCAAGGTCGAAGGTTGGCAGTGATTGTGAGAAGTTGGCCTGATATATAGTGCTCACTATTCTAGTGATCACTGTGTATCATACCAAGCGACCCTTATTAATGATTGGTTGTAAGTCAACCTTATAGACCAGCTATCCTAGTAGCGTGGACAAGAGCAGTCTTCAGGCTAAACTCTAGAGGGCGTGTTAAGCCAGCTGTTTTACCATCACATATACTCCTTGAACACCAAGTGAAAGGACACCACACAAGTTGTTATGAAAATAAAGTATATTTATTTATAACAAGTCTACCCTGAACTCTTTGAGTCAGGGAGCTAAGCACCATACAAAACTCTTACGAAAATACTTCAAGTTTCACAATTTACACAAATGCCCGAGGGGCACGAAAAACCATATACACTAAAAGTGGAATGCGAAAAACTAGCAGGTAAGTAACAAGATCCAGAGGCTTCAGGATCGCTAGGACTACTCTACTGAACTCTAAAGGTTAGGAGCAGGAGGCCTAGGGAGATCGGGTGCAGAGTGTTCACTCTCACGCGGGATACGGGACAAAGTCTATGGATGCTAGTAATTCTAAAGTTACTGTTTCCGGACGAATCCGACTAGGTAGACTTAAAACGAAAAAGGATCTGGACACTTGGATAGTGAACCTGCGTTGGAGCACCGAAATGCTCGGGTTACCTAGCCCAGGGGCTGCGGCTGCATAGGGTTCAAAAGACGTCGGGAATCCTCGTTGTAGTCTATGGAGCCTGAAAGAAAAAGTTTCTGGCAGGCGACCAGTGAAGATGTTCGGTGTGATCCAAGCCTGGATCGGTGATGGAGACGACCTGAAAGCAGAGGGGACTCCGTTCTTAATCGCTAGCCAGTGATTGTGTGGGCACCAGGATGGCACCGGATGAGGTCACCGCGATCAGGTGAGTGGGCGACGCTGGACTCTGCAGTCACACAGGCCAGGAGGCGTTGTTGGCGACCAGGCTGGAGGTGCGAGCTGTCCCACGAGTGTGTCTGCTGTCGGCGATGCTGGAACCAGGTTTGGAGCAACAAGCCTTGGCAAAGGCAAGCCCACACGGTGGAGTCAAGATGGCGTCTGGAGGGAGCAAGGGCCAGTCTGGAGCAACCAGACCAGTGGTGAAAACGTTGTGGTACGTCGTCAGGAGGGCCACTAGCCAACGGGCAAGTGACCGAACAACGTGGCAAGCAGCAAAGAGCAGAAGGGCCCCACGCAGATCTCGTGGATGCTGGGGGGCTGGACTTCGGTGCTGGAGCTGCTCTGGGTTGGGGCTTCTCAAACCCCAGTGCACTCACTCGAGGATCCCTCGGCGGTCGTGCTGGTTTAAAAGATGGCCGGTCCCTCAGGTCTCGTCACACCCACGAATCTCAGCTGGGCTGATGATGCAGGTAGAGGTCCGAGATGCCAGGGAATCCGGGTCTCGTCGAGCTGGTCAGTCTTGATCCGGAGGATGGACGTGCAGCAAACCGCGATGCTTAGGTGGTGCCTGCGGGTGCAGGGTGGCTACTCCTTAGCCACAAGGGAGAGTCTTCAGAGAAAGTCAAGAGTTCCTTTCGTGGAAAGTAGTTCAAGATTCAAGATTATCTAATTTGGGAATGGGGCCCGCTCCTACCTTTATTCTAAGAAAAGGGGCTGGCACGCGACTAGGTCCTGCCCATGGGTGGGACCAGGAGGGGGGTGGTTACACCCCTCTCCCTTGTCCGAACTTTCCCCAGCTCAGGGGCTGGGGTTGCCCCTGGAACTGGTTTGAGCCGGCATATGCACAGTGAGCACCGGGGTGCCACTTGCAGTCACCTTCCTCTCAACCCTGCCTACCTGGGATACACAAAACCCTGTCTGGGATGGTGCTAGCACCGCCCCTGACAGGAAACCCTTTGTCAGAGCTCTCCTTGCTGGAAGGACTCCCAGCAGCAGGAGGTCAGACTTGTGTCTGTGGTGGCAGCATCCATTTTGTGATGCTGAGGCTCGAGTTAACTTTAACCGGGGTTCACAGTTACATACATGTCGTGTCCCTCTAGAAGGGTGGAATGCTAACCCTGTCGCCAGAATTGGCGAGGGGTTAGTATTCCAATTCGTATGACACCTTACTCCACATGTTTTGATAAAGCAATACCAAAGTTGGCAAATAACTGCGAGGATTATAATGCACTTAAGAGTATATGGTACGCGTTATCCTGGAACAGCTATTAGGACTTGGTTCCGCAAGCTGCAAACGGGCTCAGCTCATGCCAGAGCACCATCTCGCATAATTCCAAGCACTCTGCCTTCAGGATTGATAAGGCCTGCCATAGGAGTGACTGATAGGAATACATGTGTCCAATTTAGGGTTAGACATAGGGATACTATATCTAAAGCAAAGGGTGATTACACCACCTTGCCCCAGCGGTCGTGCAGCCAGTTGTCAGATTTGGATGGCCAGCCAGGGGTGGCATAATACATGCTGCAGCCCCTGGTAGGCCCTGGGTACACCTACGCCCTGGATACCTAAGGTATGCTATACAGGGACTGATAAGGTGGCCCAGTACCAATCGGTAAATGCACCTAAGGTACATGTGTGTCAATTTAGAGAGAGAACAGCTAGGCTGTGGGTCTGATTAGCAGGCCCACAGGAGGAAGCACTGTTGGTGAGGTTACTAGGCATATATGGCAATCAAGATAATGTTAAGCATGTTTATAGTGACACAGATATTGTAGGGTCTTTATAACGACAGTGTAGAACTTTTTGATTCAACATAAAAAATCTACAGTTTCTTTGAGCTCCTTCTGATCAAAAATAGCTGAGCGCTAGCAAATGTGCCATTACACTACTGGACAGGGATGGCAAAACGTGCAAAGCATTTGAGAAAATGGCCATGTAACTGCACCACTCGCCTTACCTTTACTCAGACCAGTTAAATGAGATTCTGGCCAAGATTAGCAAGAATTGTTTACACTCCCTACTTCCACTATATTCTACGGCAGATATTGCATTATTTTGAGGAGAACATCACTACAGAAATTTAATTTGCTGTTTAATTGCATGAAAGGTGAAATATATTTTACACTGATTATAATTTTACTATCTTTGTTAAGGTTTATCCTTTTAACTGTTGTAGCAGGGTTTCCGTTCTCCCACAGAACTGTGCATAGAGATCTAGAACCTCAGTGAGTTAGGATGATCCAAAACTCATCTCAGTGTCAGAAATCTCCTTACCTAGCTAGCTACAGTGTCTCATGGATCATTATGGAATGAACCATGTCTTAGACAAACCAGAACATGATCTTTAGAATACCTCAGGAATCGTGGAACACATGAACACTCTTTCGTTATATAATCATTTCAAACCAAAACTGGGAGTCAAAGAACACAAGTGCAAGTTTGAAATATTTATTATTCAATGCAAAGTTCTCAAACGCAGTATCTTGTATAATACCAAAATGCAGATTATAAAAATCAGAGTCAGCAGCATAGTCACTAATCCATAGTAAGCAAAAGGTGCTAGCATGTTATAATGCAAAACCTATAGTAATCGATATCACCTATATTTCGCGCACCCTATCTAGTATATTATTTTATATCTAAGAAGGTCTCATTCGGGCTTTAGCAGGGCGGCCCCATACCTCTCAATGTCAGTAGGAGCAGTTCACATCAACAGCTACCAGCTCTCTCCATGCGCAGCACCAAGTGTTTTCGTTCATTCCGTGTAACTCTATCTTGAACCCGCGTAGAGCCCAAAATGTTGGCATCAACATTATTTGTGTTATGTCTCATGTGGTGCGAGGATCAGGCCTCTCAGCAACCTTGTGTTAGGTTAATCTTAGAGTGTGCAGCTCTCAGTGTGCAGACAGTTGTACCAAGTGTACCAGGCAAAGCTGATAGCATAGAAATAACATATTATTCTCAAATAAACCACCTCACCGCTTCTAGGGTGAAAGCTACAACAACAAGTATGTGTCGTGTGCAAAACTGAAGCCGAAGGCAAACCGGCTGTTTAAACATGTAATACACTCATGCTAACTTAACGCAATATATGTAATGAAGTATCCATATGACACTGTAGTGGTAGGACATTTAGGGCTATGTTTTGGTGTAAAACCTGCATCAATATCCCATTGCATCTTGAACTTAAAGGATATGGATATATATTTAAACATTTTTGCCCAATATTTTGCTGAAAATCTGAAATTAAAAAAAACCTAACTCCTGTGGTTCTACAAAGGAAAGAGTACCCTTTAAAGGATGGAAATGCCAGTTATTTGCAGGTTTTCCTAGGAATTATAGTGAGTCACTCTGACATCGGGATGCGAGCTCCAACGCCTGGCCCAACTCTGCACCTTGCCAAGTTTCCTGGTGCCAGAGTGACCTCTGCCCAGTTGAGAGAATTTAAGGAGCCTATGCCCCTCCTATTTGGGCGGCCTGTTACCTCCTGAGTTACTTCGGCCCGCATGTTCGGGAGAGGACCCTACTGGATCCACTGTGGCGGATCCTTCGCCAGTCATGACCCAGGGATTCATAGATGGACCCAGAACCGTGCCTGTAATGCTGATGACTTGACCCTGTGCCAGTCCCAAGGCAGACACATCTGGCACCCCCAACATCCCTGGCAGCTCCTTCCTCATTTGCATCTCCAACGCGGAGCCGGAGGGGTGTCGCCTAACGCAGACTTGGGTGCTGCCTGGAGCCATGCCTTCCAGGCCAAAGCTGTTCTTATGGACTATGTCTGTGGGAGGGATCACTGGACCCTGAGGAATACCAGCCTTATAGTATCTCCCATTGTCCTTCATCCTCCTCAATCTGCCCTTTGCTCCTTTACTGGCCACTAAAAGGGCTTCCAGCCACGTCCCTACCCGCCCAGCCACCACGGCGTGCAAGCTTTCCAGCCGCTACATAGCTGTGGATGCAGTACATTCTGGCCCTATGGGTAAGGTAACAGCGATCTGGTCAGTCCACCCCATATCCCGTCGCCCCACCCCCTGACCACCACTGCCTCCAAACCCTCTTATTCTGACCTTTTACCATCATGGGCACCCATTGGCCGGCAGGATTCGCCATTGCCTGTCCCACTGGCAGTCCATAGCACAGGATAGGTGGGTTTTGCAAATCGTCTGAAGGGGCTACTCCACCTTCTAGACTTCCCCTCCCTCCATGCCACCTAATTATGACCGGTTGATGGAGGACCACCGATCCCTTTTCTGCCAGGAAGTAACAGCTGTGTTGGCAAAGAGAGCCATAGTGTGCCGGCACCAGAAGTGGGCCATGGTTGCTACTCCTGTTAAGTTCTGGTGTATAAAAAGGACAGAAGCCTTCTTATCCTCAACCTGCGCTCTCTCAATTTCTTGCCCAAGAAGTTTGATTGCTCGGGTCCTGTCTGCCCTGGATCTAGGAGACTGGGTGGTAGCGTTGAACTTGCAGAACACATCACATTTCTGTCCTTCCTGCCCACAGGCATTACCTGTGGTGGGCCACAAGCCCTTACGGTTCGTTGTGCTCCTCTTTACGACCCCAGCACCCTGCTGGTGTTTACCAAGGTGATGGCGGTTGTTGAAGCTCATCTGTGGAGATTAGAGGTGCCAGTCTTCTCCTGTCTCAACAACTGACTGTTGAAAGCAGGCTGCCCCTGGGCTTTCGTTCTCCTCCAGTCTATGGCCGACCTCTTGCATTCTCTGGGGCTCACTATTAACGTGATGAAGTCACATCTTACTCCCTCTGACGCTCCCTTTCATTGGTGCTGTTCTGGACACACTGCAGTCTCGGGCCTATCCTCCAGAACAGCGAATCCAGGCTATTCAGGCTATGATACAGATGTTTCATTCTCTATCCTAGATTCCGGTGAGACTCACTCTGTGGCTGCTGGGTATCATGGCTTCCTGCATCCTGCTGGTGACGCATGCCCATTGTCATATGTGGGCCCTGAAGTTCCAGTGGGCACAGGATCAGAGGAATCCCTACAGTGTGGTCCAGATCTTGGAGGTGCGAAAGATTTGCTGTGGTGTTTAACAAACCGCTATTGGGTGGGGTGAGGGGCGTGGCCAAGCCGGCAACCAAGATGGCCGCTCGGCTTTGAAGCTCCGTAAGTCTATCCAGAATCCTGACGTGTTCCCATGAGTCGCTCTGACATCGGGATGCGAGCTCCAAGATCACGGAAGTGCATATAGGCCTGGACCCCCCCGGTTGTGAAACGGAGACGATTGATGCCTGATGACAGCCGCTAAGACCCAGCAGCGAGACATTGCTAAAACGCCTATTTGTAATTCACAGAAGATAACGCCACCGCTGCTCAAACAGTGATTTTGAGACCCGTTACACGAACACTACAGAAAGAAAACGGGACCAGTTGCTTGCTCCCGAACATAACCGCATAATTAGTAAGTCTTTTTGCCTTATAATTAAGAGGTATCACAGCGAATTTTAACAAGGTGTTGCTCTATGTAACCTGAGACAATCGGTTTGTCTCTCTCTCTCTATTTAGGACTTAAAGGTGTTTCAGGAAAACGCCAAGAGTACTGACATAGTGTCCACGAAGGACAGAGGTTACTATTTGAACCCATATAGATAAAGTTAGACAGAACGAAGGAGAAAGCAAACGTACTCAATTGTTCCTCCTTTATTATTTAACAGGTACCCAGTCCAGCCCTGATTAAAAACCCGGGAAATCAATAGCGGGTTTCGAAACGCGTCGGCTGTTTAAAATATTTTCATATTATCCACAAAGGGTCATTAGATCAAGAGTGTACATCTAAGTGGTGTACACATAAAATAAAGTTATATTCCTTAAAAAAAAGTCCCTTGTGAGAACAGTCCCGGAATACACAGAATAAATGAGATAGGATTGTTAGGATAAAAAGCACTGGTGTACTATCGCAATGTATGTTTTAACTGTATTCAATTATGTATAATTAATTTGGTGCATATATTAATTGTGAAAAAATGTTTGTTTCGTAAATGTTTTGTAGTGTGTCAAACTTGGACATTTTGAAAGCCACAATTGTTCCAAGTGATATGACAAAAAATTCTTGATAAACACGTCAGTGCCTACGAATAAATTTATTGAGGCGCATAGTCTTATTAAAATAAAGAGCAGCTCAAATAAAACAGACAGAGTAATTGTTATGTGATTAGATTATGATGTCCTACCTGGTCCCGTAAGGACAAGACCCCCCCCCCCCCCCTTGTTTTACAGCATAGAGGATGGCACAAACATTGTGATTTGACCGCTACAAAACTCTGCAAGATCACCACGCTGGACTCAGTGGCTAATCTGGTGGCATACACATCACCATTGTTGGCGTGTCTCCACAGAGAGGTGTGTCCAGGCACAATATTCCACATCCCAGGTTAGACCCTGCAGTATGCTCCGCACATGGCATTTGATAGTGCCCCGTTGAATCGTGAAGCCTGCTCCCTCCAGCTGCATGATATTTAGTGCAGGTGGGTCACAGAAGACTGGGTTGCGGTCCTCTTCTTCGGCCATTGTGCTTGTTCGTGAGGCGGTGTGCTCTTCATGATACATAGGCTCAACGCTCCCACTAGCAGGACTGAACCCCTCAGGTATTTCCGCTGCCGACTCTTGGTCATCGCCTGATCGCTAAAATGCTAGGAAATTGACAGGTACACCCCACGGACATATCTGGGTCTGAGCTGAGCACAGCGTTAACACCGTGCATGGCATGGGCCGAAAGGACCCGAAACAGAGAACCCTTCCTTTTGAGAAACTCGCTAATACCTCCACTGCGCATGGCAGAAGCGGCGCAAGGCCCGATTAAGGGAGATGAATCCCTGGACGCGACACTCATTACTGTTTGGTTCATTTTGGGGTACTGTTCTTGGGAAATGCTATTTGTGAATAAGATAATGTTGCACTTCACTTTCACTCGGGGTTTGTCCCTTCCCCGATTGGTGTTGGGCTGGGTGGTGGGAGGGGATAGGTTAGTTAATTTCTGAGTCAATGGTTTCAGGCTTGTTTACAGCGCTATAGATTGTTCACTGAAGTTCATAGTTAACCAAAAACACCAAAGAGATTGACACAGCACCCTTCTGGTCCGGTTCAGTAACTTTGAGGGTCCATTGAGCCTCACTCTACTCGCATGGAATGTGCGAGGCCTGAATGACAACCGGAAAAGACGACCGATTATACTTTATTTACCAAGGCACAAGGTAGGTGTCGCATTCTTACAAGAAACGCACTTGCCTAATGCGGACAGGGCGCATTTTGGTATCAGCTGGGGAGCGAATAGATATTTCACTAATTATAGTAACTACGCTAGAGGGACGGCCATCTTCATTCACAGTAGGGTGCCCTTTTGTAGCAGTTACTGGAATACTGTCAGGGGGCATATATATACACATAAATGTTACTTTTCTGCCAATGTAGACTCTCCTGATTTCTTTCATGCCCTGTCCTCGCATCTTGATAAACTTGACTCACAGACGTTGATAGTGGGCGGGGATTTTAATTTACTGCCTAATCCCTTCACGGACAGAACGTCCGGGGCACAAGACACTAAACCTTGAGCCCGTTGCGCACTCAATGAGCTGTGCGATAGATTCTCACTATTAGATGTTTGGCGGAAACACAACCCTAACAAGACGGAATACACACACTATTAAGGGCAACACAGCACATGGACTACGATAGGCTTTTGGTTACTCTCACCGGACATTTATGGCTGGTGCACCCAGTTGGAGACACTACCTAGGACATATTCGGATAATTCCCCGGTTAAATTACAGTTACTGTTCCCCCGCCCAGAAGGATTTGAATGCCAGTGGGGGTTCCTAATCACGTGTTGCAGGATGAAGTCTTCAAAGCAGAAATACAGGAGGCTAATGTAGATTATTTTGATTTAAACACCGGCTTGGTAGACTCTGGATGTGGGATGGGTTCAAGGCGGTTCTCAGGGGCACATGCATGGCAAAACACGCTGGAGTCCTCAAAGATCTTAGTAACCCATTATCCAAACTGGAAAAGGATCTCAAGACACTAGATGAGACATCGACACAGCGCACACCTCCCACATATGAAAATAGACGATTGGTGTTGGAGGACTACAGAGAAACAGCTGACAGGGAAATCCTATTTCTGGGGAAGTGCTAGACTGCTAGACAATATGGAGACGGGGAGAGGCCCGGTAGGACTCTTGCGCAATTGTTGCGCCCATCTTACCACAAAACCTACATCACTGAACCCCCCGACTCACACACTTACACTACTACAAAAGATATCCAGAGTAGCTTCCTGAGGTACTATTCAACTTTATACAAGTCTACCCTTGGAGAAGATAAAATTTCACAGGAGGCCTACCTGGACGAAGTAGCATTAGTATACCTTTAGAAATACATGCAGGACTTCCTAGCTGAACCGATCTCTGTGGCAGATGTGCTGCTTGCCATTGACTCAATTCGGGGCTCCTGGGCTAGACGGATTCACAGGAGAATTTTACAAAACATTCGAAGAAATATTGGCCCCTAAACTTATTAAAGTATATGCGGAGGTCCTGGAACAGCAGATACTCCTCCCCCTTTCCCCCCCCTCCACTTTACGCAAGGCAGTCATAATCCTCCTCCCCAAGCCTGGCAAAGACCATACACAGTGTAGCTCCTACCGTTCGCTGTCCCTGCTAAATTTAGTTTTTAAAATATTGGCTAAGGTCATCTCCAATAGGCTGTCTCAATTAATGCAATTCATCATCTCCCCACCGCAATCTGGTTTTGTGCCTCACCGCTCCATCTCCCTGAATCTCCGCACATTGTTCACGGTCCTACACAGAATTGACCATGAGACACATGCAGCTGCCATCCTACTAGATACGGAGAAGGCATTTGATACTTTGTAATGGCCTTTCTTCCTCTCCATAATGCGCCGCATGGGCATGCCCGTGGGTTATATTGCCACAACTACTCTTTTATATAATACACTGACGGCCCGATTGCGGTTGAAAAGGACTCTTTCGATCCTTTTCAGCCAACACGTGGAACCAGGCAGGGCTGTCTAAAGTCCCTATTATTGTTCATTCTGACCATGGACCCCCTCATACGTCATTTTCAAGAGAAACATCTTCATGGGGGATTACAATTCGATACTGGCCCTTTATTGGTGTCCCTGTATGCCGACGACACAATATTGTATGTTAGTAACTTACAGGATAATTTGACTGAGCTGATTGGAGAAATCATCCGATTTGGGAGTTTTTCTGGGCTGGGCATAAACAGGCATAAATCTGTCATCTTTCTACTTACACTCAGTACAAAACCGTGGGAATTAGAGTTCCCCCTTGAATGGAAGGGAGAGGTGTGGCGCCGCAGCCAAGGCGACTTGCGCTGGAATCTGGGGTTCACGGTTCGATCCCCGGCTCCGGCGGCAGGTTAACCCAGCACTATGTGACACTGGGCAATAGCTTGCTTAATCTTCCCGACGGCCCCCAGCGCCTAGAGACCCTTACGGGTGATTGTTCGCGCTTTACAAATGTGAATTATTATTATTATTAATGGTGTACGGAGTCGGTAAAATATTTAGGCATCCACATTCACCTGGAGACTTCCCAAATACTTAGCCTCAATTATGGCAGAGCTATAAACGAGCTTGAAACTCAGATAGAAAAATGGTCGAAGTTACCCTTGTAGATAGCCGGCTGGGTAGCTATTCTAAAAACAATTATCCGCCCACATTTTTATATTTCTTTAACAACATTGCGATTCCCCTCACCAATAATTTTTTCAACACTCTTCGTTCGCTTTTGAGTAAGCTTGGTTGGGGGGGGGTGTAAACAGGCTAGTTTCCGCTGGTCAGTCCTTGCGTTACCATATGTGCGAGGGGGTTGTAATGTACCAGATTTTCAACTCGATTATTTGGTGGCACAGTGTAGTTATGCATATTCCTGGTATCATCCTGATGCCCATATCCCATATTTGAAACCCGGTCGCCTTTCGGCAGTGCTACCAGTGGGCTTCCCCTGAGACCCTGTTGATATTCAGACTGTATCCTCCACAAGCTGGGCATGGCATAAACTTTGTCGGATCACGGGAACGGAGAAGCTTTACTCCTCCGCTCTACCTGTGATGAACCCTAGTCTGCTTCCCATTACGGCAGGATGACTGGTGCAGCGTACTTTGGCTAAGTTGGGCCTGACTAACCTGGGAGATTTATATCCGGACGGCCATATTTTCTCCCTGTCTGAAGACACACACTTTAGCGCAGCAGACTTTATGGATACATTTGTATTGTGCCGCATCTTCTCCGCACTACGCTCCACCTACCCAACATTCCCACTAGAACCGGTCTCCTTCCTTCCCTTGACAATACTCATAGAGAAGGAATAGAACACACATCTGATTTCTAAACTCTACAAGGCTACTGCCGCTTTGAAACCGGTACAAGATAGTAAAATTTGCAAAGACTGAACAGGTTTTGGGAATTACTATCACTGACAAACAGTGGGCCCACTGCTGCTCTGTTACACAAGACGTATCTCTAAACAGCAGACCCAACCTACTCCATTTCAAATTCCTGGGTCAAATCCACTTTACTCCGGCACTTGCGCACAAAATAGATCCCACTTAGCCTCATACATGTCGTAAATGTTCCGCACCTTGTGCTGATTTCGCACACCTCACTTGGACATGCCCAAATTTGTGCGAATTCTGGGAACGAGTTCACCACACGCTAGGCCTTATATTGCACTTCTCAGATACACGGTCACATTCCCTAAGAAAACGTGCAGGTTAGCCTCCCTATGTCTCCTATTAGCCAAGCTTGAGGTGGCATTTCACTGGGGTAGGCCCACAGCCCCCAATGTTCAGGAATGGTTGCGCAGTATCGCATATTGTAATGTGAATAGTGAGCTTTATGCTGATACGATGCCCAGTATGTCTCGCCCAAAGGATATCTGGGGGCCATACAGGGAGTATGTAGAGACGCTCAGACTAGACAATGATTCACAGCTGGAGCAGGGAATAGTCCCAGCAAGAGTGGGGTGATCCAGCCTATTTTATTAGGTTCAGGATTGAATATCCACAGCAGTAACCCCGCCACATTAAGAGATCTGGGAGGTATGATTGCCGGGGGTGAAATATTGCTAATGTTAGCATTATGAGTGGGGTCGGACTGCGGACCCTATCGAGACATATTTTTCTTAAATTTCACTGGTCTTATTAGGTGGTGTTGTGAACGTATTAACACTGTGGAGAGCGACTCCGAGAAGCTGTAACAGTCTTAATTTTGATATATTGTATGTACATGCTTATTTGACTTTTGTCTTGGTAGAAATGCCAAATAAAGTTAAAATAAAAAATGCTATTGGGTCAGCAGCAGACCCCTCTCCCTTCCCCAACCACATCTCAGTGGTGAAAGATTCATCACTCCTGAGGTGGGGCGGCGCCGCTTGGAGTGGTGGAGATCGGAGGTGTCTGGTCTCCTGCAGATTCCGGACTCCAGATTAACTTGCTCTGGACGATCCAGTTGGCATTAAAAGCATTTCTACCCTCCAAGGGAAGGTTAGTGTTCACAGATAACACCACCGCCATGTGTTATTCCAGCAAACAGGGCAGTGTGGGGGTCATGAACCCTTTGGCAAGAGGCCCTGCATCTCTGAACATGGCTGGTACCTCTGGGCATTTCCCTGGTGGTTTCACATCCGGTGAGCTCTATGAATACTCGAGCAGACGAGCTCAGCCAAAGATGCCTAGTGAGCATGAATATCCCCTTTCACCAATGGTTCCAGGCCTCTTTCAGTAGTGGGCAGATCCTTGGTTAGATCTGTTCGCCACCATCAAGAACGCACAATGTCAGCAGTTCTGCACGCTGGAGTTTCCAAGGAGACCCTCCCTCTGAGATGCTTTGTCTCAGGTGGCGCCCAGGCCTCCTATACATGTTTCTGCTCATACCACTCCTGCTTCTGTGCTCGGTCCGGTATCCCGAGCTGTTGAGGATGGCGATTTGTCCTCCGATCAGGCTGACCCTTCAATAGGATCTTTTGACGCAGCAGCAGGGGAGGATTTGCCACCTGAACCTGTTAACACTCTGCCTTCTTTCGTGGAGATTGAGCGGCAACAGTTGACGGCTTTCAACTTTCCTCCGAAAGCTGTAATGTTATTTGGCTGCCGGGCATCACTTCACCAAGACAGTTTACGCCTGCCATTGGGCAACTTTTGTGGCATAGTGTACAGAAAGACAAATCGATTCCCTTTCTCAGGTTCTCATTTTCATCCTTTCACTTGCTTAGCAGGGCTCTGCTCTGGGTACTCTGAAGGGCTAGCTCTACGCTATTCCAGCTTCTGTGAGGTTTCCAGCCAAATAACAAGTATAATCAATCTATGACTTATAAAGCGTGACTACTCACCCTTGAGGGTCTTGAGGTACTGGGGGGCTGAGGGTCTGTCTCTGCGGTTCAGTCAAAGAACCAGTTCTTGAGGTCCTTTCTGAATTGCAACAGTGATGGCGATTGGCTAGAGTGCAGAGGCAGGGAGTTCTAGTTCTTCTCAGTGAGGTAGAAGGATCTTACTCAAGCCATGGTGTTGCAGATCCGTGGGGCGGTGTCAGAGGCCCTTAGGGCATAGCGGAGACGTCTGGTGGGGGTAAAAGAGAGGTCGTGGTTGAGGTATGCAGGCCCGGCATTGTGGAGGGCTTTGTAGGTGTTTGTAAAAAGCTTGAAGGTGATACTCTTGTTGGCAGGTAGCCAGTGAAGTTTTGTCAGTAGGCCGGCGATGTAGGTGCCGTATGAGATGTTCAGTATGAGTAGCGTAGGCGTTCTGAATGGTATGCAGTTTCTTTTGGAGTTTCTGGGTGGCGCCAGCGTAGAGTGCGTTGCTGTATTAGGCTGCCACTAACAAGCAAGATGCTCTGAACCATGTTGTGTGTGCCCTAGACCTAGGAGAATGTATGGTAACATTAGATCTCCAAGCGTTTTGTTTGCCTTGCTCCATTTTGGGCTCACAAGTGCCTCCCAGGTGTTCTAAATGGTTCTGTTTCCTAATGTGTACCCCTTACAAGCAAGCCATTGCACTGATGTCCATTACACCACCTGGCATTGAAATAGGTCTTTCTTGTTATAGTAACATCACATCTTGTGAGTGAACTTCAGACCCTCTGTCCAGCCACCTTGTGCCCCCTTTTTCCAGAGAAACTGATGAATCTCAGTGTAGCAGAATCTACTATAACTGCTGTCAACCCACCTTGAGGCTGAAGTTTTAACCACAAAATGAGCATTGATAGTTGTTCAGTATCCTCTCTCTTCATAGCGTTAGAAATGAGGGTCTCTGGTTGGCAGGTAACCTTGTTAGGGGAAGGGGGATTACACTTCTAAAATGGCTACTCACCTCGTTGGTAGCTTGACACAAGCAGTCAGGCTCATCTCAGAGGCAATGTGTAAAGCATTTGCACATAACACACAGTAATACAGTAAAAAGACTACAAAAGGATACCACACAAGTTTTTTTTAAAAAAGCCAATATTTATCTGTTAAAGAAGACCAAAATGGCAAAAATCCACCATACAGTGATTAAGATATGAATTTTGCAAGAATAAACTTAATACAGTTCCTTGAAGTATATAGCTCCGTCCAGAGCTATCACAGCATCATGAACACACAAATCAACAGTCAAGGCCAGCTGCGGTGTTGGAAAGACTGGCAAAAATTACCTTGGGAAATGTTGGTTTTCGTGGACCTTCCGATGAGCTCCGAAAAGACGTTGGTTGCAGGAGTGATTGGGCCCTTGAAGTCGCACACCTTGCCGATTAAGCTCCATGATGTTGAAGTCAGGAATGCTGCCCTCAGGTTGCAGTCCAGCAGTGTGGGTTAGACCAGGGCGGCGGTGCTGACATGTCTAGTGGAAACAGCGGTTTTGTCGTTCAGGCGCTGTAGTCTGTAGACTACCTGGAGTCTCTGGTGTTGGTGGGCCAAGGCTGCATCATGTAACTTACGAGCAGTGCCTTCAGGCTACAATGCCAGCAGCCGCTTCTATGTTGGCGAGGTTCATCGTAATCTGAGATACCAGGGAGGCAATGTGAAGCAGTCCAAATTGCTGTGCTCTCAGGTCACGGTGCAAGCAGCGGCTCTATGGCGGCGGTGAAAAGAGGGTTGCTGTGCGAAGTGTGGTGATGCTCTCTGCTGTGCCAACAGATATGAAAGAGACATGTTAGTGATAGATTCCTTACCTTAGGCTATCCCCAGTCGTCAGACTGGATCCCGAATTTTTTTCTGCTTAGCAGTCAGTAGGTGGCGTCCTACGGCTCCGGAACTGTCACTGGCATCGTAGGCGCCGAGATGATGTCACAAAGAGTACTTGGGCGTCACCCAGGCGCGCTGAAGTCAGTTCTTTCTTTTTCCACGCCGAAAGCGCAGATCCGGATTGATCACGTACTTCGGTCATTTTTTGGCCACTTTTTGAGACTTGTTTTCTCTTCAATTGTCTCCTGGTGCACGTAAGGATGCCCAGCTTTAAGTTTTGTGGGTTGTGCCGCCCGTAATATGTCGGTGGCGGAACCCCATGATGTCTGCCTCTACTGCCTGGAGACAGACCAATACTCCCAGAATTGTCGAGACTGTCGAGCCATGGCCCCGAAGGGCTTGCGAGAGCGGTGGCGGAAGTTGCTGGGGGCTCTGCACTCCTCTCACCGCCACTCAATGCCTAGAGGTCGTTGGTGGGACCACTCCAGGGACTGGAACCGTCGCTCCACGGGCTCAGAGTCTTCACCTTTGGATTCCGGTAAGCGACTCCATAAGAAGTCGAAAAAGCGTGTTCGCTCTCAGACATCCCCCGTCGCTCCTCGTAGGCGGACTAGGGCGACAGGGGCTCCAGAGCCTGGGAGTCCCAAGGCCTACCCGCCATACCAGGGTCAGTCAGCGACTCCCGAACAGATGCAAGAATTTCTTGCTGCCATAAACCTCCTTTTTAGGCCTCTCGCTGGCACGCCTGCGGGCCCTGTGTCCAGATCCTGTTGGCCCGGCGGCACCGCCTCTGGCGTCGGCCCCGGAGCCACTGGATCCAGTGCCCTTGGCTCCGGCCACGACACCACAGAGACTTTTCAGCGCTGCTGGCCCCGGCGCTGCCCTTGGTTTCGACTCCTGCGCTGCCTCGAGCGCCAGTGGATATGAACTTCACTAGGCGTCATCGCCCAGCGATTGGTGATCCTGCCTTCTTGACCACTCACCCCATGCCTAAGAGCCTGGTCATTCAGGTCTCGACTTCGCAGAGTGCCTTTCCCACAGCTCTGCCAGATAAGGACTCTTAAGTGGCTGGACCAATATGGCAAGAGTTTGTTCTCCTCAGCCAGCTTGGGGTTGCGGTTGGTTAACACTGCCTGCTTGTTGGGCCGCTCCTCACAGGCGGTGTGGGACTCGGTAGCCGAGGTCTACCCTCAGTGTTCTGATGAGGTCCAGGCTGTCCTTTCCCGAGTGGTTGCAGAGGCAAGGATGCAGCAAAGTTTGTCATCAGGTGTGGTCTGGACACTGCTGATTCATTGGACAGGGCGGTTTCCACAACTGTGGCCTTGTGACGCCATACCTGGTTGTGATCTACCGGGTTTTCACCCGATGTCCAGAGCTCGCTCATTGACAGGCCCTTTGATGGCTCCAGCCTCTTTGGTGACAAGTCTGACAATGCCCTGGAGCTCTTTAAAGACTTGCGGGCCATTGCCAAGTCTTTGGGTCTTTCCACGAAGAGCCCTGCCACGTTTGAGTTTCGTTCCTTTCGTGGCCAGGGTAAGAACACCCAAGAGCGCTCCTCCAATAAGTCTGTGCAGAACCAGCCCCAGTGTGGCCGCGGCCCGGGCTTCCGCAGGGGCGGGTCTGGTAACTAGCTGACGGGTCAGTCCACTTCCACCACCGCTGCTTCCGCCTCTAAGCCTTCCTTTCTAATCCGAGCTTCAGGGAGCACCCCACGCCGGTGGGTGGCAGGGTACGTCCCGACCTCCACTACTGGCACGAAATGGGGGGGGGGGGCTGGGGGGCCCCATCTTGGACCTCCGGGAGGGAAGTTAAAGATGCTGACTCTGGCTCAGGTCCTGGCTGCCCTGGAGACTGGATGGTAGCGTTGGACTTGCAGGATGTTAATTTTCACATCCCTGTCCTACCGGCGCTTCCTGAGGTTCACGGTAGGCAAGGAGCATTTTCAGTTTGCCGTGCTCCCCTTCGGTCTTACCAGTGACTCTCTGGTGTTCACGAAGGTGAAGGCGGTGGTTGCAGCTCATCTGCGCAGGTCGGGAGTGTCATTCTTGCCCTACCTCAACGACTGGCTGTTGAAGGTGGGCTCGCCCCAGGGAGTAGTTACCCACCTCCAGAATACCGCCGACCTCCTGCATTTGCTGGAGTTCTCCATCAATGTGCCGAAGTCGCACCTGAACCCCTCTTCGAAGCCCCCTTTTATCAGGCTGTTCTGGATTCAACGCTGTTTGAGGTCTATCCTCCCGAGCAGCGAGTCCAGGATATTCAGGCTATGATTCCACTCTTTCGGCCTCTATACTAGGTTTCAGTCAGGATGACACTCCAGCTTCAGAGCCTGCTGGCCTCCTGCATCCTGCTTGTGACACATGCAAGGTGGCATATGCAGGCTCTGCAGTGGGACCTGAAGTTCCAGTGGGCACTGCATTAGGGCAACCTGGCCGATCACGTCCAAATTTCGGAGGGCACTGCGCGACAGTTCCAGTGGTGGCTCACGAATCGCGATTGGGTCAGTGGCAGATCTCTCTCCCTTCCAAAACCGGAGCACACTGTGGTGACAGATGCGCCCCTCCGGGGATTGGGAGGCCACATGGGAGAGGCAGAGATCAGAGGCCTCTGCTCTCCGGCGGAGTCCCGGCTCCATATTAAGCTTCTGGAGCTGCGGGCGATCCGGGTTGCACTGAAGGCATTCCTTCCCTCTGTCCGGGAAAGTGTAGTGCAGGTGTTCACGGACAACACCACCGCCATGTGGTACTGCAACAAACAGGGCGTGGTGGGGTCCTGGATCCTCGGTCGGGAAGCTCTGCGCCTCTGGACATGGCTGGAATATCAGGGCATTATCTTGGTGGATCAACACCTAGCAGGTTCTCTGAGCGCCAGGGTGGACAAACTCAGCCACCTGTGCTTGATGGATCACGAATGGCGTCTGCACTCGGATGTGGCACAAGGTCTCTTTCAGCAGTGGGTAGAGCGTTGGTTAGATCTATTCGCCGCCGAAGAGAATGCGCAATGTCATCAGTTCTGCATGTTGGAATTTCCATGGCGGCACTCGCTCGTTGCGAGTGGAACTTCAGTCTGTTGTACGCCTTTCCGCCTAAACCACTTATGCCCAGAGTTCTGAAGATGATCAGCTGCGACCAGGCCCAAGTCAAACTTGTGGCTCCGGACTGGGCTCGAAATGTTTGGTATCCCGAGCTACTCAGTATGAGCATCGATCCCCCTATCCGCCTGCCTCTTCGGGATGATCTTCTGTCGCAGCAGCTGGGGACGGTCTCCACCCGAACCTGTCCAGCCTCCACTTCCATGCTTAGAGATTTAGCGGCGACAGATGACACCTTTCGATCTTCCCCCCCCAAAGTCTGTGCTGTCTTTCTGGCAGCAAGGCGTCCCTCCACCAAAACGGTGTATGCCTGTAGGTGGAACAGATTTGTGGCATGGTGCACAGCGAAGATTGTGGACCACCTTTGTCCCTCTTTCTGAGGTTCTTCTGTTCCTTCTGTCTTTATCCCAGCAGGGCTCTGCTCTGGGCACTGTCAAAGGTTATCTTTCGGCCATCTCTACCTTTCTACCTCTTCCAGATCAGCTTTCTCTTTTTAAGTCCCAGGTTGTCAACCGTTTCCTTAAAGGCATTACGCATACGTCCCCACCTGTGCCCTTCCTAATGCTTCAGTGGGACTTGAATCTTGTCTTGACTTTTCTGATGTGCGCTCCCTTTGTGCCCCTTCATAACTGTCCCTTATGTCTTCTTACTCTGAAGACTGCTTTCCTGGTAGCGATCACCTCTGCCAGGAGAGTGAGTGAGCTCAAGGCTTTCTTCCAAACCTTCTTTCCTTTCTGTTCATCCGGACAAGGTGGTTCTGAGGACACGTCCTTCTTTCTTGCCAAGGGTTGTCACGCCCTTCCACATCGGGCAGACCATCACTTTGCCCACCTTTTTTCTGCCTCCGCATCATTCAAGGGAAGAGGAGAGGCTCCACCGTCTGGACCCAAAACGTGCGGTCACATTCTATCTGCATCCGGGTGGGTGATCAACTCTGTGTTGGCTACATGGGTGCCAAAAGAGGTCGGGCAGTGCACAAATGGACCATCTCCCAGTGGGCTGTTCTGTGCATCAAAGCATGTTACTCCTTGGTCAAGAAGGAGCCTCCTGTGGGACTGCGTGCCCATTCGACCTGGGCAACTGCAGTCACTACTGCCTTGGGACGCAGTGTCCCCTTGCAGGATATTTGTCAGGCAGCTACGTGGGCCTCGCTGCACACGTTTACAAAGCACTACTGTCTTCACAGTCCAGTCCGGAGAGACTGCTTCTTTGGCCTTTCTGTTCTCCGTGACTTCTGGTGTAATTTTGTTAGCGGACCCACCACCGGGGTTGGTATTGCTGGGGTATCTATTCTAAGGTAAGGAATCTATCACTAAAGTGTCTCTTTCAGATGCACAAGTTACTACTTGTGTAACGATATATCTGTAAGAGACATTAGTTAGTGATAGATTCCTTACCGCCCCACCCTTCCTCCCTGTTCTGCAAACTGATTACTAGGGTTAAGGTCATCCCTTTTAGTACCCTAGTTATATGCACCACTTGTCAGTATGTTGCATGGCTCTGCGTTTCGGCGTGGAATAGTTGTGTACAGAACTGACGTCCGCATGCATGGGTGGTGCCTAAGTACTCTCCGTGACGTCATCTCGGCGCCGACGCCAGTGACGAATGCGGTGCCGCAGGATACCACCTACTGACTCGCAGAGGTACTGCTAAGCAGAAAAAAATTCCGGATCAAGTCTGACGCCTGGGGATATTCTAAGGTGAGGAATCTATTACTAGCTAATGTCTTACAGATAAATTGTTACACAAGCAGTAACTTATGGGTCACAGAGCCGACAGCTGGGTTGTTAACTGCATCAGGTTACTTTTCCTTGTGTTGCAGCACAGAACAGTTTCCTGTGCTGTTGGCAGATTAACCTGAAGTCTTTGATGATCCTGAGACTTTTTCAACAGGACGAAAGCTCTACCTCATGCCCTTGTAGAAACACAGGAAATAAGTTGCAGAAAGTTCAGTCCAGTCCTTTAACTGACCAAGAGAAAAATAGCAACTGCAGGCCAACCCAACAAAGCAACACCCAGCAAAGGGGAAGTAGTCCTTCTGGCAGCACTTCTTGGCAGGTCCTTAGTCCAAAAGAGTTCTAAAGTTCTGGGGTCAGGATCCCAATATGTTCGAGGCATGTGGGCTGCTGAATTCATATCTGTGCATAGATCGCCGCCTAGTGTTGGTTCCGGATGATCGCACATTGTTGTCCTGGAAGAGTCTTCGAAGTATCACGAGATAGGTGGCTCCTCCCCTGGACTACAGTGCGCATGGGCATCGACTCCATCCTCAGATTGTTTTTTTCCGCCATTGGGTTCGGATGTATATTGGTTCACTCTTGTCGGAATCGATATAAAACTTTCTTAAGGCCAAAAGGCCTTTCGTTTTTTCGTCGGTATAGTTTTGCGTTTGGTGCCCGATTATTCCAGCTCAGTTCCGAGCCGGATTCCAGAGAGCTGCGTGCTTTCGACGCTGAAGGCCCAGTCGACGCCAAAGACCTTATCGACGGACCATCATGGACCAGAATCCATTCAAGAGATGTCCCGTGTGCAACTCCAAGTATCCCCACATCGATGTCCTACGGGGTGCAACAAGTGTCTGTCGCCAGATCATGACGAAGCCAGCTGCATGGCTTGTTCACGATTTTGATCCAAGAAGACTCTTGTACATCGTCGCTCTGCGCGCCAGGAGACCCAGCAGACTGCACCGGCGCCTGTGAACATATTCGATGCTGGGGATGATGAGGGAGCTGACCGGGAAGTTAGTGAGAACCTGTCGAATCCCGCGTCGGAGGTCGACTACAACTACGACGCGGACGTTGAAATGCTCGAAGCGGAAGAAGTCGTCGACGAGGTAGGAGATGACGATGGGGCCTTTGGGGCCATGGAAGATAGCTCGAGCGAAGAGCTAACTCAAACTGACATTGGGTCCGAAACGCTTGAAAAGGCTCAGGTCGAGGGATCCGCCACTAGGCCTTACCCCAGATCTTCCAGTGGGTTCTACGGCCCCGCCTTCGGGCTCGCCTACGGACAATGTTATTGAGCCGCACCCTGCAAAATCGACACCGAAAGTGGAGACACCGGTCTCGACGCAAGTGAAAGCACTGGTGCCCCCCTCTCAACCAAAAATGCGTATTGCTTTGGTCGGATCAAAGCCCTCTGACCTGTCGGCACCGACTAAGCAAAAGGGCGTTGTCGATCCGAAGAAACAGCTCAAAAGCGTCGAGACGAAGTCTGGCACGCCGAAGACAAAAGTCAAGGCAGTCGAGCCGAGAAAATCGGCGCCAAAGACGGACGACACCGACAAAGGGCTCAGTGATCCGAAGGTTCTCGAGACTCCGCGTCGACAAGAAAAGGCCAAAAGCAGCCCAACCCACGAGTCTACGTCTAGTGGTGCCTCCAAGGATTCCGTCGACTCGACGCAGCCGTCCGCCGCTATCTCCAAGCCAGTGGCAGACTCCCTGAAGCGCATCAAGGACAAGGCCTCAAATGTCGGGCCAAAAGATCCTCCACCTTCGAAACCTGTCGATAAACCTCAAAGCGTCGACGCCCATTCACTTCACGTTGCCGCCGAAAGTGGCGCAGAAGGCTTTCACCCCTAGGATGGTCACCAACGTGCCCGAGAAGGTGTCCTCGTTGCCGAAGATGACGGTGGTCCCGGCCGTAAAGCATCGACAATCTTCGTTGGAAGAACTGCAAGCACATTTTATCGATGCCGAAAAAGGCAGCCTTTCCCTTCAGAAGCGGAAAATTGCCCCGGAACAGCCAATGGAGTCCTATAAAATTCCACTGAAGTGTACTCCATTACACTGTGCAGGGACTATGGTCACCGCAGCAAAGGAAGATGCACATCAATGTTCTAGAACTGATGGCGATCTTCATGGCACTAAAAGCCTTCAAAGTACATCTGTGCAACAAGGTCGTGTTGATCCGGACGGACAACATGACGGCCATGTACTACATTGAGAAGCAGGGAGGTACACACTCTCCACAGTTGTCTCATCTGGCTCAGAGCATGTGGAAGTGGGCCATTCAGAGAAACATCTTCCTCATGGCAGAACACCTCCCGGGCAAGGACAATCAGATGGCGGACCTGCTCAGCAGGTACAGCCACCAAATGCACGAGTGGGAGATAAATCCATCAGTACTCCACCCGTACTTCCAAAGGTGGGGTCATCCAGAGATAGACAAGTTCGCCACAAAGGAGAACGCAAAATGCCGAAGCTTTGCCGCCAGGTTTCCACACCCACAATCGCAAGGCAATGCGATATGGATGAACTGGTCGGGCAAATTTGCGTACGCTTTTCCCCCAGCACCTCTAATACCGCTGGTGGCACGCAAGCTGAAGCAGCACTTGATGACTCTCATCCTGGTTGCTCCGACGTGGGCTCGCCAACCATGGTACACCACGTTTCTGGAACTGTCTGTGGTACCGCATCAAAGGCTGTGCCTCACACCCAGGCTTTTGACGCAGAGCCATGGCGACATTCAGCATCCAGATCCGCAACAGCTCAACCTTGCGATCTGGCTCCTGAAGTCTTAGTTTGGCTACCTCAACTTACCTCCTGACTGTATGGACATCATCCGGGAGGCAAGAAAGCTCACCACCGGAGCATGCTATGGGGCGAAGTGAAAGCGGTTTGTCATTTATTTTGCAGACCACAACATTAACCCGCTGGATGCATCTATTCAAAACATCATTTGTTATCTCTTACATCTGTACAAATGTAATCTGGCCTAGGCTTCCATTCGTATACATTTATCCGCAATGGCTGCTTATCTCCAGAACAGACAGCACCTACGACTTTTCAGGGTGCCTGCCATTAAGGCCTTTCTGGAAGGACTCAAACGTGTCATTCCTCCACGGACGCCACCAGCTCCAGAATGGAACCTCAATGTGGTCCTCACCAGGCTGATGGGTCCCCCTTTTGAACCACTGCATTCCTGCGAGATTCAATTCCTGACATGGAAAGTGGCTTTCCTTATAGCCATTACATCGCTACGACGAGTTAGTGAACTCCAGGCACTAACTATCCAGGAGCCATTTATTTAAATTCATTCCAACAGGGTGGTGCTTCGCACTAACCCTAAATTCCTTCCTAATGTAGTGTCTCAGTTCCATATCAACCAGACTATAGAACTACCGGTGATCTTCCAAAATCCAGAGTCACTTGCAGAGAGAATGCTCCACACACTTGACGTCAAAAGGGCCCTAATGTACTACATTGATAGGACCAAAGATTTTAGGAAGACTAAACAACTGTTTGTTGCCTTCGCGCCACAACACAAAGGTAACCCCATTTCCAAGGCTGGTATAGCCAGGAGGATCGTTAAATGTATTCAGATCTGCTACCAGAAAGCCAAGCGCACTCTCACCATTCCACCAAGGGCCCACTCCACCCGAAAGTTGGGGGCCTCCATGGCTTTTCTTGGAAATACTCCTTTGGAAGACATATGTAGAGCATCCACATGGTCTACCACACACATGTTTACAAAACATTACTGTGTTGATGTGCACTCCAAACAGCAGGCAGCTGTATTGCAGGCTGTTCTAAAAACACTTTTCCAAACTGCTGCAGCTGGCACGGGCGGCCGCCGTTAATGGAGGGACTGCTATGTTTTCTATGCACAGATATGAATTCAGCAGCCCACATGCCTCGAACCGAATATGCTACTTACCAGTATGCATCTGTTCTTGGCATGTAGGGCTGCTGACATTCATATCGCCCGCCCTCCTCCCCGGCGCCTGTAGCGGCTGCAGCATTCACACATACTTTTAGCATGGTCATCATTCACTTAGTTTCACTCCATCTTGGCCACAATGGCTAAAAACAATCTGAGGATGGAGTCGATGCCCATGCGCACTGTAGTCCAGGGGAGGAGCCACCTATCTCGTGATACTTCGAAGACTCTTCCAGGACAACAATGTGCGATCATCCGGACCCAACACTAGGCGGCAATCTATGCACAGATATGAATGTCAGCAGCCCTACATGCCAAGAACAGATGCATACTGGTAAGTAGCATATTCGTTATCCTACTTTTCCCTATGAAGATTTAGGCAGCCGGTCCCTCTTGTTCAGTAGAAACCAGCTCTGACCTCTCTAGTCCAGCTTCACTACAGTAGGTGGAGACAGCATTGTTCAGGGCAGACACAGCCTATTCAGGTGCTAGCGAAAAGTCTTCCTACCACTCTAAATGCAGAAAGGTCTATTCAGCCTGGCTGAGTCAGCCAGGTAAGGCAGGACTCACGTCAACCCCCCTTGTAACAGTCAAGAGTGAATGCACAACTCCAGCTCCTGTCACTCTGAGGCCAGACAGTGAATACAAAAACAAGCAGAGGCACAAAGGATGGGTAAACAAGAAAATGCCCACTTTCTCAAAGTGGCATTTTGAACTACACAATTTAAACGCCTTTACTAAAAGACGTGTGGTTAAACTCTGAACTAAGGGAACCTAAACTCCATTTCTCAATCTTTTCTCAATTGAAAGTTGCACTTGTAAAATGTTACAAGGCAGCTCCAGTAATCACCTGAGGATTGTTAGGGCCTGGCAAGTGGGTGCTTTTCCGAGGTCGACATGGCAATTAAAACTGCATGCAGAGACTGCAGTGGCAGGTCTGAGACATCTTTGAAAGGCTACTTGTGTGGGTGGCACAACCAGTGCTGCAAGACCACTTGTGCTGCAGCAACAAATGGTGGACGGAATGCGGAATGAATCAAACATTAGCCCCCAGTCAAGAGATCTGGTTTAAATCCATCATTCTGAGGTGGCATGGTGAGCAAAAGGAACAATAGATTTTAACCCAGAGCTCTTGACTGGGGGTGAATGTATGATTTATTCAGCATTCAATCCATTTGTTTGCGTAGCACTTTCGCCCTAAGTGGATGGAAGGGCTAATTGTTTTATCCCAATGTACTTTGTTTTTAACCATACCCTCATTCCTGCACTAAATAATAAAATAGATTAGAGGTAACTTAAACTGGAAGAATCACAGTTCCAATGATTTTTCAAACTTGAAAGTGCCCTCTCCTTATGGCGATCGAGGCTTCCTAGACACATTAGGTGTCTGGTGTGACGACCTTCTAATGAAGCATGCCACTAGTGGGTCAGTCGCTTAACAATGTTAACTTTTTTAAGGCTTTAGTTTATTTTGGGTTCCTCTATTGCTGAAAGTCGAGCCGCTATATCCACAATTACTTAATTCTTCCAATGTGTGAAAATTAGTGACATGTTTAAAGTACACATGAGTTGACTCACTATCCAGTAGCAGAGTACAGCCATCCAATTGATTTGTAAGAAGACCCCTCACCCACCAACCTAGTTGGTGGCATGCTTCATCACTGGGGTCCCAGCAGGGCTGCCGAATGCAACCCAGCTGAGCTACAACGCCTCATTACAGCGGAGTGGGTTTTTGTGAGAGTTGGGCACTTCTTAGAGACATTTTTAATCTCACCACTCTGAGTACCCAACTCTCACAGCACTCGGCTCACTCACAAAAACCCGCTCTGCTGTAATCAGGCGTTGTAGCACAGCTTGGTTGCATTCGGCAGCTCAGCTGGGACCCCATTGATAAAGCATGCCACCAACTAGGTTGGTGGGTGAGGGGTCTTCTTACAAATCCATTGGATGTCTGTAATGTGCTACTGGATATTGAGTCAACTGAATTGGTAACGCTTTTTGTGGGTTCGTCCAGGTTTTCTATTATTTTGGGGAAGATGACGCACCCCCATATGTTTTCCTCCCTCTCCTGTGTTTTCTACATAAAGTACATGAGCCACTTAGTACCGCTTCATGCAGCAGCTGTCCAAAGGATGCAAGGCTACTGCTTCCTTTCATTTTGTTTTTTAAATGTTGGAGTAATGTGAAGTAATTTTGCTCACTGATCCAGTAGC